>NC_136519.1:40660689-40700689 GCF_053919585.1 Euprymna scolopes
TTCGCTGCAGAATTCTTGTCTGATATCCAGGCCCTGTGCGAAGAGGGCATCCGGTCTAAAATACGCTGAATTTCAATGTCATTTTCGTCGAACCAATCTTGATGCTTTCTCTTGGTAAATCCTAGTACTTCGCTTGAACATTCATAGATGGCATCCCGCAATTTTTTCCAGAACTCTTCAATATCATTGTTTATCCCAATTTCGTTTAACTTCGCATCTCACTTCATTAAGATAATTCTTCTTTCTTTTCAGTGTCCAGTTCTTTCATATTCAATGGCTTTGGCATCTTAATTGAACGCCTGCTGTCCTTAAGTCGTAGTTTTAGTGATGTATTGCAGCGACTCAGGGTGTGATCCGACAACCAACATGAGTCATTAAATGGATTATTCAAAAGAATATCTCTACTGTTTTTTTCCGGGTTATAACAAAGTCAATAAGAGGCCAATGCTTGGACCTTGGGTGCTTTTACAACGATTTGGCTGCTGAAACATAGTATTTGTAATGAAGAGCCCAGGTTCACTACAAAATGGCAACAAGCGAATTCCATTGTCATTTATTTCCCCATACCATGAGCCCCAATTACAATTCCCCATATCTCCTGTTCGAGCCTTCCCGGGCATTGACATCAGTAAGATCTTGTCAGGAAAGCTTACGTTTCTTACTATGTCACCAAGCTTTTCGTAGAAGTTTGTGGCTTCTACCTCTTTTGCATTTAGAGTTAGTGCATAGCAACTTACCAGTGTCAGTCGAGTTCGAGCTGTGAGTTCCATTCTAACGGTCATTAAACGATCGTCACCGCCGCGGGGAAGAGCCTCCAGAGAGTTAGCAATGTTTGATTTTATTGCAAAGGCAACACCAGAACTATGCCTCTTCCCCTCTTTCTGACTTGACCAAAAGAACGTGTAACCTTCGCCAATTTCTTTCAATTCAGCTAATCCCAAAAGTTGTGTCTCAGTCAAGGCAGTAATGTCAATGTTGTATTGTTTCATCGCTGTCTTCCTCTCGAAAGAGAAATCACTACCAAGCAATGTTCTTACATCCCACGTTCCAAAACTGAACCCATGCTTTGTATTTCGAATTGACTATCTCTTACGACTGCAGCAAGATAGCAAGCTTTTGTGTGAACAAGCTAATATATATATATATATATATATATATATATTATATATATATAGTTTATATATATATACCTATGTACAACCACATATATATACATATGTAAATATATATACATACGTATATATATACATGTATATATACATACATATATGTATGAGTACATATATATATATATGCATATATGTATACATATATTCACATACGTATATATACATAGCATACATACGTATATATATATATATATATATATATACATTTATATATACATATATCTGTTCTATTATTACGCTTTCATCTTTCTCCTATTTGTCTGTTAAAATATCACGGTCTTTATTACACAATAAACATTTCTATGAATCTTTCTTAACCGAGGTAATTCACATTTCTGTAATCATATATAGGAACTGTTCCTTAGGTGTCAAAGAGTTTTTGTCATTTCTTTTTAATTAGAACTGTGTTCTTTTATACATTTAAGTATAAATAGCAGAATCGTAATGAATTAAATCATTTAAAAAAGATCATTCATCAAGTTAGACAAACGATGTCTGCATTTATTTATTCATGCGTTTTGTAACACAATAAATTAACCGCATCTATTACAAAATAAATATTGTACATTTT
Source organism: Euprymna scolopes (assembly GCF_053919585.1). NCBI lineage: Eukaryota > Metazoa > Mollusca > Cephalopoda > Sepiida > Sepiolidae > Euprymna > Euprymna scolopes. The sequence continues at coordinate 40,662,430 of NC_136519.1, forward strand.
TCTTAAATGCCTAGAATAAAATAAACTGAGTTGAATAACCGTAGGCAATCAACTGATTAAAACAAAAAAACAACAGGCTATAAATTAATACACACCATCTCTACGTTTGTTTATTAAAAACTAAAAAAAAGAAATCTTCATCCAGTTTTTGTTTTTGTTGTTTTTTTTTAAATTAAAAATGTATTATTTATTTTTAATTGACATCAAATATAATGGCATAATCTTTTAAATTAAACTCATTACATAAATATTTATTTAACAATATACATACACGTTGTCTGCGTCTATTTTTTAATAAAGATTTGTAACAGAACAAAACATAGCGTACGTTACAAAATAAAATATTTTTCTCATACACATTAAAAAGAGATGGGTATATATGCTGATGACACCACACTCTATAGCAGGCAAGACAGGAAAACAATTGAACAAATAACTAAAGATATAGCAAAAACACTAGAGGATGACCTCAATCTGTAGTGGAATTGGGACAAAATGGATGGTCGCATTCAATGCTGCCAAGATTAAACCGGTTTCCTTCAATAATTACAAGAAACCGTCTCTGCCACCAATAGCAATGGCCTGAGAGTATATCTTTCAAACTGCTTGGCCTAACGTTCACATGAAACATGAGTTGGACCAATTATATTGAATACATTACCAGGGCCGCTGCGAAGATAGTAGGCTGTCTCTACCCTGGTAGAAAACTACAGACACCTGAAAGTATCCTGTACCTCTATAAGGCCACCAGTCGCCCATGTATGGGGTATTGCTATCACATTTGGGCTGGTGCAAGGTTCAAAAGAGAGTCGCCAACCTGATAGGCCCTGAAATGGCATCTAAGTTTCAGCCTCTGTCCCATCGACGAAACGTTGCATCCCTCTGCATGATCTACAAGTATTTTAATGGTGAATGCTCTGCCGAACTGCAGACACTTATGTCCCCACGACGTAGACACCCTCGACAAACCCGACAGGTAGCTAAATCCCAACCCCACATAGTAGAGACCCCTAGATGTAAAAGGTATTTCTATTCCTGTAGTTTCTTCACCAGAACCGCTAAACTCTGGAATTCCATACCAGGTCCCTGCTTCCCTAACTGTACTGACATACAGAAGTTCAAGTGTAACGTGAACTGACATCTTGCTGCCCAAATACCAACATAGTGCCGTAGTAGAATTTAATTAAATAATTGTATAGATTGACCTCATTTTCAAACGAAATTTTAAGAATAGACACTATCTTCTATTAAATAAATATTTTCTTATATCAAAGTTTATTATGAACATCAAAACAACAGTTTTCGCCTAAAAGACAGCAGTATTACGCTCGAAACCTCAATTCCCGTCACTGCCCGCCATTACACTCCACGGCCCATTAGTGCTCGTTACTGCCAGCTACTGTCAACCACTATCGGCTCCTACAAATAGTGGCAGAAATACAATGAAAATAGATGTCAATTCCCCTCATGCTCGCCACTAGATGACGGTAATACACAATGGTAAACAGTGCACTTTATATGTGCTTAAAACATAAACGTAGATACCATGAACAAAACTCTTTTCTTAGAGCTGCACAACTGCGAAACTGTCTCGTTTTCGGGCTTTCAAACTGACTACTATATGGCCGTATTCAAGTCCAACGTGGATAATTCTTGATTTGTCATCCTCTTAAGTAATCCAATTTACGAAATTTCTACTACGAACGATTACTACTATATATTCCCATTGACGTATGTACGTTCATTAACCCTTATCCCCGATTGACCTCTGAGCAAAAACTCAACAAAAACAAACACACACACACACACACACACACACACACACAGATGAACATTATAAGCATAATCTGGTTTCATAATAGTAAAAACGACGGAAAAGTCCTTTCCAATTGTAAATTTACACGTTGAAACAGACCACATGATGATATGATGGAGACGCAGACGCAAAGTAAATACAGGGAACTGGCTAAAAAGGATGGCACGACTGAGGCGAGAAAGTACAAACAATAACAGATTATTAAGAAGAGAAATAGGATCTTGGGAAGGAATTTTACACCCAAGTCCCAGTAAGGAGCAACTAGCGTTGCTAGCGAGACATCAATGGTAAAAGGTTCTTGCGACAACGCAAATTCCTTTAAAAAGGTTATCAGAATGGGAAGAGAGTACTGGATATCTGAGGAGACTATTGGTCACTCAGTCACCAGGGAAGACTACATTTGTTCCGAAATAAAATAATCCTGATGAGCAGTGAGTTATAATATTAATAACACCATCCAAACAAAATTAACAGACAAGGAGAGAAAAGCATGTCAATAGTATGTGTCGATATCTTAGAAATCTACATGGTTAAAGGCTAGAAATTAAAAAAAAACAACGAAAGCACACGCTAAGCAAATACAGGGAGCTCAACTTAGAACTGCAACATGTATTCAATACGAGCAGGGAGACCTGCCGTTGCGTGGGGTTGAATAATGATCAACTAAATTTTCACGCACCCATATTTTTATTGCCATCGAAATCCGTGAAACCGCCCATTTTTTAATCACATCGATTGATCACGTTCTGGTCGGAAACTCATAGCGGTGAACCGTAAAGACATTTCATATGCCTCCCGCAGTGACGTAGTCTACGATATATTAAAGTCTACACTGAACTTAACTAATCTGCTGTTGATTTCAAAAAGTACTCTTATATAAAACGGTTTGAATTAACGTTCACAATACAGAAGGCAAGTATTATGGTTTAATTGCGCTCTAAACTAAAAAAAAAATTAATTTCGAACGTCCACTGTTCATATCAAAGCACATACTGGTGATATTATATACTGGACTTTCCGCTTCTACGATGATAGTTGCTTGAATTTAAGTTTGAAATGAAAAGGTTAAGTGTCATGGTACAATTATGTTTTAAACAGAAACATTTATCTCGAACGAACCCCTGTCATATCACAAACCCAAACATATCGTTTATTTTATATGCCAGAAATTTCAGCCTGTGGCGTAATAAAACGTCTCAAATATACTGTAGGTGTTAGACTGTATAATACGTTAAGTTTATGCAAAATCACTCGCATTTTGTTCATCGGCTCTTTTCGATTATCGATTATCGATACTTGTCGACTAAATGCCGATATGTAACCTCTCTTTAAAAACTGCAATATAGCTTCGTAGGAAATTTCATGAAGATCGGCTTAGCTGTTACGGAGTCTATAGGGAACGAAGTCACGTTCTCTCTTAACATAAGCACACACAAAGTTTTTTTTTTAATATAAAAGTAGAGACAGAGATAGAGAAAACAGTTGGCATACAAATAATAGACTAACTTTGATCCGTTTCAAATTATCTGAAAGACCTAGAAGAAAATGGAATAGAAACGCCACACACAACATTAATGTGTCAAACCAATTTTCTGAAAAACAAGTGAAACACGCATAAGCCCACGTGAGTTTACAATGAACGAGGCATAAAAAATGACTAAGTTCAGCATTCGCCCCCCCATTAAGCTCTAAAAATGCCAACGGCACGTCAAATCCTGGTTAAAATGAACCAAGGGCGCACGTTTAGGCCTTAACATATATAAATTATTTTAATGTTATGTAAAAGCGGAAGCTCTTTGTGAAAATTTAGATACCTCATTTTTTTGTGTGTGAAATTTCAAAATAGATATTAGACATCAATTAATAAATATTCCCCAATTCTTTGGAAATAAAGGGTTTCTAAACAGCATATGTACACAACCGCTCATTTGAAATTTGAACAATATTTCTGATTTGCATTTAATTCAATTTAGTCATTAAACACTAATGAAACAAGTGAGCTATGAATGGTTACCTCTGAATGCAGACTGAACGAGGCATAAAAATTGACTAAGTTCAGTCTTTGCCCCCATGTTGCCCCAAAAGTCCCTAGAGGACGTTAAATCCTGATGAAAATGAACAAACGGTGCGGTTTAGGACTTAACATATGTAAATTTGAGTTCTGCACCTTGCAATAAAAGAAATGAATAAGTCCATCATGTTCTTCTGCCCTCCATTTTGCTCCAAAGTCGCAAAGGCCTTTACATTTAAATTTGAGTTCAGCACCATGCTAAACTGCTAAATAGACATACACACAAAATCTTGGACAAATATGGTAAAAAAAAGTAAAAAAAAAATATAGTGTTTTTATTAGTCTGAAAAGAGTCCCTGGGGCACATCTAAATTATCGCGAAGTACAGACAAATAAAATTAAATAGAAATCAGTTAGTTACAACGTTTTAGAAAGTTTTATAAAAATACAAGGAATCGATGTAGTTTAATAAGTATAAAATTGTCAATTTTAGCCATTTAAACCCGAAAGGCGCCCGTAGGCGGGGTCTTGAGTTGTCCCGGAAAGTCCGTTCTGTTACTCATATCGTGTTTAATGTTTGTGAAAATTTCAAAACATTGCAAGGTGTATTTATTGAAAAAAGTGCGAACAGACAGATTGACAAACGGAGAAAAGTGAATTTACATGTCCACCCTCATTTTTTCGGGAGACCAATAAAAATTTTAAACAGTGAGTAGGAAGCTGTGAAAAATTTCCCCCACTCTATATCTGTGTCTAAATCAAAACGTGGATTCCATGAACAAAGCTTCTTTCTTAGAACTGCACGCCTGTGGAACTCTGTTCCGTCTGCCTGCTTCCCTCTGTACTACAACTTGGATGTATTCAAGTCCAATGTTAACAAATTCCTAATGAACCGCCCCCTTAATTAAACACTTCATCAAATCTCCACATTAACGTAATATACTTGCAATAACCCTTATCCCTGAATAACCCTTATCCCTGAGTGGCTTCCGGGCCTTGATAAGTGGTGATCACTGTGTAAAAAAAACAAAAAAAGAAAACTAACGTACTTTAAAAAAATAAACAAATAAAAAATATTTACAAATTACAGATCCAATGAAATATAGTATTTTTTTGTTATTTGTGTTTTTTTTAGTGAGGGGGTGCCATTTAAAAAGAAATAGTAATTCAGAAAGAATATTTTCCTTGATCAATATGGCGGCCAAAGTAATACTTGTAAATATGGCGGCATCAACATCTAATGATGACGCACAAAAAAAAAATAATAATCGTGCAGTGATGACGAAGCAAAATAACACTGGAGAAAGGTAACATCTTACATGAAAATTCTAAAGAAAGATAGCGGAAGTAAACATTAGGAGTTTGATGCTAAACGGTTGTTGAGAAAACGCAAAATGATTTTTAATTCGATCGATAGAACGGAAATCAAAACCGATTTGTTTGCAGTCAGATTTCAGGAAACAGGACATGTTTTATAACTGAAATCCACGTGTGATGAAGGAATACTGCTGTTTCTACCCCTACTACATCTACTGCTATTCTAACTACTACTTCTACTATATTAGTAGTATTACCCACAATGACAATACGGGAGATCTAAATAGAATTTTGAAAGTAAAAATCACACAAAACGAAAAATAAGGAACGGAAATCACCGAACTGAAAAGGCAGTAATCACTCTTGCTGAACACGCAGGTATAAATATATGAGACTTCTGACAGCGGGCATTATTTGCCCAAAATAAATCGAAGAGACAATGTAAAAAACAGGTCTAAGAATATAAAGAAATATTCTTGAAAATTTAATTTATAAAAATCACTATGTATTTTTGTCTGTCTCCATACTTTAAAACTTTATCACTTCTGAACCTAAAGGTCGCATGAGCGCCGCTAGGACCCTTAATAGTAAGTGTTTTTTTATGGACGTTCTCTTATGTGACTTTAGCCAGTTAAAAGAGCTTCTAAGGTGTCAATAAGGGTTCACAATTAAAAAAAATGTTATACATTTTTTACATTTATCTTAGTAATTTCAATCAGTTCAGTGGTCACGTCACCAACTTTGAATGCTACAGTTTTGCTTTTGGTTTCGATTCTAGCTGATAGACACCCAAATATTTCCTTTGCATTTGAAATCATACTCTATACTCTATAATAATATTTACGAAATCTGGACGAATTAAAATATCATATTTAAGCGTATTTCATGACAGCAGCCACCTAATCCGCATCATATTGTATGAATCTGAATATTCTTGGAATTGATATTATCGGTAGTTTTCTTGTCAGAGGTCTACATTGAAACACCGCCAGCTGATCAGGGTTGCAAATGTTATAAGTGAAGGTTATCTTTTGGGAACAAACTGGATTTGAATATTAGCAGTCAGATCGTAAATAGGTGTTGTAAACCATTTTATCACAGTCCTCTTCTCGAACCCCCTCTAGCTGAAACCATTGTCAGTAATTTTCCCCACTTTTATATGTGCCTAAATCAAAACGTAGATTCCATGAGCAAAGCTTCTTCCTTAGAAGTGCATGACTGTGGAACTCTCTTCCGTTTGCCTGTTTCCCATCTGAATAAAACTTGAATCTCTTAAAGTCCAAGAGAAACCAATTCCTGATGAACCGCCCCTTAAGTAAAACACTTTATTAAATCTCCAATATTAACGATTACTACGATACTATCCCATTGATTACTGTACATGCAATAACCCTTATCTCCGAATTCCTTCCGGGCCTTTATAAGTGGTGACCTCCATACAAAAAAAAAACTAAATGAAAGAATCATCACATGGAAATTATCCCTGGGGAAATTAAGGACTAGAAAAAAGATGTGCTCGCCTCCATGATCAAAATCGCAATAAAAACAATATCTATGCACATTGTACTACACTCGTTGAATCGCTTTTATGCTCGGAGAACACAAGCGATATTTGTTTGGTATAGATAACTACGTGACCATTGCGCTTATGATTATACTGTGATATAAACATAACATGAGGGCTATACTTTTTTAAAGAATAATGTATACACATACTTGTCGAGCCATTCTCTTAGATCATATCATCAGTTTTCAATCCTCACTTTGTTTTCTATACGCCACCTGACACGTTTGAGTTTGAATAAACTACTAGATTTGAAACAAATGCAACTGATTTCAAAGGCCTGCAGCTTTGCTTCCTTCAATATGAACACTACTGTGCATGTTTCAAAAGTTTAACACATGTCTGACTCAGGATAGATTTCCCAAAATATTACAGTATATTCCTCCATCTAAGCCTGTTGATGCTAATAAGAATATGTAAATATTTTAAGTCTTAAACATATCATTTGATTAAGACAGATGAATCTGCATCGTAGCTTAATTTTCCTTAGTTGATGTTTGTTTATTACACCTCCGCATAATATTACATTTCATACATATCTTTTATTTATTTATATATGTACATGCATGCTGCCATCGTATATTCCCTTGTAAAATAGGCTTATATATGATAGTTGCATACATGTAAAATTTTGTTTGTATTAATATTAGGCATTTATCTATTGCTTATTAAACTGTGCCCAATATATCATTGTGATTTCAAATGTGTTCTTTTTAGTATGACTATTTTCCATCAGCTAGTATTGAAAGTAAACTGTTTGCTCTCTAGCCGTGATTGCTCCGTTTTGCGTTAATACCACCTGCTTATTTAATTTGACAAATTAACGCGGTTAAACGTATGGATGTATATTAATACATGTGCAAAGCACACTGGACACTTATCAGTTTTTCCCCAGGATAAGAACAACTGCCATTAATTAAAAAGTATGAATGCCCTATTGGGAAAATTCTATGTTCGTAGACAAAAAAAAAAAAACTCATATAATATCTTGAATATCTTGATAGAGACCGTGCCAGGACATACACTATTGCTTTTTTTTTAATATTTATAGATTAATTTATTTTCATTTTGTATAATACTAAAAAGATAGATATATAAACTGTACAGGAATGGAAATGTTTTCCTTGATAAAATAATGGCCAGAGTAAGCATTAGTATGAGAGATTTAATCACGTTAACGATTGAGTAAGAATGTCATATAAGACTTAATAATCTTTAAAAACTGGCTTTAGGTAAAATGGTTACAGGTTAAATACATTTTAAGAAAATAGCATGACATAATATATATATATATATATATATATATATATATATATGAAAAAAGTCTACAACATGATTGTCTTTAATTCAATAACATATTTTTGATAATCCGCCCAGAAATAGTCATACACCTCGGTAATTTTTTAAACCAATTTATTTGCTTACAAAATACATTTTCAAACCAATTTATTTGCTTACAAAATACATTCATACGTATCCTGCCAATAAAATATTTTGTAAATCCTTTCAACGTTGTGACTCATTAAGGCAAGAATTAATTGCGGATTTTCCGTAGGTAATTGAAAAACCAAAATTCTCTTCTTACAATGTATGTGGGATAGAAGCTATTTGAAATATAAACATCGATCACGACTCGTGTATTTATTAATTTATATTGATGTACTCTACGTGCACAATCTAATAAAATAAACAATGCAATTTTCACTGACTGTTTATTATGCATGCTAGTTAGTTTAATACTCAACAGAAAAACATGGTTTTCTTGGGGGCATAAAAACAACATAAATGCCGGCAAAATGAAAGTCCGCTCTTGTATTTTTTTTTCAGAAACTGAAAATTTAAGCTAAATTAAGTGTAATTGTTTAAACAAAATATACCTCACATTATTGGTATTTTATTTCTCTATAATTTTACCTGTTCGTATATGATTTTTAATTGAAATATGCTAGTGTTCACGGGAATTTAAAAATATAACTTCGAATTGCGGAGAGAAAAGGAAGTCCGCAGCAAAGAATCGCTTAAAACCAGCTTTAATTATCGCCCCTAAATCAGTTTATGATATCCATTAACAGGCAGCAAAGAATCTCTAATCGTAATTGTCTTTGTCCCAAGTTATACAACGTAACATTTAGTCCATATACCACGCCTTTCTCTTTGTGATCGTCAGTTCATTAATATCCAACTTTCTGTTTTATTCAATCGAGAAATCGGCCGCAGATTTAAATGTGATTAGAAAACGGTACGTAAGACTGTGCAAGAACACCAAAACACTGGCATTGTTCGTGATACCCCTTATTCTGGCCGTACTAGCGTTATTTCTAATAGGGAAGACAATGCTATCAAGATCCGCAGCGTAAGAAACAAATCAGAAACATCATGCCAAACCCAACAACAGTACAGTCTTGTTAAAATTGATCTCTTTCTACTGTCAAGAACAGATTTAAGGAATTTAATTTGTGAGGATATGTTTCAAGACGCAAGCCAATGATTACTGTAAAGAACAGAAAGCACCGACTGGACTTCGTCAGATTTGATGAAGATCATGCTTCTTCATATTGGACAAAATTGCTTTTTAGCGACGAAAGTAAGTTAGATAGGCCAGGCAGTTCGTCCGCCGGGGGAAAGACGAAGAATTTAATCCTTGGTACTCAGTTTCAACGCTGCAATATGGTGACGGTTCAGTTTTGGTGTGGAGTATGATTAGTACCAATGGTCCAGTGCCTATAGTTCATTTGGAAGGTCGTATTACTTCGACCAAATACATTAATGTGTTGACTTAGCATTTTCTATCCTACTTTGGTCGGAATTTGGATGATAATCCCATTTTCATGCAGGGCAATGCTCTCATTCACACAGCTTGTAATGTAAAGAGGTTCCTGAAAGAGTATGATATTCCGTATTTGGATTGGCCTACACAATTTCCATACCTCAATTCTATCGAAAACGTATGGTATTATATCAAGCAACAAATATGCGATGATAAAAGTTCAAATTTGGAAGAACTTTGGACAAAAATTAAAGAAAAGTGGGATGCTCTTTCTCCGGAAAATTGCTGCAGTCTAATTCAAGGACTTCACAAAAGATTGCCGGCTCTCAAATTGCAGAAAATCTATGCTGCTATATATTAAACAGTTCATTATGTTCCTGTTGTATTTGTGTTGCATTGATGTCCTAACGTTACATTTAAATAGCAATTTTCCATTGTGCGGATTTTTTTTGCCTCCTCAATTTGAAGCTATTTTTTTAAATTGATGTGAACACTAGAATATTTCAATTACAAGTCAAATATGAATAGGTAAAATTATAGATGAATAAAAGTCCAATCACATGAGTTATAGTTTGTTTAAACAGTTACATAAAATGTTGCTTAAATTGACAGTTTTTTTTAATTAAGTGTGAACTTTCTTTTGCCGCCTGTGTAGAACTTATGTTAGGTTGATGGGGATTCTTTCAACGGATGAGTGAATAAATAAAACTTGGAATGCTTTTAGAATTCTACTTAAAGTTTAAATAAATTAGGATACTTTAGGGTACTACTGAAACTAAGTTTCTCTTTATTTATATAAACCACACAGAAGAGAAATCTATATTATAAATCTAACCTGTCTGTGTAAATGTATGCATGTATGTTTGTCTGTCTGCCTAAAACTTTCGACAGAGCAGACGGATTTTCACGGAATCCATATCGTTTTGAAGCCCGACCATTCAGACGACAACTATCGAACAATTGGCTAAAATCATTGATTCATTTACTCCCAAATCGGCACTGTTCTACAGAGCAGGTTCGCTCTTTTCGTCGACATTTTCGAATTCATCCCCTCTTTTCGATTGACTAGCCTTTATTTAAACATACCCCACTATCGGTTTGGCAATGGGCGCAACAGCAAAGACCACTGTTTACGTTCTCTTCCTCATTCGCAGTAAGGGTTCGATCCTACATGCCTACTACCACTCTTTTTTTCTTTCTTTTACTCAATACATCTTCAAACACCCAGGCAACCCCTTGCACCCAGGCTAGTAGTTAATAAACGGTAAATTAGTTGTGGAGTAAGCGTTTTTTGATGTGAAAAAACGCTGAATCTTCTTCTTGGATATATTCATGCATGATAGTATAAAATCATGTTTAATTATTAATATCATTCAATAATAAAAATGTCCAGTCGACATACAATAAATTACTTTTTTCTAAAGTTTAGATATATTTTTTCTGATGTGACCCTGCTTAAAAATACCAACTTGGTAGATGTTCGTTTTCTACTGTAACGAGGCGCACGTTTACTCACGTGTAACAATGAAGAACAAACACGTTAAAACAGCAGACCTTTATTTTCACCTCTTTAAAATAATCCCCAATCTGCGTACACGTTCATTTCTTTAAATAATATTTCCCTTGCCATGATGTCATCTGGCATACGGCTTGGTCATTCGTATAAAGCTTCCATAAGCGTGTCCTGGTTTTGTTACAATACATTGTACAAGTGTTAGTTTGATATGCAAACATACAAACGCGCAGACAACTGTATATTATATAATAGACGTCATCTACAAGGAATTCTTACTTACCAGTTGCCAATTGTATCGTATTTCTTTTGCTTGTGCTAAAAGTATATTTTATAATTGCAAGTTATTCTCAAGTTTTAAAATTCGATTGACATGACCGAAAAGATGAGTGCACAAATCTCGAAACGAACGTTGAATAAATTCTTCACCCAATATGTAAATAGACATTTATATACTTTTGTGTACTTTATCTTAAGTAAAACGTAAGTGTGATTCACTGCATACGTCCCTTGGGACGGTGTTTTCTTTTGCAAGCATTTATCTAGAGGTCGTTTAACCGAGTTTGTAAATGGTCTAACCGAATTTCACAACACCGATCCCATTTGTCGCCCCTCACTCTGAAATAAACCAAGGAACGTCTCCCTGAAGGGCAATCACTCCTGGCAAAGAAGAATGCAGATAGTTTGTGTTACTTGTAAAACAGATCGTCACAGGTGAATGTGACTTGAGTGCCGGTTAATGCTACAAGGCCGATTTGCACGAAAGCAAATATTACTTTGTTTGTTTTTGCACATTAATCCTAAGCAGCCGTTATGGTGGATATAACGCCGCCATTCTTGGCACTCATACTCCTCTGCATAAGAGAAATCCTTCTGCCGGAAGTACACCTAATTAATAACGTGTCTGCTGGCAAAGTTTCAGCGTGGGCCTATATCAGAAGAAATGTTAACGAATCTGTTTACGATATGATTTATATCCAAAACTTAATTTTCTAGAATGCATTTCGCCTTTTAATTAAATTAACAACTAATGAATAATTTTGATTTATAAAGAATATTCGTTTATACATGTTGTAAATAATAAATATTGTTCTTTTAACTGACATAAATAACTGAATTATTGAGAGAAAACACGTATGTGTAAACTTTGCACTTACGCTTTCTGATATAGGGATGCGGATTTCCTTTCAAACAAGTTATGATACCAATATAAATTTACATTTTGAAATACAATAAACACTCTTTATCCAGCACGTTTTCGAACTCTATATTAGTAGGTTAGCGCGAAAATAATGTTTTTTGACGTTCAAATAAACGTCAGGAAACGACATTATTGTTTAACCAAGCTAATATTAAGCTTGTTATTCTGATATTAGATTCTATCTTCAATACGTTTCGCCTGATGTGACTTATAACATTTTTATATGTAATGTTATCGTTCTATTTTAACACGGATCCATGTTTCAGGCAGGAACAGTCGCAAAGGCGAAAGACATTTGCCTCGATATTTTGTTAGTTGAAATAAAAGGCATTTATTTGAGGTAATTACCAACTACTCCTAACATCTTGTTTTTAAAACCTTTTAGTTTTCCTAGTATTTACAACCTCTACCGTCTCGCGTGCCTAAAGTAATAATATTTCACCCCTATTTAAAGAATTGAGATAGAGGAAGACAAATGAATGCGAATGCGATATTTCGACTTTCTGTCGTTGAACATGATCTAAAACTATATACATTAATGCCCGCTAACATAACATTTATGTGAGTTTTATTTCCCTGAATTATCGTGTTAATTACCAGTGGCAAAAGGAAAGCCAAATGTTGCTTCTCCTACCAATCCGAAATTATCACTTACTACACTTAAGATTGCGTGAGTATTAAATATTAGTGTATATATATATATATATATATATATATATATATATATATATATTAAAATTAAATATTTGTATATATGTATTAAAATTAAATATTAGTATATATATATATATATATATATATATATATTGAACTTAAATATTAGTATACATATATATATATATTTAAATTAAATATTAGTAGATATATATTAAATTAAATATTAGTATATATATATTAAAATAAAATATTAATATATATATATAATAAAATATTAGTATATATATATTAAAATTAAATATTAGTATATATATATATATATATATATTAAAATTAAATATTAATATATATTAGTATATATATATTAAAATTAAATATTAGTATATATATATATATATATATATTAAAATTAAATATTAGTATATATATATTAAAATTAATTATTAGTATATATATAATAATAATATTTAATTTTAATATATATATATATATATATATACTAATATATATATATATATATATATATATATATATATATATATATATATATATATATATATATATATATATATATATATTAGCAAAAGCCCCCGTCGTTGACTGGGTTCAAAAACAGCCTACAGAAAATGGACTCTGATTTATGAAAGTATAATAGGTTATGAAAAGAAATGGTTGTAAAGAGATCGCTTCGAATTTGTGGGTATCAAAACCAAAGCAAAATATGAGGAGAGTAAAAATAAAATAGATAAACCCCATAATTTATGATACCATAACTGTTCACACTGAAACACTTATCTTAATATTCTGTGAATCTATATCAAAATACCTTGTTAACCATTGTGACATTTTTCCATTCTATAGAGGTCAGGCGCAAATGAACACCCCGTAATTTTATTATACCATATTTCTTCAAACCGAAGCATACTTATCAAAGTATACTTACGCAGATAGATATGAAAAGTCTTGATTAAAGTGTGTGCCTATTTCGATTCTATGGAGGCCAGGCGCGAACGCAGACCCCACAATTTTATTATACCATCCCTATTTATGTTAAAACATACTTTTCCAAGTATTATTATGTACATCTATATCAAAAACACTTGTAAACGTTTTTTTTTTATTTCTATATTTTGTGGACCAGGCGCGAACGCAGACCCCACAATGTTAATGAACCACTGTTCTGCCAGATCAAACATGTTCATTCCTGTATCTCGATACATCTATCATTATATGTTATCCGTTTTTTTTTAAATAGTCAACAATATAGGAGCCTATTCGTGAACAGACACACACGCACAGACATCCAGCTTAATATTACATATATGTATATATGTATATATGTATATATATATATATAATTTAATAGACATTTGAAAAGGCATATATATATATATATATATATATATATATATAATTATTCAAAGGGTACAACACTTTATTATATCTGTTTGAAAAGAGTGACTAAGTTTTTTTTTTGGGGGGGGGGTGTATCCATGGTAAATAGGAGGGCGTAGGAGAACCCATTTAATTGAAGTTGAAATCAATGACTAAATAAAGGGGTAGAGTCAGCGAACTGGAGTTTGCCTTCACCTTTCAAAGCCGAATCGAGGTTGATATTTTATTTTTTAGTATATAAAAACTAATTCAAATGTGGGAACGACTAACATAAAATCAAACTATCGGGATGAAAAAAAATGGGGGGACGACTTAAATAAATCTGTCGTTATGATAATTATACAATGGAGATGAAATATGTGTGTGTGCATGTGTTTCCGTGTGTGTGCGGCTGAAGATGTCCTATGGAAACAAATGGAGTTTATTGGTGGGGTTGGAAATAATCGAGTAGCACCAGTCGTCACTTAATGCACTGATAATTCGAAAGCAAGGGCAACTTGTGTGTAGGTATTAAAAAATTATATATATATATATATATATATATATATATATAATTGTTTCATATCTACACACACTACCTACTATATATATATATATATATATATATATATATATATATATATATATATATATATATATAATTGTTTCACTAGTGGCCCTTGCTTTCGAATTATCAGTGCATTAAGTGACGACTGGCGCTACTCGAATATTTCCAACCCCACCATGAAACTACATATATATATATATATATATATATATATATATATATATATATATATATATATATATATATATGTATATGTATATATATATATATATGTATATATATATAAATATATATATATATATATATATATACATACGCAACTATGTGTTAAACAAATTAAATTGTGAGATAAACAGTTTCATACGCGTTAAGTATTCATCATGAGCAATACATTTATCCATGTTGGTTTATATTAATTTATTTCATATTGAACCCTAAGATAAGCCTGGTGATAAGACTCCAAGTTAAAGTTATAAAATAGCATTATTGTAAATGTGATGGGAACAAATAAATTATATTTTCTTGTTCACGGATACATCGCTATGTTTGATCTCATAGCGTAATCGCGCACCTATGGACACGAATAAAAATGCCCAATTGTAACATTGCTTTGTGTTTAATCGAATATCTTGCGGATAATTTCGGCCAATCAATAGATAGGATGTGAAGAATCGGTACAACTTATCCTAAAAATTGGAATTAGAGTTGTCGTGATCGATTTGATTTTTAGGGAACATCGAAGAATCTATCATCTATAAAAAATTATCCGTTATTCCCTTAAAACTGCAACAACAAACCAAAGGGTAAGCTTTATAGAAAGTGACTTTGCATGCTTTTTCCACTGAGAAAACATGTAAGATAGAGTCACTTCCAAATACAAACGACCATAGGAAAAGAGTTATGCATGTGGCACATCTCAGAAACCCTTTTTATACTTGATCGTAAATTGTGTTTTCCCTATATGTACGTTGAAATGTAGCAAGCTTTATTAGAATATCGAAACAAATTTTTGAAAGTGCAAGGGAACTCCGATAATTAATGACTTTTATTTTTTATTCCGCCTGAATTGACCAAATTTCCAAAGATTGAACGCATGAAATTATGATGTAAATGTTTTATATCTCTCTTATATATCTCTTTATATGGTGTAGAAATTTCGGGGGGAAACTTCCGGAAAAAACCCTCTGTCATTGGTGTACGTAAGAAGCAGGTATGTTGTTTTAATTCCTGGCAAAATCGCACTGAGAATGTTCGTGACTATGTACAACAACTTCTGAGGCATAAAACGTTTAAATAGCCACAGCTTTTTTTTCGTAACTCTATATTTTTGTGATAAAATATACACGGCTTTACAAAGTGCGTATTACGACGCGCGATCCAGAAGCACGTATTACAAAGCGCGATCCAGAAGTACGTATTACAAAGCGCGATCCAGAAGCACGTATTACAAAGCACGATCCAGAAGCACGTATTACAAAGCGCGATCCAGAAGTACGTATTACAAAGCGCGATCCAGAAGTACGTATTACAAAGCGCGATCCAGAAGTACGTATTACAAAGTGCGATCCAGAAGTACGCGCATAGCGATTCTTCACTGCAGGCAAAGCATGCCAAGGATGAGGTTGGCGATGTAGAAAGATTTTTTTTGAATACAAAAGGCTGGTTGTTTTAATAGTACAACTCCTGTCTTAGTAACTCTTTGACTTTTTTTTCAGGTAAAAAACTACGAAACTTTATTGGTGAGAAACCACCGTACTTGAAAAAACAGCACAGGCGGTAACTTGAGAGGAGCTGGAGTTTGTAAGACATTGCAATGTTAATTTGTTTTAATCCTACTGCAAACAAGTTTAGTGTTGATACTGTTTAGGCATAGCGACACACACGCACGCCAAACACGCATTAAGAGAAAAAATACGTTTAGATACAAAAAGACATGGATATAGCCTTAGTCAAACGGGAAGTAAAGAAAAACAAACTAGAAATTTAGATGAAAAGAGTTCCATTGCGATGATTGCAATTAAAAGAAAATGTGAAATTCTTTAGAAATTGTAATTTGAAAAAAAAAACATCTTAGCTTCTATTTCTGCATTTTAATTTTTTTACGCAATTTGTTTACCTCAATTTTATCGTCATCATATGCATTCATTTTTTTATTATTCAAACTGATAGTAGTAGTAGCAGTGGCAACATCAGCATAAAGTAGTCGTATTCATCAAAAAAAGTGATACGCCCTGCTGTTTTGTTCCGCGCGCTGCACACACAAAAGCGCAAAGAAAAGTGGAAAGTTACTCCCCAAAATGGCGCCTTTTGAAATCATGCATGAAAAGTGAAAACTGCTTAATGAGTTTAACGTTGTTTGGTGTTCTCAAATATTAGTGTCATTTTTTTTTTTACTTAATTTTATTTAATGCAATTGAATTTTATTTTCTTTGATACTCATGGGAAGTAACGTTTCCAAGATTTTTTTTTTATCAAATACTTTTTTTTATTTAAATTTCGTTTCCGCCGTTCAAATTCGGCTCGCAATTAGCGAGGAATTTCTTTTGTACATTGTAAAGATTTGTTTTTATTGCTTTCTGTTTTTCCTTTGTAACACAGGAATTCTTACTTTAACGGATACCCGTGCGCAGCAATGTTTACAACAACAGGTTTGCATAGGGTTTCAGTTTCTGTGCTTGTTTGTTTGTTTGTTTGTTTGTTTTTTTCTCTCACATTTACGGCGTACGAAACTTGTTTGAGTTTTGCAATTCCTAAGCAATATACGTGTTGTTACTAATGGTTTGTTTCTTGTTATAAAAACAAATCTTTTATGGCAGTTAAATAGTGAATCGCGTAATGTTGTTTCAACTATCAAGTGATGCGGTTTATTTCCTTTAAATTCCTCTTGTCACTAGAAGAAAAGTATAGATTCTGAAAATGTATTGAGACCTGATGCATAATACCATATTTAAGCAGTGGAACTACTGAGTCTCAGCGTGATAGCTGTAGGTTGTATTTCTACTAAGGAAATATAGTAGTCTAGATGCAGTGGTGCGTTATGATACAGCCACTCAGTATTGTATGAGGATGACTGTGTGCAGTCAGCACCAACCCTATTCAAGGTTTAACCGGCTTCCTCCGACGGAGGAAGTTTCATGGGAGTATAAAATTCACAAGCGGCCCCCAATCGCATATCTATCCCGTTAGGGGAGATGACGACGTTAGGTTTTTTGCAACTTTTTGCAGGGATGTGTCGACGTCCCCTTACATACAGCACCTGGACTTCCCAAATTAGGCACCCTTTTTAGTAATGACCAGGCTCAACGTTGCTTAACTTCGGTAATATGACGGGAATCGGCGTGTCAGCGTGATTATGCCGTATGTTGATGACTAATATATATATATATATATATATATATATATATATATATATATATATATATATATATATGTATATATATATATATTTATATATATATATATATTTACAACATTTTCAATAAAAATACATTAATGTTATCCTACAGCTGCTGCAAAAATTTAGAGATTATAATTAAAGCACATATTAAAAAAATATTAAATAAAAACAATGTAAACAACAAAATAAACAATAAAAATGTAGACACCATTACATAAATAAAAGCAACACTAGCAGAGATAATAATAATAATAATAATAATAATAATAATAATAATAATAATAATAATAATAATAATAAACCACCCCCGGACAACAAAAACCGTACTAGAAATAAAAAAAATACTTATAACGAACAGGATAAAGGCAACTGCAGACACCGCACACTTCAAAATAAATGTCTAACCAAAAGCCTAGTTTACTAGGCCACAATATTTGCGAAAGAACCCCCGAATAACAAGAAATATTATGTAGGTATGTCTTGCTTAGATTTCAAAACTTGATATTATGAGCACAATAGTAGATTCAACAATAAAAACACCGTATGAAAACAACGCTAGCAAATAAATACTGGGAACTCAAGGAAAGCGGGCATTCGCCGGTAGTTGAATGGAAAATAATAAGACAAGCTACCATATGTAGAGACCAATACGACCCATGTAGATTACGACTTCATGAAGAATTTGTTATCTTCTACTTTAAAGAACCCCAACATCTATTAAACTGTAGAAGAAAAATAGCGAACAACTGTTCACACATATAATTTACTCTAAGATAGCTATAACAAATACATTTTAAAACTTACAAAAACAATAGAAAATAAACAAATAAATAAACTAAATAAACATGAATGTACATAAACTATCACACATTTATGTGTATATATATATGTATATATATATATGTATATATATATGCATATATATATATAACATAAAAAACTAACCTTGATTTAAACAGGTCAAGAAACTAGATAATCAGGATAAATCGAGCACACGCAAAGGAACAGGTCAACCAGAGGTCAAATAAGCCTTTGTCCGGTAAGGGCATGTTCATTGGCTGATAGGAAGGGTACGGTGTATACTAGAAAGCTGATTTGCTAACTAAAATCTCAATAGAAGGTGCGTATTTAAAAACGACAGACAACCACAAAATTAGCGCATAAACCTGAAGAGTCCAAGAGGGGAAAAACGCTACATATATATATATATATATATATATATATATATATATATATATATATATATATATATATATATATATATATATATATAAGAAGGTGGCAACCAACAATGTATATTTTTAAACATTAGTTTATTATTCCGTGTTTTGGTTTTTCATTGAAAATTATGTTTAGATCATTGTAATAATGTTTTTAAATCGTTTTTAACGCGTTTCAGACTTTCTGTGAAGCGTCCTTTTCAGAAAGTATTTAAAATGTTTAGAATATATTCAAAATGTGTTAAAAATGTAAAAGAAAATTTTCGTAGTTCATTTGAAATGTTTCCGAGAGGTGGAAACATGTGTAAATGAATCTACTTTTCATCCGTACGTTCAATTTTTATTACTGTTTTATTGGGCCGTGGTCACTGCTGTCTTATGTTTCTTTCTCTCTTCTTCTCTCTCTCTCTCTCTCTCTCTCTCTCTCTCTCTCTCTGTCTGCTTGTGCTTCTTTTTATCTTTCTTGTTTTTTCTCATTTTTTGCTTTTTTTACTCTTACTTTAGTGGAGATGAGGGGGCCATTGGTACTTGGTCAACTGGGTGTAAAGGGTAGGATGTGTGTGTGTGTGCGTGTGTGTGAGTGGGTGAGTGAGTGAGTGTGTGTGTTTTCGTGTATTGGTTTTCTGTTTTATAGTATTATAAAGTAATTTGCTTCCCTAGTGATCCAAGGTCGTTACTAATGTGCATTTGTGTGAAGAGGGGGGACCAGACACTCGGAAATAAGAGTAGGGGTGTTTTCTATTCAATTTTGATCTTTATTTTTTTGGATTCTTAGATTTTAGAATTGTGATTTTTCGTTTCACTCTTAGACTGTTCGGGTATTCTTAATATTATGTTAGTTTAGATAAAGAAGTGTATTTATAAATATACGTAGGAGATTTTTTAATGTTTCTATTTATTTGTCTCCCCATGTGGGTATGGGCAGATCCAGGATCGGTTCTTAGTGTGGGGAAGGTCTCGGTTCACAGAGGTGAGCGATCCTTGGAGAGGTATAGGTATGGTAGGAAGGATGATAGTTATCTCAGACATGAAGGATTTCCCTTCACTGACTAAGGGGGAGGGCGAGATATTGGAGCAGATACTACAGTATAGTTCTAGGTGTTTCCTAGTGTTGTTGGTTTCGAGGTAAATCAGGTTGGTACTGTTCAATGTGTTGTATTAGAGACAGGAGTCTCTTGCTTTTTGATTATTGTGGAGTTTTCCCCTGCTTTTTCCCATTATATTTTTTTATATAAAACTACTGACATATAAACTCAGATTTTTAATTGATTTATTTTGTAATTTGCTTTTATTCGACTTGTTGCATACTGTAAACCTTCCATTCCTCGATATAATGTATTGTGTATTTTCGTTTTCACTTTTCTACTTTTCATTTTCGCTCGTATTGACTGTCACTAAATCAACTCAGTAAAGACGATGTGCAGTCAAATCGAAAACAGTCGTGATATTCATGGAACTTTCATCAATATTTTCTATTTCGCTATAAAAAATATTAAACGGAAAACGGAAAATTTAAATTATATTTTTAAAATTCATAAAGCAAAATATCTCCGTTGTATTCAATTATGACCGATTATATATATATATATATATATATATATATATATATATATATATAAAATTCGAAGTACAACAGAATTGTAATAGTTTTAAAGCGAAGTAGGGCATTTTTTTAAAACCTTATAAAAAAGATCGACTATAATGTAAAAAGAAACAGGATCGACTAAAAGTAAGAAAATAAATTGAAAAGAAAAAAGATCGACTAAAAGGGGGGATAAGAGAAAAAAGGGAACGGTGAAGAAACTTGAAGTACTTTTCGCCGACTGTCTTCAGAAGTAAATGTCGGAATGAAGTAATGTTGGCATGAAGTAATTTCTATGAGGGAAAAAACACCGCGTAGATATTAACCTGGTTGCGCCTGTTTAAAAACGTTCAACGAACGTATGTGGTGCATCTGTTTGCAAAGAACAGGTCTGCAACGGTTTATTGTAAGGGCCACCAAGAATCCGAGATGTGTAACAGACCTAGCCCTGTGCAAAATAGAGAAGCACTCCGGTGTGTACTCACTCGCACATTTATTTGTTTCCCCTCATAGTAATTACTTCATGCCAACATTACTTCATTCCGACATTTACTTCTGAAGACAGTCGGCGAAAAGTACTTCAAGTTTCTTCACCGTTCCCCCTTTTCTTTTCTCTTTCTCCCCCTTTTAGTCGATCTTTTTCCTTTTTAATTTATTTTCTTACTTTTAGTCGATCCTGTTTCTTTTTACATTATAGTTTTTAAAAAAATCCCACTTCGCTTATATATATATATATATATATATATATATATATATATATATATATATATATATATATATATATATATATATACTGGAAACGACAATTCTGAGGCCGCTAGGGGTAAACCTAATGTTCACTCTCTTCTCCGTAAAATAATCTTATTATAACATGATGTCTTAATAGGCGTACGTCTTTTAGAGATAAGCAAAATGAATGCACTTTGCTTCAAATATAACGATTTAAAAATTCCAAATAATATTAAATGTCTTTAAGTTCAGATCCATTTTTCATAGCATTACGCCTCATATGGCTTTTCCAGCGACTTGATTAAAATTTTTCAAAGTTAAACTCCATTATAGGACACTCGAAAAATCATTAAGACCCGCAAATTTGAGACGAGGGCACTTTGCTCGAATAAACTTATACGTCGTAATGATAGAAATATCCTTTTTCAATGTTCGGTGTAAGGCGTATACGATCGTATTCACGCGAGTTCGTGTTTTACACCAATTTTTTCAGCAAAATTGGGGTTATAAAGTTCTCTTTTAAAAAATATAATTACCAAAGCAAAACAAAAAAAAATTGATGACATTTTCCTCAGATGATTGCCAAAGTTTCTGCAGGAAAATATGTAGTGCCTATTTTTAGATTATATCCACAGTCAGAACCAAAATTCTAATAACTTTTATTTAAGTTCATTGCTGCTGTAAAAGTAAATGGAGTTTACAAACTTTATAAAGATCATTGCGTCAAGGAAAAATACGTTTTTTAAAGATTATTACAACAATAAAACAAATTTAATACAACATTTTTATGGGAAAGTATGTTCCAGGTATCTGAGAATGTTACTGTCTGTAAAAAAAAAACAAACAGATATGTTTTCGCCCGAAAATTTACCAAATCCGTGAGGAAAAAATATCGAATACAGAAAAGACGACATGTGTTACTCCTATTCCAATGTCCAAATGGCTGGTCGATACGTTTTTGCGATACCCGCGTCGTAGTCAAGGCTCTATTTGAATAATTCTCACCGTACTGCGCCACTTAGACGCAGTACACGGGTTCACGACATCAGGCGGATGTCAAATGTTCTGTCATTACGGTCTGTCATGTTCCGCCGAGATCGACGCGTAAGTGCCTCACCTTCGACTCTATGTCATAAAGCATGCTATTTTTAGCGACATGATTCCCTGCTTGCAAAGATCATGAGATTATCTGACTATTTATTTTTATCCATTCAACAAATCTGCTGAGTGGCTTTGCGCATAGACATACGAGTGCTGACACGTCTATTTTATTACACACTAATCATTTATTAACTCAAAGCGTGCATCGCACAACGTTGAATGTATGATGTTACGTAATTTCAAATGCCAGAACTCCAATTTGTTAGCAACCGACCAGATGATAATAATGTTTCTTATCTGACTGACTTTTGTTCAAATTGTGTATAATTCGACGGTCCGATTGAATGCTTGTCTTTATTATTTTAACATCTGTGTCGGTCATATTTAATTTGCCGTCATTGAAGCCCCCGTACAAGTATGTCAGATCATGCCAGTTTTTTTCTTTCGCTTTAATGACTTTACGAATCACATTGGAATCTCTTGCATACTACAGAATGAACGATAAAAACGTTTTCTTAAAGACAACAATACTGCAGCTTTATTATAAAACTTTTATTGAAAAAAATCAAGTCAGGTAACTTGAGTCTGTAATAGAGCTCAAATCTCCTGAAATTGTCTGTAGCCGCCTTCTAATTCATTCCTTATCTCGATACGGCGGCGAAACTGCGATCATGTCGTTTTCGCAAGCGCCGGTTGGAAGTCGGTTTATAATCCGTGGATGGTTGCGATCAGGCGTGTTTTGGTGTTGTGTGATGTAATGTTAGTGATGTTCTCCAAGCAAACGATATAGCCTAGCAGATTCAGGTAAGGAGAAGAGGAGGCCAGTAAAAGAGGGATACAAAGTCGTAGCACTCCTTCTGAAGCCGAGCCTGGATCTCTTTTGGACGTAGGCCGGCGACGAGATCTTCTGCCGCACCCAGGGTCTGCCAGCGGCCACCTGATTGAACCAGGGGGCCAACGCACCCTTCAGCACATTCAAGTATACTTTAGTGGTTACATCCAAGCCAACTTCGAATATGTAAGGTGGCAAAATGTGCCCCTTACTTGTAACCACACAAAACACAATAACTTAACAATCACTTTGTTTCTATCACTCGTGATACGTCATTATTTTCCTATATACTCAGTGATGTATTTTGATGTTGGTGGACATGGTCATGTTTTCATAACTGGTATCGTTAGAGACCAATTATTGTATAGCAGTCCATCTTCAATCTCCCTCGTTGAACATTATGTCACTTTCAGATATGATGGAAGGCCCCTATCGCTCTTGGGATTTGTATAGAATTGGCCAACTTTTGATGGTGTGCAACAAATAAAAAACGCATTTTGTCAAACGGCAAAAGAATGCTGTCTGTTCTATAGCGATAAGTTTATCGTTCCACCTTGTAAAGCAGTTTTGCTTTGCCTTTGCTACCGATTAATATTTGATTGATTCAGTAATGAATACTCTGCCCTGAGATGTAGTTTACGAATATATCACGATACGGATGTTGCTTGCAATTCTCTAATCACTGATTACGCTAAGTGTAAAAAACTATCCTTCATTTGGCGGTGGAATCAGGGTTTTTTTTTCTTAGATCTGTATCTCATTCTCTCATCGGCTGGAAGCTTTAATCGCTGGTAGTTTGTTGGATATCCATCCTATCTTAGACGGCATGATGCAGGGAAGTGTTATTGCGCCAACGTTATTGCTGTTCTTCATCACCGACTACTTACATTAATGGATAGCACAGTATCTCATATTATCTTCTATGAATTTACTGTGTTCGCAAGCTCGTAGTACCAAACACATAAATTTCACCCCCCTCACACACACTATGATCCATACGGGCGTCGATATGCCTGCAGATGCTGCTGGCTTGTGCATTTGGGAAAGAGATAAGTATATGATTTTCAACCCAGCAAAACAATTTTTCTCTAAATGTGTTCTCCCTATTCCAATCAGTGTGAGTTGGATTAAAGCCACATCTATGTGAATCCCGAAATATCATTACAACTGGGACTAAAAATATCTTGCAATATTAGATTTGATGACCACCTGCCCTATGTATTGAACATGGTTAATAAGAAATTTCATCTGGCATTGCGTATTGCCCAGAATGACCCCTCGAAGCGTCCTGCTTCGTTCATGGAGAAAAGGGAAGATATCCCTAGAGTACTTCCGGCTTAGTCAAAGGGGCGTAACTGGCTTCCGGAACAGTGACGTAACTCTATGGATCTATATGAAAAATTAGACTGTCCTGAGAAAATAAACAATCGTAAGAACTTAGATTTCACCAATGTTTCTAATGTATTGACAAGTGAAAACTACAGAAAACTCCTTTCATTACAAGTGTATTGCGTCCATTGCTGTCTTATAAAAATATATAACCCTGTCCTATCAGTAAGAATCAGCAGAATTATTAGTGAATTTAGAATGCCGAAAAGTTTTCGGAATATTGAAAAATCTTGTATATTGTATGTTTCTAAAATATTGTTCAGCACTATATATATATATATATATATGAATTGCCTTCAATATCTTGCATTCACTGGACAAAGTAGGGGAGGGTGGAGTGGTAGCTCTAGATATATATAAGACTTTTGACAGGGTATGGTATGAATATCTTCTCAGGAAAATCATATCATACGGTATTACTGGAAGAATACTTGACATGATTAAATCCTTCTTAGATAAGAGAAAAATCCAGGCTGTTATCGACCATCTCGCATCTAAACAATATGATATAAATACGGGAGTGCCTCAGGAATCTATCCTTGAAACTTTATTATTCCTAATATTCATAAATGAACTCCCCGACAAAATTGCCTCTGAAATAGGAATATATACTGGTCAGACAAAGCTCTATAACAGACACGACAGGAAAACAAATGATCACATATCTGAGGAAATGGCAGAAACACTAGAGGATGGCCTCCAATCTGTAGTGGAATGGGGGGGGCAAAAATGGATGGTCACATTCAATGTTGCCAAGACTAAATTTGTTTTCTTCAATAGCTACAAGAAACCTCTACCACCAATAGCAATGCTTTAAGATTCATCATCTGAAAGTACTTTTTTTTAACTCCTCGGCCTTACATTCACACGAAAGATGAATTAGAACAATTACATTGAGAACATTGACAGTATAGCTGCGAAGAAGGAAGGTTCTCTCTACCGTGGTAGGAACCTACTAACGCCCGAAAATATCCTGTACATCTATAAGGCCACCATTCGCCCGTTCATGGAGTATTGTTGTCATATTTGCGCTGGTGCATCTGCTACAAGTCTCTCGCTCCTGGACAAGGTCCAAAAGAGAGTATTTATCCTCATAGGTCCTGAACTGCCATCTAAGCCTCAGCCTGTGTCCCATCGACGAAATGTTGCATCCCTCTGCTTGTCCTACAAGAATTTTAATGGTGAATGCTCTGAGCAACTGCAAGCACTTGTGCCTCCACGACCTAAATACATTCAACAAACACGAAAAGCAGCAAAACCCACCCCACACAGTAGGGATAACTAGATTTGAGAGAGCTTTTTACTCCAGTAGTTTCTTCCCTGGAACCGCTAGACTTTGGAATTACATTCCGGGTCTCTGCTCCTCCGACTGTACTGACATGCAGAATTTCAAGTGTTACGTGAATCGACATCTTACTGCCCAACTCCCTACATAGTACCCCAGTAGCTTATTCCCTGATTATATTGAGTATGTTATTTCTATACATTTTATAAGAAATATACACTACTAAATCCTGGTTGTAACAGCTGGTAAATTAAACACACACATAATCTGGACCGAGGACACTTTAAAAGAAGAATACGCATCCCGAGTAACATATAAGATTCAAGGAAGGCGGGCAGTCTGTAGGATTAGCAGAGGTGTAAGGGGAATAAGCATGTAAGGACATTCGATTGATTGACCAAATAAAGAATTCCATGGATAATGACTGTCGTATATCTATAGAGAGAATAAGTGCACAGCTTCGAATCAGTGGGTACACAGGATTATTTGCTAAAGATTTATGCAGATGCACAAATCGACAATTTCTATTTTTCGCAGACTATTTGACTAAGATGGGCATCAAGTTGCTCACCGACTCTACACTCGATACTTTGAGCCTGCAAATTTTGGTTATTCCCTTAGCATAAGCGATGTCGTTAAGAGAGGGCAGAGGCTGTGATAAGGATGTTGACTCGCTTCATTAAAAATGTGCACACGAAAAAGTCTGGAGAATTATTTAAAGCAGTATATATATATATATATATATATATATATATATATATATATATATGTGTGTGTGTGTGGGTGTGTGTGTGTGTTTGTGTGTGTCTGTGTGCGTGTGTGTGTGTATATATATATCAATGTTACCTTTATATACATGTATATATATATATATATATTAAAAATACGTATGTATATATCAATGTTAACTTTATATATATATATTTGGTAATTTTATATATATATATATATATATATATATATATATATATATATATTAATGGTAACTTTATATATATATATGTATATATATATATAGATTAATGGTAACTGTATATATATATATATTAATTGTAACTTTATATATATATATATTAATTGTAACTTTATATATGTATTAATGGTAACTTTATATACATGTATATATATATATTAATGGTAATATATATATATTAATGTTATTTTTGTATATATACATATATAAACGCTATATTATATACATATATATATATAATGCTATATTATATATATATGCTATCTTATATATATATATAAATGCTATCTTATATATATAAATAAACTCTATCTTATATATATATAAACGCTATCTTATATATATATATATAAACGCTATCTTATATATAAACATATACATAAACGGCATCTTATATATATATATATATAAATATATATATATATATATATATATATATATATATATATATATTAAATGCTAACTTTTCCCGTGGATATGGCATTTTTACTACGGTTTTCTTGAGCATCATTCACTTATACTAAGGGTTCCATACACTTTTAGCTCAGCACTATCAGCTTGTATGTTGTTTGAACGATAGACGTCTTAAGTGGTTTACAAATACGCCCTTTAACGCTGCTTGGATTTATGTATTGCACTTTTATTCGGTCGATTAAAATAAAAGAGACCTATTCGAAGTTCAACAATTATTCTAAAGAGGCCTAGATGTGGGTAGATTATGAACACTAAGTCCTTGTTTTCTACAGACCACTTTCCCTCGAAACTTAGTTACCTGTTCCTTATCCCTTCGACTGCTCAATATACAGAACATTAAATTTTATGTAATAAGTGCGTTGCGGCACTCATTCCCGTATTGTCCTTTATAAATCTGGGCTATATTTTCTTTAATTAATATTTGAAGCAATGAAAAATGAAAGGGGCGTAAGAATACATTTATTAACGTGTGTTTTTTTACTGCTTATCAAGATTAGTAAGCTACTCGAGGATAAGGATTAGTGAAAATGTTGTAGTGTAGTAATCGTTAGAGGTGTAAGTTGGGTATAATTTGATATTACAGTAGACGTTTCAACTATTTTACATTTGATTTGAAGGCTTCGTTATATAAGTTGACCGAGTAGCAGGTCAGGAATACAGCACTGCACAGGTGGGCAGTTATATGAACAGAAGCTTTGTTCATAAGATTAACGTTAGTCAATAGCTAGTCGGTGTTTTTTTTAATGAAATTTCGGAAAAAGGCCATAGATTAGAGCTCCGTCGTTACAGATTGTTATTGGGGTGTCTATTATAGCTTCATATCGACATTCTTACTATTTGTTAATGCTCAACTTGAGCAATACATTTGTAAAATGCATATTGTATGCAATTAACAGAAAACGGAGTTTGTATTTAAGATGTCGTTTGATGGTAGCACAAGGAGAAGTAATACATAATCTAAAGTCGACCTTTATATATTAAGTGTTTTAGTTGAATGAGTATATTTTATCATTATTTTATACAACTTTATATTTTTTGCTTTTTCGTTTCTGGCGATCATGTAAAGTATATCTTATTCAAAACAAAATGATTCTCTCCACCGGAATTGCAGATCCTAATTAGCGTAGAATTTATTTTGTTCTTTATTGTTTAAATACTTTTAACAATTGCTTTTTTCTAAAGTGTTAACTCCTTATGTTCGCTCGGGCTTACGGCAGCAAATTTCATCTGAAGCTGCGTGTGTGTGAATGCCATTCTTTCAAGAATTACTGGGAGATCATTTACGACTTTATTGCACCTGTGTTCTGTTGTGTTCATCCAATTTAGGTTGCTCTCGATTGTGCACTCATTTTGTAAGTTATTTTATACTAATTTCGTAAGGCTATTAATAAGTTTAGGACAATGCATCCATGAGATAATAAATTAAACCAAGAATAATGCTATGAAAGTATAAAATTATTTAAAACAATGAATCATTAGTTTAATAAATCTAACAGCTCAACAATTATTTGGTCATATTGAACATGCAGGTCATTATGTTGTACTCGAAAAAGCGCCTTCCTGTGATATAGTATACACACATACACATACTTCAATAAGTTTCCAGGCATTTTTGTACATTTATATATTATTCCTTAATTGGAATTCATTATACATATTAATCTATTTTTATTTCGGACTATTATTCTCATTTTTATTAATTGTTGTTTTCATCTTTATTGGTTTTTGGTTTTTCACGACGTTTCGGCCAACTATTCCTCTGCCCTTCGTCAGGTGGTAACCGCGACGCATAGTAACTTCGAATCTCCTAACTGCATTCTCAGCAATCACTGCCACCTGTAGTTGTTGTCATCTCACCACGTTTTTGGCCAAGTAAACCTCTGGCCGACTTTCGGGTAGGAATGAAACCGCTATCTTCAAACAATGTCCATCTTGAACCGTAAAGATTCAACGTCTCCATTAATTGCGCCACGGGCACCGAAGTGCGAGCAAGGTTGGATTCTTTGATCTTATAAATCCACGTTAATTTATTATCTGGTCTTCCATACCGATTGGTATATATATATATATATATATATATATATATATATATATATATATATATATATTCACGAAGTGAAGCTGAACAGTTTCTTCGTCTTCTTTGCAACTTGCATCCATCGTTACAATTTACTATGGAGGTCGAGGACTGTGGCTCTCTCCCATTCCTCGATGTTCGTGTTTCTAAAGTTGGTTCTACGTTGTATACCTCTGTATACAGAAAACCTAAATTTAGAGGGCTCTATCTTAATTGGTTTTCCTTTGCCCCTCAGTCTAGAAAAATAAACCTCATTAGCGCTCTTACACATCGTGCACTTATGATTTGTTCACCAAACCGTCTTGATGCGGAACTTGGTGAAATCACAAATATTTTTCTTAGCAACGGATATCCCATAAATATAATAAAAACTACTATTGAACGTACAATTGCTACATTTAATAGTGTTAAACGTATTGGTCCATCACGTTGTCCCATTTATTTAAAATTACCAGGATTAGGTCCTGTTGGCCTTCATATTGTTGAAAGGATTTCTTCTGCTACTCAACGTTGTTTTCCAGATACTATGCTTAGAGTAGTTTACACAACTCGAACCGTCTTCTCTTCTTTTCGTGAAGATGTTTTGCCAACCATTCAAAAGAATTCTGTTGTTTATCAATTTGTTTGTCAGTGTGGAGCTGACTACGTTGGCAAAACATCCCAAAGATTAGAAATGAGAATATCCCAACATATCCCTCGGGATATTCGATTACACCAGGTTTCGAGAACGTCCGGGCACTCCCAAGCTCATGAGTCCGCCATCGGTAATCACCTGATTAGTATAAATGGGTGTTCTGACCTATATTCCGATGGGTGGTTTTCTGTTTTATACAGTGCTAGGTCGAACTATCATCTCAATATCATTGAGGCGTTAGTCATTAGTAACTCTCGACCTAGCCTGTGTAGACAAAAGATTTTGAAACATCAGTTGGAAATATTTACTGATTTAAAACCACCTGAACAGTGAGATTATATTTTTTTTCTCACTGGTCTTCCAACTGAAACCAAATTACCCTCTTTCCTCATTCGATTCTTGGCTTTTAATTTATCATTCTGACGTTTCCTCTTAGAGGGTCAGACGATAAGGCCTTAAGGAAATTTTAATAATTCCACCTGCCCGTTTTTTGTTTTTTCTTTGGTATTTAAATTAAATTATGTTTCCTCTAAAATTTCTCCTTCCATTTTGCTGTACCAAGAATTTACTTATATATATATATATATATATATATATATATATATATATATATATATATATATTCCTTAATTGGAATACATTTTGAGATGAACATTATATATATATATGTATATATATATATATATATATATATATATATATATATATATATATATATATATATATATATATATATTAATTTATTAATGGCAATGATTGCTGGGAATGCAGTTAGGAGATTCGAAGTTCCTGTCAGTCGCGGTTACCACCTGACGAAGGCCAGAGGAATAGTTGGCCGAAACGTCGTGAAAAACAACAACCAATAAAGATGAAAACAACAACTAATAAAGATGAGAATAGTAGTCTGAAATAAAAATAAATTAATATTTTTGTACATGTATTTAAAATTGTTTTAGACACTTGAATATTCAATATGTTATTGCTATGCCTCTTATGAGCTGACTGACCAATTTATATGATTTCAGATTAAAACGACCAGATAAAGCAGTAGTTTGAATACACCCTACTAAAGTGTTATTGTTACAGCTAGTAAAGGTAAACAGATGACACTTGGATATGGAGAAACTCTAGAATAACAATATGCAATAGAATTATGTTTTAAACTTGAAAAGATACCACAAACGTTTGGAATTACTCAGACTGGTTTTTGCGCCATCTTCTATGCATCGACCACCAGTTAAAGAAATTCAAGAAAGCCAGGGAGTCTCTGCGAGGAATAGCTGGGAGTTAATAAAATATATAACATCCTACAAAGTATTGGTCTATGTTGAGGGATGCATTTTACTTAAAACAGGTCCGGCTACAAAAGATGGTGCGAGAATACTGAAGAAGCAACTAACAGCGGAGAGGCATGTCGTCACATAATATGTGTATATGTTCTGACACGCAAGCACGCACAAATAAGAACTAGCCAGGTCACGAGCCGTTCATATAGCCATTAGGATATGAGTACAAGGACGCGTCATACCCCAAACACAGCATATATACACGCCACGTTATTTAAGACTATATTATCCGATTAAGACATAACATCACACGAGTTTAATTTGGTCACGTAATACACGATTAAGACATAACAACAACATGAGTTTAATTTGGTCACGTAATACACGATTAAGACATAACAACAACATGAGTTTAATTTGATCACGTAATACACGATTAAGACGTAACAACAACATGAGTTTAATTTGATCACGTAATACACGATTAAGACATAACAACAACATGAGTTTAATTTGATCACGTAATACACGATTAAGACATAACAACAACATGAGTTTAATTTGATCAAGTAATACACGATTAAGACATAACAACATGTGTTTAATTTGATCACGTAATACACGATTAAGACATAACAACAACATGAAATATACTACTTGGCACGAATTTTAACTGGTCCAAAATGGAAACACAAATAAATAAATACATTTTAGATACATTTAACTATGCGGATAATCCATGCTTTGAATAATATCTTCAGGACATCATCCCCTGGATTCAGTAAAGCTTCAATTATTTATGAATTATTATTTGCCTTGCTGGGCTTAATATTTCAGTGCGTCATCTGTACATGTGAACATAATCGGAACTAGATAACATTAAAACATGTACAATTGTTTCTGGACGCGAATGAGAAATATATATTATAGGGAAAAAAACATAGATAAGTTAACATCATTTGTTCATATATATATATATATATATATATATATATATATATATATATGTATATATATATATATATATATATGCATATATATAATAGACTACCCGTGTCCCGTTGGGTCAGTATGTTATATTATCTATGGAATTCATGTATGAGCGTGACACTTGTGACGTAAAGAAAATAGTTTTTTTTTTTTTGCATAACAGAAACATTTCTATAAAAGTATATTAAAATGAAAAAAGAATATAGATAGAATTCTATGAATTGTTCTGCTTCTTATATTTTTTTTATTTAAAAAAATATCACAGTTACTGAATTATAAGTGGTTGGCCATACTTGTATGTAAATGAGCACTTAACAAATAACATACTACTTATTATGGTTAAATTAAAATTTTGATATATCTGCTTTTATGTCGTGTATTTCTGCATTACGTTGAAGTTATTTTAACCCCCCCTTCCCATGTTAAATAATAATTTCGAAATAATAAGGTACATATTTCAGCGTCCCAATTGTTCTTTTGTTTATTTTTTTCCGCGTTTACATTATCCAAATAACCAATTGTTAATGCCGTCTGCTTTCTTTTTTTTTACATCGTTCATTTCTGTATAAAGTTTAAGTTAATTTAAACCCCATCCTTCCCATGTTAAATAATAATTTCGAAATAATAACGTTAATATTTCAGTGCGCAGGTCAAAATTTGCAAAAGAAGAGATTTGTGTTTATTTTAAACGTTGTTATGCGTTAATGTTTAGCCGCTCATGTGTAACCGGATGTCGTAAACCAGGAAGTGGGTTACACCCATCGTTACAAGGTAATTTGAGTTTTATAATTATATAGATTATATTCAGAAAGTTGTAAGATGATATACGTCATTGGTATTATCGGTTTCAATCCCGATATTTAGGACCGTTTTGGATATCAATATAAAACTCTCTTTGGCCAATACTCATCTCTGAACGCTGACATGTTCGAACAAACAGCACTATATTATAACAGGTAATACATAAAAGTGGGTTCAGGTAAAACAAAATTTCAACAGCCTCGGGGGAAAAATCAGATAAAAAACGAAATAGGAAGTGGAAGATAATTTGAGTCTCACCTCCGTGCTCATTGAATACAAACACTAGAGTAACATGTTTTTTATTAGACTTCAATACAAGCATGTTGAAGAAAAAAAGTGTATAAAAGTTTTAAGAGAAATACTGTGAAAGTTAATTACTCAACAGCACTACCAATAAAAAAAAACTAAGAGATGAGAATTGGCTGAAGAGAGCTGGATATTGATATCTAAATCCCTCCGAATTATCGGGCATGAAACCGACTGTACCAATGACTGATCTTATGTAACTCTGTATCTAAAATAATCTTGTTTTTCAGAGTTTCCTTTTAATTGATCACTCTGCTTGATATCTTTTTTCCAAAAACAACTTATATATAAATAAATAAATATATATATATATATATATATATATATATATATATATATATATATATATATATTTCTATTATAATAATTAAATACCTATAGACACTAGTGTTTCATCTTTTCTGGAATATTCAGTACAGGGTGTCACGATTAACACCAGACGAACGATTCGAACTCGGCAACACGAGACATCTCTGGTTCGATAAGTAAAGACCGTATCCATTCGGCAACAATTAACCGCGTGAATTTAAACATATAAGTTTCAGTGTTGTTTACGTCAGTCAGACAGTGATACAATCGATATAATATGATATATGCAAAGGAGTTAAATTGGCTGATTTTAATTCAACTGAAATTGCTTAACGATAAGAAACAAATTTCTTAAAGAGGCTGTCATAAAAATTTTTACTATAATAATTAAATATATACATATATATACATATATTAATACATATATATACATATATATATGCACATATATACCTATATATACAGATATATACGTGTATATACCTATATCTATATATACCTATATATATGTGCATATGTGTATATACCTATATATGTCCTTATATATAGCTATATATATGTATATACCTATATATACGTATATATATATACCTATATATATATACCTATATATATGCACATATATATACCTATATATATACGTATATATACATATACATATACCTATATATATGCATATACATACCTATATATACCTATATATATATATAGATGTATATAAACCTATACATATACATATGTATACCTATATATATGTATGTATACCTATATATATACATATATTTATATACCTATATATATATATATAAATACCCATATATATGTACCTATATATATATACATATATATACATGTATATATACCTATATATACATATACATACATATATATACCTACATATATATACATACCTACATATAGAATACCTACATATATATACCTACATATTTATATATACCTACCTTTTTATATACCTACATATACACATCTACATATATTTATATACCTACATATATATATACTTACATATATATACATACATAAATATACCTCTATATATACCTACATATATATACCTACATATATATGTATACATATACCTATATATATATGTATATATATATACCTATATATATATACATATATATGTATATATACCTACATATATATAGCTACATATGTATATATATATACCTACGTATATATATCTACATATACATATATATATATATATATATACCTATATATATACCTACATAAATATACCTATGTATATATACCCATATATGTATATATACCTACATAAATATACCTATATCTATATAAACCTATATATATACCTACATATATACATATACATACATATATATACCTATATATATACCTACATATATACTTATACCTACATATATATACCTATATATATATATATATATATATATATATATATATATACCTACATATATATGCCTACATATATATATACCTATATATATACCTATATATGTATATATATTTACCTACATATATATATATATATATACCTACATATATATGTATACCTACATTTATATATATATATACCTACATATATATATATACCTGCATATATATATACCTACATATACACCTACATATATATATATATACCTACATATATATATATATACCTACCTACATACATATATATACCTACCTACATATATATATATATATATATATATATACCTACATATATATGCCTACCTACACACACCCACACACATATATATATATATATATATATATATATATATTTATGTAAAAGGAAAATACAAAGATCAATTCCACAAAATGAGCTTTATCCGGATAATTCCAAGTTCAACAATAATCATTGGGGCTCATATAATAGGACAACAAGTGTATGAAATGGAGACACAAAACTATATATAGGTAGATATAGAATGGATCATTGAAAGTAATTTAATACAGGTTAAATTTCGGGTATAGAGAGGAATCTTCATGTCAGGGCATCTCGAAGCCTATTACTTTCTTTTAGAAGACTAGAGAAGGTGCCAGGTAGCATGGGGGAGAAGCGGCGTCTAGCTTAAGGTTCGTCAGGGATGAAAAAGATTAAGAGGAATTATAGAGTGTTGGGGGAGGCTTTAGTGAATTTTAAATAAATTTTGAGAAGCTTATTATATATTATATTATATGCAAGAATATATATAGTATTTAACATAGTATAGAGATTAAGGCACACATCTATCATTATGGTAAACTAGGAGGTATATTGTTGCTGTGCGTGAATTTATTTTAACGGTTTATGTCGTGTCTATTTTCTATGAACTGGGTAATTTTTGATTATTTTTTTTGGGGGGGGTGTTGTAAGGTTGTAAAACTGAAAGGTAATATGCGGCAATATATTTATAAGCTTCTACTATTATGATATAGAAAATATAATCATAACGGGGCGGACGGAGATAAGGGTGGCAATGACTATGAGTGCGTATAACTTCATGTGTAAGGTTTAGTATACATATTTATGTTAAAATGGGGGACTAACGAAACTATAGCTACTTATGTGAGTCGTAAAAACATACCAAATAATAGTACGGTTGTTATAATAGTACGGAAGATAATAGTAATGGCAATTATTATAATAGTAGTAAAAATAAAGTTGAAAATAAATTAGATGTAAAATTGAATATTAAAAAAAAATTAATATTAAGAAAAATCAAATTAAACAAATGTAAAATTAATGTAAACATTAAAATTAAACATTAAATATAATGTTACCCATAGTTGTGATAACAATACATTCAAATTTACTGCTAATAACAGTGAAGATGGAGATAATAGTAGCAATTATTGTAACAATGACGGGGGTGATAATAATGATATCAATTATAGTGAATATTATAATAATAATAAGGATGATAAAACAATAATAATAATAACAATAGTAATAACGTTGAAAACAGTGCAGTAATAATAATGTTAATAATAAAGGCAGTAGTAGCAACGCTTCTACCACTACCTCCAACATCACCACAACCATTACCAATAATAATAATGTAAATACTGTTGATACTAAATTATTAGCGGTGCGTAATAGAAAGGGATACAGACAGGTGGGCGGGTTAATAGCAGGAAATGGGGTTGAGGTGTGAGGGGTGAGTGGACTCGTATAAAGTACAGTAAAAAAGAGAATATATATGTATATATATACACACATATATACTCATACACATACATATATCCGTATTAAAAAAAATGATGTATAATAAGCAGGGAAAGCGTAAGATTTCGGTGAACAAAAGGCCCGTGGGTTTAAATTGAAGGATTGTTTCACTAGGAACGGTGGTTTCAAGCGTCTATCTTAAAACATTAAATTTCTAGAAGTTCGATTAGAAGGCCATCAAATTTATGTTTATATAGACAGGCCAGGCCTAGAAAGTTAAATACATACTTCCTTGTTTATGAACACGGGGTACAGGTCCATCGAATCGCCATAACTACTTCATGTAGTAGTACTCATCTCCAAGATATCCAAAAGTATAGTTTATAGCATTCGTTTAAATTTCAATATTTCTGAAAATATTCTTTTTTGGGTTGGTCTCCCGTGAATGTTTTAGTCTAGTAAATTCTATTCCTCCTGATTTCGCTGGCGAAAACTGTATTTTTTCAACGGAGGCTCTTGTAATGGAAATTACCCAATGCTGGGGTAGTTCAACTGTGTTCAAATCTAGGTTATATTATCAGTAGGAGTTATCATCGAGATGGAACGCTTAGCTGGTAGTCGGAGAGGGTGGGATAAGGGTGGAGG
The DNA here is from genome assembly GCF_053919585.1 of Euprymna scolopes. Lineage (NCBI taxonomy): Eukaryota > Metazoa > Mollusca > Cephalopoda > Sepiida > Sepiolidae > Euprymna > Euprymna scolopes. The sequence goes on from NC_136519.1 coordinate 40,700,411, forward strand.
TATGTCTGTATAGGTGAGGGGGCGTGTTGGGTTGAATCGGGGGAGTTTTAATGTAATACTACTGGGGGGAGGGCTTAGTGTAAATCTAATGTGCTGATTGTTAAATAAAATCTTATTGGGGGGGGGGGGGGCTCGCCAGTGGGGTTTAGGGGTGGTGGTTAAATATTTCTAAATGTAGGTTTTAAGCCTTTAGCCCTATGAGGTATTTTCTAATCTATATTTTCATTGGGTGTGGATTTTATATTGTTTAGGTTATATTCCCGTCGCTTCGTGTGCTAA
>NC_136519.1:40703189-40823189 GCF_053919585.1 Euprymna scolopes
CTTTGTGAACTCAATAATGATTGCATGCATAAAGAGGTTATATATCCATGGACAATTACTGGGCTCCCACGTAATCCTCCCATAACAGCCACTAATAGTTCGCCTTCAAGTTATCCTTCTTCCCATCCTCCATCTGATATAGTTACTAATCCAATATACCATTCGAGCAGCCCCTCCGTCTACAATCATACAACTAGCAATAATAATAATAATAATAATAATAATAATAATAATAATAATAATAATAATAATAATAATAATATTTCTTCTAACAGCCAATCTAACACTAAAAACACTCATTATCCTCTCCAAAATAGTCCTCATACAATCATTGTCCCACAATTTGTTGAACACTATGAACAAAATTAAAACTATTTAACTCATACAAACCAACAAATTAATATTAATATCAGATCTCGAGCTTTTAATAAAGTACATACATATATCGGCGCTACTCTAACATTAATTAAGAAAAGAATATCAAACCACGTTTCTTCTTTTAACAATCATAATTCTAATAATAACCAAGGAACTTCTCTAACCACTCTTATAAAAAAAACTTCACTCTAATAATACCCCCTTCTACATCAAATATATTCTCATAAAAATGCTAAGTCTTATACTTCAGGCTCTAAGTTATGTCGCCTCTGCACAACTGACGCTATTACTATAATTACTTCCCCTCAAAGTAACAATATAATAAATTCTAAAAGCGAACTGATCTCTTTCTGTAAACATTCGTCCAAATTAAATAATGGTAATTTTTAAATTACATAGTAAATACTTTAACCTTTCAGATAGATATATAATTATTCTAAACATTATCGTTTTTTTCTACAGAATTTCTTAATACGTTATAACTTAATCATCCTTTATTTTACTTCTTTATTTCTTCTTAATTTGGCCGGTTCTCTATCTGCAAATTCCGTGTTAGTCTTAATATTCCTATCTACCCACACATCTATATCCTGCATGTATATTTACTTATATTTTACTATATGCATTTACTTACATACTTACTTTCATATCCTAAATTTGCAGATATCGGCCATCCTCTCCCCTTAAAATATTTTTTTATATTTATATTTTATTATTTATTTAATTATTTGCTTATTATCTATTTTCTTTTTTATTATTTATTTATTTATCAATTAATTTATTTATTTTTCCATTTAGTGTCTTTTAACAACTCTTGCTGACATTTTCTTAAGTAATATCCTGTACCTTTCAGTTGACCTATTTTTGCCCTATATTTTTTCGAACCTTTTTACATCCTTTTTGTCTGGGTCATTTTGACATTCGTTTTTCTATCTTATATTTAATTTTATCACCATTTAATTTTTTCTTCTTCTTCTTCCCTGATCTTCTTATTATGTCTCGGCAGTTGTGTCAAAAGCATATCTTATTTTTCTTGTATTAATATTATTGGACTTTTCCCTCTTTTCTTTTCTTTGTACATATTTTTTTTAATTATTCAATGGGTTTCGGTCATTTGGATTATTTTGAACCATCTTCCACTTACGTGATTTCCTTGGATTTTACTTGTGCAACTCGAAACTCAATGAACTTTCTTGGATTTACATTTTTCGATTATACCGTCATTGGATTATTTACATTTCACCAGACTATTCGGCCCTGTCCGTGGGGCATTAGAATACACGGACTGCCCCCCCCTGCAGAGGGTAAAAGTCCCTCAATGGGGGTCCTTGATATGACCTTAAACTATATCCAATGGTAAGGCCCAAGCTTGTGGATTTTAGGGAGTGTGGAGACACCCTTTAATTAACCTTGCTCCCAGGTCCACTCTGACCCAGAGTGGTAGTACCTGTAAGGGTTCCAACTAGGGGTTGAATAGAAACCGACGTGAAAACAACAAATATATTCTATTAATTTTTTTTTCTTCAAAATCTTTGGACACGGAATTAAATAACCCGAAAAGGGTTGATGTGCCGTAAAACAAAACAACCAACCAGACTATTCATTCACGTGTAATCACCTTTTTCTCTGTTCCAAGATCTTTCACTTACTTGTTGTTTCATCAAATACTTTTGTATACAAAACCCGCTCCCGCATTTTGCGAATTCCTACCCTCTGATGAGAAGGAAAGTATTTCTTCGAAACTCCGCGGATTAAGGACTATCCACTTATCAAGTGTTTCCTTTTGAGAATAAATATGTTTTTAACTCTTTTTCTAAGTGTTTTTAACATGTTTTATTAACTGTTTGCTCCTATTATAAGCTCTATCTCCTATTTGGGTGTATCGAGCTTTTACCTCTGGTTGAGATTACTTTATGAATATTAATTCTTTACTATTTATAATATATTTTAGTTTACTATATTGGATCATTTTGGTAAATTTAATTCTAATAGTTATTATATATATATATATACATATATACATATATACATATATATACATATATATATATATACATATAAACACATCTATATATCTATAAAAGTGAACGTGTCTGTCTGTCTGTCTGTCTGTCTGTGTACATTTCCCTACGCAATAACTCTGTCAATTTTTAATCTATAGACTCGACATTTTAAATACCGGGTACTGAGATTTGGGAAAATCGATGTGACGGGTGTCAGCCAGAAATTTTGCTGTTAAAGGGGTCAACTTTCAACGATTTGACCTTTAAGAACTCTACCAAACTCCTCCGAGAATTTTGGGTCTAGACACTTGAAATTTTAGATATATGTTCCTTGAACCTGGATCTAACTTAATAAAGTGATTTGAGCCCGAAACTATAAATTTTAAGGGGTCATAATAGGGGTCAAATTTAAAAAAAAATGACTTTTTTTTTGTTTTGCTAAGCGTACACCTCAAAACACTCGGGCAAAGCCGGGCTGAAATGCTAGTATATATACATATATACATATATATGTATATATATGTATATATATGTGTGTATATATATATATATATATATGTATCTATATATATATATATATATATATATATATATATATATATATATACGTCAAAAACGACATTATTTCAGCAGGAATCTAATAGTATAAATATGATACAGTACACTATTGTCTAGTGTTAAATTTCAGATTCCGTTTTCTCTTTAAATCTGTCGTCATAACAACCACTAAACAAAGCTATATTAATAAAGCACTACAAGGAAGTCTTTTTAGGATTCATAGTATCATAAGAACATAAATTTGTTGTTTATTTAGTAAACAAAAATGTACCTTGTCCAAGGTGAACATGAAACCAGGTGTGCCCCTTAAACCTAGATTACCAACAGGAAATCTTAAATGTATTCACTATTTAATAGTTTTCTGGTTTTCTTTTATTTTTTCTCTCCGTTTTTACACGCACACACGCACACACTCACACAAATACACACAGGCACGCAATCACCCCCCCACCCCACCCATATATATATATATATATATATATATATATATATATATATATATATATATATATATATATATATATTTGCATGGATAACAAGTTCTCAACAGCAGAAACCATCTTACATTTGAATAACAATTATCTCTGTATACGATAATAAATATCAGAGAGCTCTATTATTCTTAATATCTTAAACGTTGTATTAGGGGAAAGTATTTTCTTTTTTTAATTATTTGTGTCCAAACTGAACAGTTGAAAACTTTTATTTTTCATTTCTCGCAATATATTACTTCCAGTTTCTTGGTCTTACGGCGTTCAGGAAAACAATGTATTAAGTTGAGTCGATTATGCAACATAATGTTGTATAATAATGACAGTATCTCATGAGTAAGATGCAATCTGCATCCTATATGATAATGTTTATTATTCATACCAGGATATTATTTGGATTTTAAATACGATATACATTTTAGATGTTGTCAATGTTTCTAAGATAATTTCGGGTGTCATAATGCCAAGTTGTCCTAAGAAATCGCTCGAGAAAGTGTAAACCTTACACTTACATTCTCTTTCTGGCCGCACACACACGGACACCCGAATATACATACATATATATATATATATATATATATATATATATATATATATATATATATATATATATATATATATATATTCCAGCTTAAATATAGTTCCACCGGTTACTTGATAAGCGTAATGCAAATAGAAATACATATTTGATGACATCGTTTTTGGTCGCCGATTTCATACACCAGTGAATGCAGTTAATGAATATTATGTCAATGGGTGCAAAGCGTATATTTCAAATTTCATGATGTTGACAATGCTGCAATTTATTCTTTTAATTTATTTGACAGTTATAATTCTTGAGAGTACCTGTTTCGTAATATAAAATGGTTCACTTAATTATTATAGCAATCAGTGAATCTATGTTGCCCTTTACTTATCAGAAGAAATAGCATATATATATATATATATATATATATATATATATGTATATACATATGTGTGTGTGTATTTATAGATATATCTATATAAATATATTTATAGATATGTATATATATATTTATATATATGTATATATATGTATATATATATTTATAGATATGTATATATATATATATATATATATATATATATATATATATATATATATATATATTTAGTAATTTATAAAATATATATGGCGATTAAGCTACACTGAATATTTTGTGTTTCATCCACTATAGGATTCGTCAGGCTTATGCGGTATCTTTATAAATGCTTACTGTATGTCACAAATATGACACACAAGTTCGTTTTAAACAAAGCATTCGACCACGGTGTACGATCATTATTGTAATTCTATTGTAATGTTAAACGTATGTTTATTGGTGTCTGTGTCGGAGTGTTTTACAATATCATCACGTTATTCCATTTCCACTAAAATGTTTCGGGTATATAATGTAGCCTAGTGTTGTGTTTATTAATCATCTGATTGGAACGCAAACAAGCATTTGTTCAGAAGAATGATCGGTCCTCTTACATTATTGTAACGAGAGTTCTGATATTGTTATACTGAATTTCACATTAAAACAATGGTATCTCCGTATTCCTTATTTATATTTAAGATGAGTATATCCAAAGCTTACGAAAATCGATCAGGTATAAAATCATTTATTAATAAAATTAAAAATAGAATTTGATGGAAACGATAGACAAAGAAGAATACAAAAGAAAGGTAATTTTCCGTTCCGATTTAATCAAGATGGCAGAGATGTTTTACCTTGTATAACGTTGAAGTTGTTTTTTTTTTCTAATAATTCAGTAGAATTAATGTAATACCGACTGCACAATTTAAAATCTACCATTGTAACTTTTTAGAATTGATAAAGAAATTACTTGAAGACATTTCTTATCTGAAAACTCCATTTATCGACTACCACATATTGCCCTAGCAGTGTAGAAGCGCCGAATGATCTATGTAATTTTTTATTGGATATTTTAAGTATTTTCAGTCAAATAACTCGCTGTTTCTACACATGTGTAATTTTACTTGATGCATTTTTTTTAACGAGGACTGAATAGGTAACATTTGATCTCTTTTCTTCGTGCTTATTAAAGCGAAACTGAATACGCTACTCGTTCCCGCTTAACTTACTAAAGAACCATTGAGGCAAAGTTCCACCTGCCGAATTCAGCTTTCAACAGAAAATAGATAATGTAAATAGATTGTATGTTGAAAGTATAGATTTTTTTTCTTGCGGGGAAAAGTGGAAAAATATCGATTGACTAAAAAAAGAAAGAAAACAGACGTAAAAAGAAGGCAAAACGTTTGGTTATCTCAACGTATCCTTTCGTAGATATCTGTTGTAATGAATACTGGAAATACGACAGTTATGAAAATAGAATTTAAACTCTATTGAATTTTCAAGTATCTGGATTTTTTAACAATCTATGTAATATCGAGAATGTATAGTCAGTCATCGTTTATAGTGTATTCACAGTAAGTCACGATTTTGGATAAAACATTCTTGAAATTTTAATTTAATAGATATTGCGCGGTGACATAGGAATATGGGGTCTCTCAATCATTGAATTTCTTCGTCTTAGTATGTATAACATTTTGGTAATCTCAACGTTTTTGTTGAAAGATAGTTAATGTGTGGCCGTCGATATAATATACCGCTTTTTTATACAAGCATATATATATATATATATATATATATATATATATTATATATATATATATATATATATATATAATATATATATGCTGTTGGATTAGAAATTTTTAATTCGACCGTGTTTGGTTTTTACCATTCTTGGATGTTTTACCCTTCACCGGACTATCCATTCATGAGAAATCTGTTTTATCATTTTTCTCTTACCTCCTATTCCTCTTACCTCACCCTTTTTTTTAACCAAGTAAGATCTGTGACTTACTTGTAGTTTCATTAAATACTTTTACATGCAAAATCCGATCCCGCATTTTGTTAATTCCTGCCCTCTGATGAGAAGGAGAGTATTTCTTTGAAACTCCGCGGATTAAGGACTATCCACTTAGCTTGTGCTTCCTTTTTAAAATTAAATATGTTTTAACTCTTTATCAAGATGTCTTTTGACATGCTTTATTAATCACTTTTCATATTATATATTAATTTTTCTGTTTTATTGAGCTTTTACATCTGGTTGAGATTACTTTACTTGTAAATATTAACTCTTTAATATTTATAATATATTTTTAGTTTACTATTTTGATTACCTTGGTAAACTTATTGTAATTATATATATATATATATATATATATATATATATATATATATATATATATATATATATATATATATATATATATATATATATATATATACAGTGATGATCATATTTATTGGCACGGTAAAATAAAAGTTAAATTTTGTCTAATAAATTCTAAAAAAGGGATTAAATTTAAGAAAATAACAAAGTATATTATGTATTTTTAACTGGCCTTTCCGATGCAGCAATCGGATTTTAGAAAAAATAAATAACAAAGGAACAACAAACATAATTGCAAAAAAACCTTGTTCAAAATTATTGGCACGATTTATTTAATAATCAATTGTATAGCCTTTGGCCTTGATTACCTTCCTCAGTCGCTTTACATAGTTTACAACCAAGTTGTTGCACTCTTCAGTAGTTTTTTTAGCCCACTCTTCCTGACAATAATCCTCCAATTGAATAAGATTCTTAGGCTTCCTTTGCATTACCCTCAATTTTAATGTTCTCCATAAATTTTCAATTGGATTAAGGTCTGGACTTTGTGATGGCTACTCCAAAACATTAATATGATTGCCCTCAAGCCATTTCTTAGTCAGTTTAGCCGAATGCGTTGGGTCATTATCTAGCATGAACCACCAACGACGACCAAGTTAGAGCTCTTTAGCAGAGTCTTTCAGGTTTTCATCTAATATTTTAACATAATCTTCCTTTTTTATGCTACCTGTGACCTTAACAAGTCGCCCTGGTCCAGAGGCAGCAAAGGATCCCCAAAACATCAAACTGCCTCCACCGTGCTTCACTGTGGGTATGGTGTTCTTAGGCAGGAAAGCTTCGCCAGATTTTCTGTAAATATAAGACACTTTATTATGGCCAAATAACTCTATTTTCGTTTCGTCAGTCCATAGAACACGTTTCCAGAATGCAACATCTTTATCAATATGACGTTTTGCAAAGGCTAGCCTTGCTTTCAGGTGCATAGGCTTCAATAAGGGAGTCTTTCTCGGACGACATGCTTTTAAACCAGCTCTCTTCAAAACTCTACCAACTGTATGTCGAGATACATTCACTCCAGAGGTGCTCTGTTCATCAACAATCTCCCCAACAGAGATCCTTGGGTTTTGTTTTACTTGTCGAACAATTTTCCGTTCATCTCTGGGGGAAAGAATCATTTTTTTCCCTCTACCCTCTAAACTCATAACGTGGCCTTGCGATTTGAACTTGTTTATTATGGCTCTAACAGTGGATTTGGGAAGGTTTAGCTTCTTTGAAATCTTATCATAACCCTCCCCATTGGTATGGCATGCTACAACAAGCTTCCTGACGTCTTCGCTGTGTTCCTTAGTTTAACCATGGCGATTGAAAATTATAATTTAGTCACTTATAATAGTTTAAATAAATCGCTATCTAAAAATTATCTGAAAAAAAGTATTCACTGAATTAGCGTTAAACAAGCATAATATGGCTATAAAAAAGTTCAGAAAGCACGTAAACCGGAAATTGATTGAAATTATACTGATACTAAAAGAAGAAAAAAGCCGTGCCAATAATTTTGAACAAGGGTTTTTTGCAATTATGTTTGTTGTTCCTTTGTTATTTATTTTTTCTAAAATCCGATTGCTGCATCGGAAAGGCCAGTTAAAAATACATAATATACTTTGTTATTTTCTTAAATTTAATCCCTTTTTTAGAATTTATTAGACAAAATTTAACTTTTATTTTACCGTGCCAATAAATATGATCATCACTGTATATATATATATATATATATATATATATATATATATATATATATATATATATATATATATATATATATGTATGTATATACATATATATAGATGTGGATACAGATATAGATATAGATATAAACATTACAGCTAAATTACAAATTTGAAAGGTTAATTGCTTTAATTTCTTATATCTTTGAACATGTCAAAATTCTATATATTATTTTACCACAGCTATTTTGTTATATTATGTCAATCAGTTATTAATACATCAATATTGTAATATATTTGATGTAGACTATTTAATAAGCACAAAGTTTTTACTTCGTCAAGAAAAAAGACAGGCGTGTGGTTTCCTATGTGAGTGTGGTTACGTATTTGAGTATTTATTTGTGTGTGTAATAAAGCATCGCTGCATACTTGCAATTATGTTTCATTTATATGTAAAACAACTAAACACCCTCAGCTAAAATAATGTTCGTTCTGTACACGTCCATGTAGTATAGGTTGTAGCGTTTTTCATACAGTAACTATCGAAATAACTATAAATATTAGTGAAGCAGGTATCAAATTGTGTTTCCCCTCCACACTGCGGGGAGTATAGATATTCATTAAATAGCTTTGTTTATTACTAAGTACAAGTGTACAACCTTTTCTAAACAGTCTGCATTTCTATCACGTGTGTATCTTATTTATTACGAGTGTATATTATTTATATATACATGTCATAATCCATCTATGATTTAGCGATATGGAATGTTCTTATAATGAATGTGTTCATACATAATGTATTTACATTCGTGTATGCGTGTCCCTGTCAGCTATAAGATGTGAGTATATACCTGTGTTCCTCTGTGACCTTCTAAAGTTCGGATTGTCTAATTTCGAGTTCATTTGCGTGTATGTACATTTAATTACAGTTCATGACGGGACACGAATACACATAAATACCTTTCCAAAAAAAGCACGAATAACACTTATTTGAAGTTTTAAAAGCCTTTCAATAGGGAACAGATCTGATCTTGTTTGATGTAATTCAGCAATGGAAATACTTCCCAAGATTTTACGGAGTCTCAATTTTATTTGGGGCAACTTTTTATTCCAGAGTGTTTTCCCATTTTATGAAAGTTACAACGCCGATTCTGACTATCGCCATTTTTGACCGCCTCAACTAAGAGCCATCTAAATCTGGAGACCGTTTCTCTCTCTCTCATCTCTGGTGTCTAGCTTTCTCTCTCTCTCTCTCTTATTCTCTCCGTTTCTCTCGATCTGTATATCTCCTTACTCTGCTTGTATATATTCAACTTTATTCTTGCTATGACGTGATTCAACTCACATCTGTTTACATGTGACTTTTTGAATCACGTTTTACTGTGAGAAACCTATGTTCTTTATCGCCACATTTTTTCTTTTTACTGTTATAAGTTTGCCTAAATATTTTACTAAACATTCCTTCATTCAAAACATTTTCTCTAGATACATTTTTTCTGCATAAAATTTAACACGATAATAATGTTCATTATCTAACATTTTATTTTTTAATAATAATTCGATTTTCAAAGTCGACTATCAGAATACGATGTTGCACCACCATAATCGAACATGTATATCAGAACAGGTGAAATTGATTTCCATCGAACAGGACCTTCCAAAACACCCATGATTCTTCACGGTAATTAAAATAAAGATTTATAAATACGAACAATTATGTCTAGAATATTCCTTCTGATTTGAAAGAAACAAATTATTACATGATCTTTGCCATATTAAAAATGTGAGTGTGCACCAGAAGGAAATATTTTTTCTCAAAGAGATAAAATGTAATACAACTCTGTTATGGACATTGTATCCGTATATTGCTTCCTCCAAATCATTCAAAGGCTCTGAAGATACAGAAATTTTGAAAATAATTATGAATTGCTGTTTCATACACGAATTAAAATTTAAGAATAAAAAAGTGACTAGCATTTTTAAGCAGAATCTACGTCACTCTGACTTTTTAGCATGAAATTGCATTAAATTAATGGAACCGAAATAGTAAATGCTATACATAAAAATATATAAACATACAAAATGTTCTTTTGGGGCATTAGAAAAGCATGTGAACGCACACCCACACACACACACACACACACACGCACACACACACGCACATATATATACATATATACACGAGGGCTTTAAAAAATATCTCCAGACTTTTCCGTACAGGAATTTATCGGAGACTTTTTCGACATGCATTGCCTTTTATTTCTATACATCTAAGAAGATGACTGACCAATTGTAATGATATAAGATTCTAATCAAAACCTTCAGAAGGAATTAAAATATGTCATATTAATCCCTGATTGTAAATAATAGTGCTAAACTGCTGTAAGCCAGTGACGACATTGTATAGAACGATATCCAATAAAATTATGCTTTAACTTACGGACAAATGCTACAGAAACCTATTAAATGCGTCTGACTGCATGAATCACATATGGCATAAGAGATACAAACATAGCAATAAGTCTGTGAATGTTGATAAGTTGTGACGGACGAGCAAATAAGTCAGAAGAACAGATTTGATTGGAGAAATAAAGCATTTAATACATAAGGACCATCGTATTCCAATGAGTGCACGCTTGATATCAGTGTGGGAACTGTGCACACAGTTATTCGCAGGGAACTGAAGATACGGAAGATTTGCACTAATGCATCAATATACAAGTAAACCTTTCTAACAGGTTCTTTGACCCAAATGGGGATCCAGGCAGTTTATCACCCTATATAGTATTCAGACCTTGCCTTCTATAACTATAAATTATTCCATAAGCTCAGAAAACCCTTATGAGCCATCGTTATAAAACAAGTGGTATACAGAAAGGAATTTAATGATGCATTCAAGAAGTTGCTGAAAAGGTACAACAAAGGCATTGCAGCTGAGTAGATTACTTAGAGGGGAACTAGAAATAAAAGTGCCGATAAAAAAAAAGTCTGGAAACATTATATATATATATATATATATATATATATATATATATATATATATATATATATATATATATGGTCTTGAAAATTAATAAACTTTTAAATCATTTATTTATTTTGCATACTTGTTATCATTCGTAAGAAAACTATTAAGTCAGTAAGTCATTTAATCACCTGCAATCACTGCCTCGACTTGCTCACTCGAATTCACTATTGTACTAATGTTAATTTAAGTGATCAGCAATTGTTACCATAGAACACTGTTTCGTGGATTTAAAAACAAAACATCAAAGTAAAGCATGCCTACTCAGCAGTGCAGATCAAACACCGCCTCCTTTAATCTTAAAAACAAAAAGCGTTACAGATATTAGATCTATTTTCCTACTCTTAATTTATTTCTCTAGCTTATTCAGGCTAGAAAAATGTCTTCATTACCGGTTTCCAAATTCAAAATGGATATATTTTTTTAATTTACCAGTCTTGTATTTATAAGATTAGGATGAAACCATTTGACTACTAATAACGCCCTACTAATTTATATAGTTACATTCTTATTTATTTAAAATTAAAAATATATAGAAGTTAAAAATATTTTTTTTAATATATAAATACATTTGATACATTATTAATATAGTTTTGAATTGTCTTTATTAATATATTCTGGTTGATTTTATACGATTCAAAAGCATCAGGATAATGAACAAATGATTTATTTTACTGTTTAAATATTTTAGTTTTATCCCCTCTTTGTTTTATCATCCTTACTATTATGCAAGAAACCGGTTGTGTAAATCTATTAATTTTAAATTAACGCGAGCTATTTTCAAAATCTTTGACATAATGGTTCCACAAATCTTAAAAACAGGGCCTATCTTATCTTTGTGCGGCATACGAAGTATTTATATAAGGGAAAGGTTTTTTTTTATTAAATATTTTATGAAGAACAATCCTATCATCACTTTTTATATATCAATCCAAAAATATAGCCTGTTGTCCTCTAGGTTCACAATTCAATTCTAATTCCTTTGGGTATATGAGAGCTTTATTTTATATAAGATTTCATCCTCATCGCTTATACATATAAGATCATCAATAAATCTCTTACACACATGAAAAATATATGTTTTAGATATATATTTTTTATTTCTGATGATATATATATATAATATAAATGTATATATATATATATATATATATATATATATATATATATATATGATGTGTAGTTTCCTTGAAGCATTGTGTGGGATAGGTATGTAGTAAACATTTAGAAGGCTGTCACAATGCGAGGAATGAAATATAGTCGTTGTTGGTAAAAGTAGATGAGAACACGTGGCGATTTACAAATACATAACTACATACACATATGAATAAATATACGTATATTTATTCATATGTGTATGTACTTATGTATTTGTAAATCGCCACGTGTTCTCGTTTACTTTTACCAACAACGACTATATTTAATGTCTCGCATTGTGACAGCCTTCCAAATCTTTATTATATATATATATATATATATATATATATGATGAAAATGATGGAAATAGTATTCCGACAAAATAGAGAAAATAAAAGAACGAACCGTATTAGGTGTTCATCAACGTTTCGTCTTTATTTAGCAAGTCTCGAAATAAAGACGAAACGTTGATGAACACATAATACGGTTTGTTCCTTTTTATTTTCTCTCTCTCTCTCTCTCTCTCTCTCTCTCTCTCTATATATATATATATATATATATATATATATATATATATATATATACTCGGGACTATATAAATAAAGACCTGGTCAATATATATATATACACGTATATTATGTGTACATAAAGAAGATATCAACGTGGGTATAGCCGCATGCAAAAGCTACACAACACAATATACTTTCGAAAATAAAATCTGGTACGAATCATTCCTTATATAAAAACATAAATACCTTCATCTCTTGTTTTCGTAATAAAAATAGTCTTGTGTTATAGTTGAATACGGTAACTCATTGTTTAAGTGTTCTTTTCTTCTGTTAAAAGAGTTCGTTTGAGAGGTTGATGACAGGTGTAAGTGCCAAGCACTGAACTCTTTGAAAAATGTGACATTAATCCTGGGGAGGTGCACCGAATTTAAAATCACAGCCGCTTATGAGTGCTATTTGAATACCTTGAAGAACGTTAACTAGAATGGAAAAGTGTGGGTGACATGTAAAAACTTAGGCGTACAGGAGAAATAACATTAGCAATCTTGAGTCAATTGCTATTAACATTTAAACGGAATGTTTTCTCGTTTCACCCAATATTTATATGACACAATCTACTGCGTCGGTAATCTTCGAGTATATTTCCACGTCATTGCAACTGAGCCTCACTTGCAAGTTCTATGATAATGAGGTCAGCCATCACTTTTTGTCAATCGTACTCTTCAAGCAATCCCGTTCTTCATATTTGCATCTTTTACTTTCTTCTTTTGCCAAACTTGACAAAAGAATGAAATCTTAGTGTATTTATATGCAAGATTCTACTAGCACATTAATATATAATATTCTTAGCTTGGTATTAGTTGGATCCGTTAGAGAGAGATGGGGGGGGGGAGAAACGAGCGCGAGAGAGACTTGGCGTGTGTGTTTCTCTCATTGTTTATTATACTAACGTTTGATTTTACAAATTTGGAGACCCTTTTCTGTTTCCTAGATTGGCTTGCGATATGGGATTATATGTTTGAAAAGCCAAATAAACCATCAAGTGTTCAATTGATAGTTTTACTCAAAAGTTTTTCATTATTCTATGGTTAACCGAGTTCGAAGAACACACTTCATCCATTTTAATGATATTTTCTCCTGAAGTGCTATGTATATGATAACCAGAAGAATCGCTACATTCCTCGGATGAGCCATTGTTTGCTATTCGGAATGATCTAATTTCTACATCAACTAATATTATTGCTATTACGTGGTCATTTAAATGTACGTAAGGACATTCTCTTGACATGTTTTCTTGACAAACGTTAGATAGATAAATAGATAGATAGATAGAGAGAGAGAGAGAGAGAAAGAGAGCAAAAGGATTAAAATATGGTGTATGATTTGAATTCAATCTATTAGGATTCCAGTTCTCTCCAGAAAATGTTTAATTCAATCATTATTCCTATGCATTTAAGTTATCTACAGTAGTTATTAAAATTCTTACTATGTACTCAGTGGATTTCTCTTACGTCTAAACTTGTCTATATGTGTAATTTAATGTCGTAGTCTTGATATTAGTGAGCGGTTAAATTGGCATGTTAATCACTTTAAAATCGTGTTTATTCTGGTATCCGACCGTCAAACCTGGTAAAGCACACACAACCAGTGTTAAAAATCTTATGTGAACTCATTTTCTAGTGACCTACAGAGCGGACTTTCATGAAACATGGATCAAACTGAATTTACTCGTGATGAGAATATGAGTGGATGTAGATGATGAAACGTGTTCTGGCGTTCAGTAATTACAAGATATATGTAAACGTTATTAAATTTGTATAAATCTGAAACATATTTTGAAAAATTAGAATCATATGCAGAAACAAAAAAGTGAAATTTAATTATATATTTATTGCATAATTGCATCTTTTTCTGAAGGGAAGGCTTGGTTTCAAAAAGTTTTAGTTGTGAATTTATATTTTATAATTATTGTTTAAGTCCGATTAAATGTTTCATCTTGGATGTGATTTTTATGAGACAAAACACCTTCAAGATAAAGTCAAACAGGACGCTTCTGAAGCCCGCTAGATGTCGCATTGGCTAAAACGCATCTAATAAAACTGATACAAATGAGCGGTCATTTGAATAGTAATGCCCAAGTTTTAAAAGACAATTTTTATTGCGTCGCCTGCATATACAATTGGCGTATCTTATTTGAGGTGCCTTTGATTATCTTTATAATAAAACAGTTTGATCCACATTTTCTGTCAAGTTTAACTTTAGAGTAGCATTTTCATTTGACCGACCCGTAAAAATTGAACTATTCTTTTGTGCCCCATGGCTATGCTCTAAATAGAATTGCAGTTTATACGCCAAATATTTATACATCTGTAGATCTTGTTTTAAACTTGCTAGTCACCTCAAAATTATTCTTTAAAAATATTATTTTTTTAAAAAAATATTTTTACTCGAATCGTGCTATTTAATAATATCTTCCTGATATTTATTTGTTGTTGGTTGGTTGTTTTTGTTTTACGGCATATCAACCGTTTTCGGGTTATTTAATGCCGAATCCAAAGATTTTGAAGGCATTTTTTTTTTAATAGGATATATTTGTTGTTTTCACGTCGGTTTCTATAGATGGGACCCTAACAGGTACTACCACTCCGGGTCAGAGTGAACCTGGGAGCAATGGTAGTTAAAGGGTGGCTCCACACTCCCCAAACCCCACAAGCTGGGGCCTCACCACTGGGTATAGTTTAAGGTCATATCCAGGACCCCCATCAATGGACTTTTACCCTCTGCAGGGGGGCAATCGGCGTATTCTAATGCCCCACCTACAGGGCCGATATTTATTTGTGTGTCGCACGAAATATTTTGTTTAGTTTTATCTATATTATAAGAAATTTACTCATTGAAATATATGGACATTTTGCGATTTCTTGTAAAGATATGTATTTCTTTATTTATTTAAATTTAATGATGTTTGTCATAAAGAGTTTCTATTCTAAAGTTGTTACATAAAGAAGAGTATTAATTCTATTTAGAAATATAAAGTATTTTTAAATACACAAAATAATGTGTATGCGCCTTAAATCAAGGAGATAATAAATACTCAGTCAATAAAATGTTATATTTAAAGCAGATATGTTATAACAGGGAGATTCATCAATGTGTTCTGACTTCGTACAACGAGATGTACCCCAGCAATTTCTTCTAACCGCGCCGATGAAGAGACACTGATAATAGAAAATCAATTCATGATGGTGCCCGCTATGGCGTCTTTCTATAAGACCATGCCTTTTAAGGATGCTAGGAATGCCGTAAGCCATTGCTGTTCAACCTTTTTCTGGGGCAGAACCCTGCGAAAAATTTTAATACCTCATGGAACACCTATGAAGTAATTTGTCTTTGCAAAAATAGTATTTAAAAAGATAAAATGAAAATATTCTTATGATTTCTAGTGTGATGCCTTTGCGTGGACACTATAATAAGAATATATAAAAGCAAACATAATAGTGGCAAGACAAATTATTTTTTTCATGTATCAAGATTGATTATGTAAAATTTAAAAGATATTTTTTTTTCAAAATGTAATAAAATAGATGTTCAAAATTGAATTTAAAATTCTCTTTATTTGTTCCTTGTTCTAATTTAGACATTACGGACTCACCGGACTATACTAGTGGAACCCTTGTTGAAAAGCTCTGCTGTAAGCAAACGATTAATTTTATCAACGGTGAGGAGCTTCTACATAAATCAGTCGATAAAGACGGCGCACTTTTATTTTGTTTCGGTCTCTGCTAACGCGTTTACATGTTTAGCTTATTCTAACTGATCAAACTACTTATAACAGATGAAAAGTGACGATCAATATTGCATCCTAACGTAATGCACTTACGTTAGCAAAGTAACACATGCTTTAGATATGAAGCAAATTGTATGTAAGGAGATAAAAATACCACTTAAATGTTAAAACGATTAAACCTTATACGTATAAATTCCAATTTCTCGGATATAGTGCTCATGGTATAGAACAAATAAACAATATAAGCGATGCGAGAGTAAAGATGCCCCTGAAAGTAAACGCAAGGTAAAATAAAAATGTATGAAGTTATACATGACGATTTCACTAAAGCTGAGATTACCAATGGAGAAATTGTTACGATTGAAATTGCAGGATTTTTTTCCGGTTATGTTAGCAACGATCGATACCAGCAAGACTGTTAGTCACTGCTAGATTTATGTGAAATTTTCATCTTTAAGGTAAGCTAGACGATGTTGGTCGCAAGGCGTTCGGCGGGATTTGAATTTTAAGTACTTCACCATGATATGCTTGCAGTCTAATAAATAGAAACGACTTAACTTTGACTAATATTTCATTTCAATAATTTCAGGAACGTTTTTGAAAACAAATGTATTGCAGTATAATCCGGATATAAAATACTTATTTTTCCAAAGCTCAATCTTATATCTGGGTTACGCTTATATCCGGGTTACACTGTACATTGACACAGGCTCTAATTTAGGATCAGAGAAAAGTTATCTTATATGCATTTTTCTTATATTCGTGCCTCTTATATCCGGGCAATAATGTATCACTCCGCCTGGGCTATATTGGGTAACCCGTCTAGCATACAAATATGTTCAGCGTGGCAGAAAGGAATTATAAATTAAGCAACGCAGTTATTATAAAAGGTTGTGAAATAATAAAACGACATACGACCCTGACAATCGGATAGAGCAATGAAAAGAGAGAATAAATCACGAAAATACAGGAAAAAGTAATAAAATCGTAAAAAATAGATTCTTTAACGTATAAACATTTAAACGTACTTCTTTTCAGTTTGTGTCGCTTTGTAGCAATTAAGTTATCATATTTCTATATGCCTCTATAGCTATATTATATATCAACTGTTGTCGCTGTATCTTGCTGAGAATACAATTACAAACAATGATTAAAAAAGCTCGACGTCTATGGAGGACACTTTTTTTCTAGAAATCTAATGATCGCCATATCTAGAATATTTGGCTATTTATGAATGTTCAAAGGCAAAAAATATAGTCTGCCTATTGTTGGAGCGAAAAGCAGTTCTTAAAAAAAGATATATTGATATTGAATCAAAAGTTAAACTTATCATTACACTTTACTGACGGGAGGTTTTAAGAAGTAAAATATAGATTCGGAAACTATAGTAGTGTTTGCAGTTCACTCCAGGCAAATCTGATTTGTCTGTATTGGAAATGATGGATAATATATAAGATTGAGACAATAAGTGTATCTTTATATTTAGAAAATAAATATATAACTTGCGTTAACAGTAGTAACAGTTTTTATCATATACATATTTTTTGAATTGCAGAAATTTCCCTTTAGACCAAATGATCGTAGGTTTGCAAGAACAGATGCTACATACAAATTTATTACGTCTAAACTATTATCAACCATCTTATATAACTTGAGTATGCCGTTATAAACACATGTATTCCTTTAAATAACACTGCATATTTCATGCTAGGAGAGGCATCACCAAGATTGTCATCATCTACAGACGAAATAGTCCTTATCTCTCTCTTCCTCTCTCTCTCTCTCTCTCTCTCTCTCTCTCTCTCTCTTTCTCTGCAGTACTCTTCCTGCCCCAGTCTACGCCAGGAAGATAAATACACATTATAACATTGATTTCTAGGCACTCTTCTTAACAGGTTCATACACTCTTATAACAGCCATTAATTTTCCATTTCACGTTCCAGAAAACAATAATTTATCCTTACATAGTTCCCGAACTTCTTATTGGTTGCTAGCTCTTTACTATCTTATTCGGGAATAAATAAACGAACACGCTAGATGTTTAAAAACATGACCGCTTTGACTACGCACTACATTAGTTCATATTTAAAACAAACCGATTGTTTCTTTTTGTTTGTTTTATTTTCCATTTACCAACTATATTACTCTGATGCTTCTACTTTTGTTAATTAAAATTATTGTTTCCTTTAAAAATAAAGCACGATATTCGAGGTTTGCCATAACAGCGAGCGAACGATAATTTCGTAAATACACACGAGAAGAGATAGACACACAGACAGAGTAAAAAAGAAAGACAAAGCAAGAGGGGGAAAGGCACATAGATTGTTGCCTTGAAAGACAGAGACATACAGAGAGGTACAGAAAGACAGAAAGAGACACACACACAGAGAAATAACTGTTTTGAAAAATATTACAAACATTTTATCATTTTAAATAGAATATTTTCTTTATTTTTTAACAATACACATGGAAGTTTTTTTTTTTATATTTGTAAACATAATAAACATTTCCTTTACTTACAAACACAACCGACAAAAGTTGTTTTGCATTTTTTCTTATTTTTAATAATATACGCCGAACTTTTTTATACTTATAAACGGGAAATAGCATGGTGACAACAAATACTGGATGTCAATTGTTCGCAAATAAGTTGATTTTTAGATCATGAGGCAATATAATTTTTATACGACTATTTTTTTATAAAAATGACCGTAAGTGCATAATTTATTTTATAGAAAATACAGTTTCGAAATGTATTTTTTTAAAATCATTTTGGTTGTCTTCCGTTATTCGTGACCTTTTGCGCTTTTAGCAAAAGATTATTTTATAGAAAATACAGTTAGGAAATTATTAAAATACATTATCGATTACCTGCGTCATTAAATAGCTATCTGCGATTTAGACAAACATTTATCGCATTTACTTGTCCACAAATTAGTAATTTTGTAAATATTTATCAATATGATTTTTTATGGCTATTTTTCTAAAAAAAAAAAATGTGGAGGTAATCTACGTGCTTCAACACAAAATCATTTCATAGAAACCACAGTTGCGAAATTATTTAAAACAAAATAATTATCGGTTCCTTACTTTATTTGTGACCTATTCGTGTTTAAAAAAACGCATTTTGATTGTCCACAAATAAGTAGTTTTTCGAATATAAGCCAATATCATTTTTGTTATTGCTATTTTTGTAAAAAAAAAAATACCGTTGGGGAAAATTATTTTAGAGAAATTACAGTTGCGAAATTATTAAAAAAAATATTTTCGGTTAAGCTACGTATTTGTGACCGATTTGCATTATAATCTATTACAGATATGATAGCATTCGATTTGAGTTATTTGTTCATTACACCGTGCGTTATACAAGCCATATCATTTACTATGTCTACTAGCTCTTGAATCGCAACCAAACCAAAATAACACAAGAAAAAAAGAATGGAAACGTTTATATTTTAAGTCCATGTATTTCATGGTAACTAAAACATGCATGGCAAATTAAATGTGCCCGGAAACGGGTAAACGATACTCATGTTAAAATTATTGTGCGCTAAATCAAGGAATAGTGTAACTTTCTCGTAAATGTAACTGTTTGTGACTATTCCTAGTGATAAACAATGTAAGCAGCGCAGCAGCGAGATAATTAATTACATTACATTTACATTTCTGTATGTCAGTACATCAAGGTTGGTTGGTTGGTTGGTTTTTATTGTTTTACGGCATATCAACACTTTTCAGGTTATTTAATGTTGAATCCAGTGATTTTGAAGAACATTCTTTTTAATAGAGTATATTTGTTAGTTTGTTTTTTTAAGCGGTTTCTATTTAACCCATAGTTTGGACCCTAACAGGTACTACCAGTCCGGGTTAAAGTGGACGTGGGAGCAATGGAAATTACAGGGTGGAAACACACTCCCCAAAGCCCGCAAGCTGGGGCCTTACCATCGGATATAATTTAAGTTCGTATCCAGAACTACGGTCAGGGAAACAACTGACTGGGAAAGCATTCCTCAATCTAGTTGTGCGAGGAAAACAATCTCAGAGCAAACCGAATTTCCGTCATCTAGTAAAATTCACAGTAAGAAGTGTGATTATGCTGCTTGCCGGCTTAGGCGAGAATAATTATTTCAAGGTGAAAGAAGTAACACGAGTTTGTCAGGAGCATACAATTTAAATACATATAAAACTGGCACAAGAATGTAACACTGACGCAATGGGACAGGAGTGGAGCTTTTGTGATAGTGTGTATCTATTAGTGGGGGGGGCTATTTTTAGACCCTGTTTAAGGAAGGAACACAGTGAGAAATCCACCTGGCCAGATGCTCGAACAATAACCAATACATGAACAAACAATAAACTTATATAGAGTATAGATGCACTCATGATTTTCTACAGCTGTAAGCAGAGAAAAATAAAACGCCTTCATTGTAGTAGCCTTGACAACGGTTTCAATGTATTTATTCCAATTCATTTTTATGGAGATTAAATGTTTTGTACATATTTCATTTGATATTATTATGAAAAAAAAATAGTTTTACAGAAATTTTTTTCCACACCAAAAACAACATAATATTGACTGCTTGAGTTGGATTTAGTTAAGAGTAAATGAGTTGGAATAATTAATAGCAGAATTGCTTTATGTTGTTTTGTATGAACCTGCTTAAATATGACATTCATATATGATATGACCCGGGGGAGAGAGCATTAGGTATTGTGGAAGATAATAGAAAGACATAGCCTTTATGATTACTTTCATAGACTTAAACAACCCGCATATGCAGGTGCGCCAGATAGTTATGTGAAAGATACCTACTGATGCATGATGGGCCAAATAGATTTACTTAATATGCAAAGTTGAAAGAGAATGCGATGCGGTAGATTGTGTTCGTGCAAAAAAAAATCAGTGTAAAAAGTGAATTCAGCATGAATGAAAAAAACACTTTCTAAACTCGCCATTTTAATAGACAAGTACAGAGATATAAAGTAAGCAATGTTCTCCTAACCCCTAATCTCTGTTTTAATGTGTTTACTAGAAACTCGAAGGAAGATATAGAAAATATGTTTTATATCTTATGTTGTTATATATATGTAAACAAGCAATATATTTACATGCATATATATCTATATGTCTATATATCTATATATATATCTATATATATATATATATATATATATATATATCTATATATATATCTATATATATATCTATATATCTATCTATATATCTATATATATATCTATATATCTATCTATATATCTATATCTATATCTATATATATATATATATATATATATATATGTACACTCGAACTCCTTGAATATGGCATTAAAAATTAGTAACAGAATACAGTACAGCATATAATATTTATGTATATAATCGAATAACAGTATTTAAAAAAGGAAAGCGAGGCAAATACCATAATACGAGTCCATAACCATCGTTTCCACATCGTAACCTGGAAAAACTTATCACCGGGCCACTCCAAAGGCAGCGAATAGTGAACAGAGGCATTTTATAATTGCAGTAGCCGATACGTCTGAGCAAAGGAAAGACAAAAGCAAATCGTGAATATTCGTCAACAACAGTTAATATATCGATTCCTATTTTTGATTAGTAGCAGTCCTTTAAAATCAAGATGGAATCTTACAAATAGTTGTGTTATATTTATTAAAACGCTAATTCTCGATTTAGTGACATGTTTGGCAGGAGTTTGTAATATTTTTCACCTCCTCCACTGATAAAGGAAAGTTTCTACACCTCACAGCATGGACCATTTGAATAATGCCCAGGTGGCAGAGATTGTTATATAGCGTTCGTCCCCGCTTGATGCCGTAAATCATACTCTTGACGGTGTATCAGCTGTTAATTTCTCCTTGCTGGATCGGTAGCTGACGTCAAAGAAAGAACAACATAGTTACATTCTCCACCTCGCTATTCTTTCATTCTTTATTTGCTTGTAGTTTAGAGTTGAACATAAAATGAACTGATTTTTGGTCATTAATAAATTTAAAGTGGCTTCCTCTCAGGTAGTGCCGCAATTTTTTCAATGCCTCCCCTATGGAGTAGGCTGTCTTTCAATTGATTTTTGTCGTCGTTCAGCATTTGAGAGTGCCCTCGAAAAAAAAGGCGACACGACGATCAGCTTGTCTCAAAGAAACAGCAATAGCACAGTCGTACGCATCCGTTTCAACAACCAGAGGAATATTTTGGTCCATTGCATTTGCTGATTTCAGTTTTTTTAATGTCTTAACAGTTTGATGAGATAGAGGAAACGTTTCAACGTGCTAATGGATGTATCTTTTCTGAGAACGATGCAATCAATTGAGGATAGTGAGTAAACATTCCCATAGCACGTTGAAGGGAAGACCGATTGTGAGGGATAGAAAATTAGGGGTAAAGGTTTCAATTGATTTATGACCTGTGCCACAAAAATGTTGCTTATCGTATACACCAGTAGGTTTATTTTGTTCAGTCCAAATAAGGATTTGTCCTCGTTTAGGGTAACCTTTTATTTGTCGACAGCGGACATAAAGCGTCTGATATTTCGTTGTGTTCCTTTTTATTGTGGCCACATACTGTGACGTCTCCAATGTTGGCAAATGCGGCTTCCAGTGTCTCATCCGTTATGATTTGGTCGACTCTCCTTTGGAAGCTGGCAAACCCACTCGTTTTGCCAATGAACATCCTGCGAAATTGATATAGTTGACAGTTCGCCTCGAACGCTGTGTATAGCTTGTCTTTAGGTCTAATCGATTGGTACACGCTGTTTGTATCCAGATATGTTTTTTCTATTGCGCATATCATGCCATCTATCCTGGTAAGTGGGAAAGCATCCAAAAAAGTGTAATAAATTTATAGTTTGGGAATAATCTACAACCATTCTCATTTTATGGGATTCAGAAGTGATTATAACTACATGACACATCCAAGGTGATTTGTTAGGAACAGTTATACTCTCCTCGAGTATTATTTGTATCTCAGAGTCAATGATTCATTATTATTATTATTATTATTATAATTATTATTATAATTATTTTTATTTTTTTTTTATTTTTATTTTTTTTTTTAAGAAAAATGTTTGCTGCTCACTGATATGAGTTTTCAGTTTTCAGTAAGGTTTGCGAAGGCGACGGGTACTAGATTTTTGCTGTCGCCAACACAAAAATTGTAAATGCAGGAATTGAACCGGCTAACAGAATTTCAATCTGTTAGTGTTACTGCAAAAAGTCGTTTCCCAGTAGTATTTCGCAACAATGGTTTTTCATCACAGATAATTTAGTTGTTTTATAGGAGACGTCATGAAGCCGTAAATCACCCAAACAATAACCACTTACTTGTGCAGACAATGACGCGTGTGACATTCTTAATCTTCTGGGGGAGGGGACAAAATCAATTTTGCTGGTTTTTACCAAGCTTTCGTTGATAAAATTTTCTGAGCTCCTGATATCGAGCAAATCATTCATAAATCTCTCATCCATTTTCACTTTTACAATTGTTTTTTAAAGACACTCAGGGGAAGCGGCTTAATTTGCAGAAGTATTTTGATGAGTGGTTTGCATAGGGTTTTACAAGACTTGCATACTTTTGATAAATGCCCAAGTTTTCCACATTTACAACAAGAGTATCTCTGGCAGGGAATGAAACTTGTAGGTGTTTAGATAAACCACAAAAATAGCAGGTGTCCCTTTTTAAAGCAGTAGTTACCGATTTTTCTTGAAGCTTCGTCCGACTCGCGTTATAAGGATGGCAGTAGGAAAAGGTTGGTTTAACGCAGCGCGCATGGTGTCTGGCTGTTGTGAAGCACATTCGGAGGTATCGGTTTACTCGTAAAGTGTTCTATATGTAAGGGTCTTAACCACCAAGAGATCTTGTCTTACCAGAGCATTACGTAAACCGTTAATGCAGCCGTCCAAATTATGTTGCTCTTAGGGCTCTAATGCCGTCATTGGCCAGAAGTTGCAATTTCTGCCCAGTATCCGACGGATCTTATAAAAATGGTTCAATATATCACCTGATTCTTGTCGCCGAGTCTAAAGTAGGCGTCTAGAAAAGATCTTTTTTTCGGGCTCTATGTATGTAGCGTTAAATACATCAATTGCTTTTTCGTAGGTAACGCAATCCGAGATAATATCGTTGACTGTGAGATACAGTTAGTTGGTTAAGAGTGCATATTGATTGACCGTCCCGGTCTTTCTGAATGTAGAACCTCGAGGAAATTTTTAAGTGTCTCTCGCGAAGGTTTCCAGCACTTGTCAGCTGAATCGCTTTCTGGATCTGTTGTATATAGCTCACCTTGCCTGCATTGTTCCATTCTTATTGAATAAAGTTTAATGAAAACCGGCCAAGAGATTCCGTCTAGTAATCTTTTATTCAATTAATAATCTTAATACTCGTTTACTTGATAAGCGGAAATGTACAGCTTTATAGCTTAGATTATCAAAGAGGAGATAATCCATATTCACAACCATTGGTACTGTCGATTTAACATCGACAATAGGTAATATGTTAGCCATTGAAACCAACGTCTGAGTTTTTTTTTCAAATCAGGCGTGAAAACTGCACCTACATGATAGATACAATCATTAAAAGGGTGCTTGCACTCATCTAAGGCAAAATAACACACTGACTATAGGAAAAATAGTAAAAAATAACTTACTAATACAAAGACTGAATAAGCATTCTTATTTAATTGATGCCCACTAAGATTTATATTTTTTGTTTGTTAGTGGTAAAATTTATAACGCTTGATGAACGCTCAATGATCATGATTATGGACGCCTTAAAAGCAATTTTCAAAAGGATGTTTTTCTTTTAGTTAGTCATATAGACTATAATTCATAAGCTGTTGTCATGTTTTTAGTAAACTAGGCCATTTCTATTCAATTTCGATATATATATATATATATATATATATATATATATATATATATATATATATATGTGTGTATGTGTGTGTGTGTGTGTATAAAGCTCCCCTCTTCGGTAGAGCACTACGTAAATTATCTTACTCGCTACTTAATTTAGCTGAAATAATGCGAAGCTCGCGATTTGTTTACAAACAAACGTTTGAACCCTCTACGAGTAGCGGACGGATGTTTATTTAAATAGACGTTCGGACAGTTTAATTTCGGCCACCGATTCCGTAGTCAGGGGGTAGGACTGCCGACTGTCATCACGACGGTTCTAGGTTCGATC
Source organism: Euprymna scolopes (assembly GCF_053919585.1). Lineage (NCBI taxonomy): Eukaryota > Metazoa > Mollusca > Cephalopoda > Sepiida > Sepiolidae > Euprymna > Euprymna scolopes. The sequence goes on from NC_136519.1 coordinate 40,729,202, forward strand.
CTCGGCTTGGGAGAGGTGTTAGTCTAGCGGCACTGATGAGTTGTGAAACAACGAAACAGGTCTGTATGTCGATGACTAAAATATATTTTATGTGTGTATATATATATATATATATATATATATGTATATATATATATATATATAATCATCTAGCTAAAGAAGTCAATATCTTGATGGCTGTAATTCATTTATTCTCGATCTGTAGGCGGCATTCGATATGTTTCAGAGAGAGAATTTTATTACTTATAGTTTTTTTTTCTAATGTACAATAACTATAATGATTATAGGGATATGTCGGCCTCCATTTTAATGACGTCCAAATTGAAGATCGATCTAATGGACTAATATTCACTAGATGGTGGAAGTATTTTTTTGTAAAGAAATATATATATACATATATATATATATATATATATATATATATATATATATATATATATATATATATATATATATATATAAGCTGGGAGACCAGACTGTTTGAATAAGAATGAAACATTTTTTACTATTCCATACTTTATTGCGATCAGAATCCCTGAAAGCGCCATGTTTGTATCAACTCGATTGATCGTCTGCTCTAGTATGGAACGCTATACTTTTTTCCACGATGCAAGCTTCATATGACATGCAAGTAACTTAATCTACTATTAGTTCTATAAAGTAATCTGAAAACTGTGGCCAACGTAAATTTTAAAATGTAAAAGTACGATGGTTCCATCTAAACAGAATAATTCATTTTTGACATGCGTTTGTCTTATCAAAGTATCTACTGTTGATTTCATAGGTTTTACCTTTTTATATGTTTTGATGGAAATGTTCCAATGAATTTGTGGTTGTAGATTTTATAATAGTGTTTACTTTAGTCAAAATCCGACTTCGTTTGTCTAATCGGATCTTTTAATTATCGATTTCGATACTTATCAGACGAATCTCGATCAAAAACATCTACGTAAGAACACTTCAAGGCATATTAAGTGTCTTCGTGTAAAGTTACAAATAAATCAACCCTGTCATTGTTTTTAGTCCATAGGGGACTCTCTCGCTCTCTCTATCTCTTTCTCTCTCATGCACAGACACACACAACATTAATATAATAGTACATGTACATATGCATAATTATGTGTATGTGCCTGTGTATTGGCTACTTCTTGACAGAAGCTTGTGTCACTTTGGTTTGATGTCGTCCGTTCAGGTGAACTTATGTGGCTCTTCATCCCAGCGTTATTCTTGCAATATCATCGATGTAGCAACGGCATATTTTACAAATATATATATATATATATATATATATATATATATATATATATATATATATATATATATGCGTGTGTATATATATATTTATTTATATATATATATATATATATATATACACACACGCATATATATATATGTATATATATATATATATATATATATATATATATATATATATATATATATATATATATATATATAATCGTTGTGTCTGTTGGTTTCCTAGATATAAATCGAATGAAACTAGCATGGATATTAAAGAGCGTACTATGTCTGTAAGAGTTGGTGTATACTTTATTTATTATGCAGACATTATTGGTGACATATGTGCATACCTATTGCAGTAGAAGCTCAATCCACGGATAACACTTCATTAGACAAAAATGAAGCGATATTTAAACCGGAGTCCAAATTACATATGTTTTTTTATAAGATCTTAAGGTGTGTTTTACGTTCTGGAAGAAATTGGGGTGTATACTCTGTTAATGTGAGCAGTAAGAGTTTTTTTTTAAGGAGGGAGTAGGGGTTTAGGAGGAGGGGAAGTACAGGGGAAGTAAACTTTCACAGTATTGAGGGGTCAGTATGCTTTAAACTTGTCGGTTGTTTATTGGTTTTAGTTTTCGCTTTGGTCTGAAGTTATTTTGTACTCTTTTCGTCGCTACTTCCCTATCTTAGGTTTTATGGTTGTTTGTTTTCTTTTCTGCTGGCGATTTCATTTTCGTATTTGCCAATTTTATTTATTTATTTATTCATATATATTTATTTTATTTATTTTTTATTGCATTCATCGCTATTCATCCATTCATTTGCTTGTACGTTTCAAATTCCTAATAAATTTATTTATTGATCTGTTTGTTTATTTCTTAGTTAATGTCCGTATTCTCAATTTAACAATTAATTTAATATGGGATTGTTGACGTAGTAATCGTGGCAAAGGTTGTTATATCTATACATTAACTTTATTTTTTATGGTTGTAATTCTTTCATTTGGGTTGTTTATCCTGTCTGCAATACACTATATACACAATGTATGTATTTGGTAGGTGTATATGCTTCGTTTTATTGATAGCTTCCTCAGATCATACACATGTAGACAAGTGCGTAGTAGTATATGTTTTTCTATAGTTGTGGAGTATTCCGTTTTTAGTGTTCTCTAGTAAGATTGCTTGGGATCAATTATATGGTTGGTTTTCTAATGTAGCGCTGCTTTACGATAATACTTCTTGTAGATATATATTAACATTCTAATTACAAGTGTGCCATAGATTATTTTAGTTAATCCTTTTTGGGTGAAAATAGAAAAAAATGTTTACTATTGACTGAAAAGAAAAAATCGGCCGACTCCGAATAACAATTAAGAGGGAGGATAGAAAAATCCTTCTATTATCTCGTTCTGATCGCTTTAGAAGTGAGGCTTCAATATCCCTGGATTTTACATCCGAAATTGGACGAAAAATGACCCAAGAAACGATCGCACGAAGATTAAACGAAGTTGAATTATTTTCAAGAAGTCCATGCGCAAAGCCTTAATTTCTATTAAACATGCAAAGGCCAGATTGTTATTCGCCGAAGAATATTTGTTTTAGGAAGAGAAAATGTGGGAAAAAGTTCATTTAATGATGAATCTAAATTCAATCTTTTCGGATCAGGTAAAATACCACATGTCAGAAGGACTGACTCTTAAGTTTGTTAAAAGTACAGTAAAATTTGAAGGAGTCAGTATAATGGTATGGGCATGATATCTTCAAAAGGAACTGGTCCCCTTGTGATGATTCATGGAACAGTTAATGCCGGAATGTACAGACAATTTACTAGAGAACATGTGGTTCCTAATCTTTCTGATTCTGAAATCTGTATACAAGACAACACACTGTGCCATGAAGCAAAATAGTTTTAGAAGAGCTAAATAGATCCAATATTTGCGTTATGGACTGCCCAGCTAAGATCCCCGACCTGAATCCAATTGAAAATGATGGGAAAATTATTGGTGATAAAATCACAGAAAAATACAAAAAAAATCTTGATGATAAATAAGAATGTATCAAATAATTCTGGAATAATATCTCATTTATAACATGTGAACGATTGGTCCTCTCTTGTCGCAAAAGATTCCATAGTGTGATTGAAAACAAGAGCGTTTCGCTAAATACTGAAAGGAATCTTTATTTTTTCATTAATAATTTTCCCCGATCTTTAATTTTTTGACGCCTGTAATTTAATAAAATTTATTTATATGCAAAAAATTAATATCTATTTAAAATCAAATTTTTTTTTTTTCTTATTCAACTGCTATTATTAAATATTGGAAAATCCATAAAACATTATTTTTTCCTTTTTTATAGATAAAGTTAGAAGTCATTCAAAAAGAAAAAAAAATGATCACTCGTTCTTAACTTTTGGACGCTACTGTGTGTTAGTTATTTTTATATGAAAACCACGCACATCGACCAAATAGGTTTTTTAATTATTAGTTACTTATGGATTATTATGAAGTCATTTCATTTTTAAGTATGCGGGTTCAATAACATGTTAAATAAAGATAGAAAAATAACTATCACTTTTTTTTTGTTGATTCATCTGAAACAACACACAATATTTCTTTGACGAAGTAGGATGTTTATTTTTTTACGAGGTAGTCACCACTTATCAAGGTCCGGAAGCCACTCGGTGATAAGGGTTATTGCGTGTACAGTACGTTAGTATTGGAGATTTGCTAAAGTGTCTTACTTAAGGGAGCAGTTCATCAGGAAGTTGTTTATATTGGACTTGAAGATATCCAGGTGGGAAAGAGGCAACCGGAACAGAGTTCCACAGGCGTGCGCTTCTAAGAAAGAAGATTTGTTCATGGAATCTACGTTTTGATTTTGGCACAGATAAGGAGTGGGGAAATTTTTTGACAGTGGTTTAATCTAGACGAGTGTTTATCGTGAAGGATTGGCGAGGGGGCAACCAGCGATTGAAGCTCAGACGAGAACCTGACATGGTAGTAACGATAAAACAAAGACAAGCTCGCAACGTCTCTCCTGCGGGAGAGAAGTTGCAGGGAAGAGAAAGGGGCATCACCCACTAGGTCACGAAGCCTATTTTGTACTCTGTCATGCAGGGTAAGCTGTTTTAGCAGCTCCTGCCCTTATATGGCAGCAGTACTCCATACTTGGACGTACTTGGCTTTTATATAGATAGAGAATTACATCAGGGGCGAGATAGCTTCTGGAGCGGTAGAAGGATCCTACAATTTTTCCAGTGACCCTGGCAACTAACTTGATGTACGTGTTCCATTTCAGGTCAGGAGTAAAGGTCAAGCCCAGAAGCTTATCATAACATGGAGCTTCCCATAGACGAGAGCCACCTATTTCAATTTATGCTAGATGGGGATTAGAGCGTTGATGATGTAAAGATAGGAGGTTGGTTTACGATGCATTAAAAGTAACCATCGACCTCCTCCCCCACTGTACCATGCGCTCAAGATCAGAGGAAAGAGAATCAGAGAGAACTTTGTCATTTACGGCCTTTGATGTGTTGCCATAGATGGTCGTGCCAACAACATCGATGTGAACGAATGATTTACGTATTTGTTTTGGGAGATCATTGATGTATATCAGGAAGAGAGTTGGGCCTACGATTGACCCCTGAGGGACTCCAGCATTAATATTGAGAGCATCTGATTTCTGCCCATCAACCACAGCTTTTATAATCCTTTCTGAGAGAAATTATTTAATGAGTAAGAAAATGTTTCCAGTTATACCGTAGCTGGAAATCTTGTGAAGTAGGCTCTTATGCCATACTTTATCGAAGGTCTTTGATATGTCAAGAGCAATTGCCCTAGAGACGAAGTGTTTGTCAACAGGTTCCTAATCCTATGAGAGATAACAGTTAGCACATCTGCTGTAGATCTGATATGATTTTGAACAACGGAAACGGGGAAAGGAGGCCTATTTAGTAAGGGTCTAGACCGGTGACACTAACAAATTATCGGTTTCGCACCATTACAAACAACAAATAAACTAAGTTCCAATTTCTGCTCTCGTCATCCTAAAATAGTCATTTGCATCGGAGCGCAGAAGCACGTGTAACAGCAGCAGCACCTGATATACATGAGCGAGCTGTGCATGAGGAAGAAGGAAAGTAAAAAGATTATAATAGGAGAGAATTAGACGTGTTCCACAGGTGGTTCGAGAGCGATAGGAAAAGACGCGTGCTAAACATGACTGGAAAGAGACGAATTACAACGTTTATGATACGGTAGTGCATTGTTGTAAAATTGGGGCGGGATGACTTTGAGACAAACAACAACTAAATGATGCCTGTAAATAAATATATGTTGTTTAATTGAAAAAATGTGAGTTGAATTATTTTTTTTATTTTGGTTTTATTTGCACATTCGTTTTTTTACGGGTATATTTTCTACAAGGTTGAAAAAATTAGGCTTCGTCTCTTTTTTAATTTTTGTAACACTTTTAATATTCTTTACAATTTCTCCAAATATGTTAACAATTTTTAGAAGAAAGCAAGACAGACTAATATTGTAGTGAAGCTCCTAAAAATATCTGCTGTATAATTGACATTTTTTTACAACAAAATACACTTAGACCCTGACACTTTCGTTTAAATGATTTAAAGTCAGTGTATGCATTTCTTTTCAAAACGATTACTTCCAATAGCACTTATCTTTTCAAATTGAGAGTAAGAGAAAAAAAAACAGAATATCTTATCAAAGTCCTATCCTTAGTAATTCGCAATTTTAATTTGAGTGTCGCCTGCAGTGATGATCAAGGTATCAACCTCTAGAACCTGTACACATGAATGTTAATAATTACTTTATTTATTTCACCAGATATCTTTGTTTATGGCACGAGACATTGCTACTGTAGTGGATGAGATAATGTGTTCGTTTCGATATTCCTTGCGGATTCAAATGTTCGAAAAGATTCCGGAGTTCGACAAAATACATTTTTAAAGAGTGGAAGTTTACTTCGGCTGAAACGCTGTGGTAATAACGCGCAATATATGTGTAATAGCTGTTGAATTATAAAAATATAAATGATCAAACATTATTGAAAATATTTAAGAACCGCAAGTGAGATAAAATAGTTCGTGTCAGTGAATAAGAGGCCTGGTGGTTTTAGCAGCCTCGCTTTGATCGTGTTGATAAGTCGAGTATAGTACTGAAAGAAAAAAAAAAACGCACAAACAGCGACAAAAAATAAATACTTTTACATCGACTTGATAATTATGTTAATCAGAAAATCTATTCATTTTCCGTTGGTAATTGAATCTCGCAAAACATTTTCAAGTACAAAGGCCTTTGACTGAATTCGTCTTGACCCATCAATACGCAAACCAAGAAAATATGGTTTTAAGATGTTTCCATTAAATTTGATTGTTTGATGCTGATAATTATATTTAAAAAAAAAACGTGACAAACCAACTGAACGTGATGTATACGCCAACAGGGCAAACTTTTTATTTGATGGCGGGATACTCTATAAAATATAATGCGAGCTTAATATGTTTTGGAACTCAGCCCCCTCCTCCAAAAAAAATCTTATGGTTATTTGAGTGGAAGGTTAATGCGTTCATTTTTGTATGTGTTGAACGTCAGATTGAACTCTGGGAGACGAATTGAGCAACAGGCCGATTCGACCTTTAATACAGATGCGTAGACGAATCTAACGAATTTTGTAACATTACAGCATTAATTGTTTTTATGAAACGTTTTTTTTTTCAACTATTTACGTAAAATAAAAAAAGAAAATCGTAAGAGAAAGGGAAGGAACAAAACTTTTTCTTTTTAACCAGGTTTTTTTTTTCGGCCAGGAACAAGGATTTATTTTTTTAAACCAGAATCCCTGCGAGATTTTTTTTTTTTTTTTTTTTTTTTTTTTGCCAGGAACATATTTTCTCAGGAGGATGCATTTTCCTCAGACTTTTTGTGGACATCAGACGACAAAGAGGGCGGAGGTTTACCGTAAAATGGGGATACCTCTCCTCTCCTTCCACTATGCTGTAAGCCCTCCAACAGTCTGATACGACCGTGGTCCCAGGACGAGTCTATTTTCTTGTTAGTGGAAGGAGGGTTTCGGCATTCCCATTTGGTATGTTAATGAAAACTATTCCAGATAGGCCGGTGGTATGCATGTGTTTTATTTTAATATCTGAAATAAAGCCACCGAACCCCTGAACTTACTTGAAAAATAAAGTAAATACATAACAATACAATGATTATCAAATGAAAGGTGATGGAATCTATATGAGTATTTACATTAATTAATGACATGCATTACGTTAGATTACACAGAGGTCAGATTACTTTCTCTGCATTAGATTTAAAGCAGACAAAGTTTTTATTTATTAAGATAAAAGCAGTTCAAATGTGCTTCATTGCAGGAAACCCATGATAAAACGCTTTTTAATGGAAGTAATGCCGGAGGCGATAGCGAACAGTGAGGGGAAATATATGAATGAGTCTTGCATGCGGTGACTTACATTCACAACTAGAATCTGGAGCACGATCTAGCGTTTTATCTGGATGTAAAGAAAGAGTTTAAAAAATCGATAAAAACGGGTCATATTAAAGGAAGGACAATCTCTATTAGAGTTCTTAGTGACCATTATGTCTTATCACTACAACAAAAAAGAACCGCAAATGTGGAAACTTCAAAGCAACGCAATCATTAATCATACTGAAGACGTAGCATTTAGAATTAAACAATTATTTAGCATTAAAATGATCAAATATGTTTTCGACAGCAGATGTTATGTTCGTCTTCTACTAAACACTTTCCATCTATGAAAACATTTATTCAGTATACGGTCTCAGGGGAAAAGGAGACAATTCATGTGAATACTAATTTTCCTCTATATGATATAGACAGAGGGATGGATTTTCCATTAAATTGCTCTAGGAATTCTCAAATATTAAGATAGTGGCACATGTTAGAAACATTTATTTTCCATTGCCTAATTGAAAGTAAAAATGTACGTAGCCTAGTTTTCTAAAAGTATTTTTCTTATAGCGGATTCTAAGGCAACACTACATCTAGTTAGTTGCAGTATCCAGCTAAGTACTATTACGAAAGCAAACATAACATAGGTTAGGTTGAGATGTAACATGTATATATATATATATATATATACATATATATATATATATATATATATATATATATAAAGATAGTCTGTGTTTACAATAAACTTTTTAACGAAAATATTAGGTCGACAGAAACCAAGTAGAATATCTGCATGAATATAATTACACGTAATAGTTTACTACAGATGATCAACCTATCAGAAAACCGAAAAAGTTGCTGCTACGGTTTCAAATAATTTGAAAACTATAGAGCAAGAAATACGTACGCATAATTTTATATGCAGATATATATTTATATTTATATATATATATATATATATATATATATATATATATATATATATATATATATATATATATATACATTTGTTTACTGTAATTTTGGGAAAGAGTTCCGACAAGGTGCTCGATTACAAAGAAAAACTTTTTCGATATAAGAGCAAAATATTTGTTTATTAATTATACAGAAGTTCAGAAAAAAACATTGGTATCGTCGGTTTCAAGGCCAACACAACGGGAAACCGTTGATGCTAACACGTAAATGATGTTATTTCTGAATGTTTTTCTGAACTTCTGTATAATTAATAAACAAATATATATATATATATATATATATATATATATATATATATATAAAGGTATTTTGTGTCTACTATAAACTCTTTACGAAAATATTACGCAATTAGAAGTCATGTAGAATATCAGCCTGAATATAATTACACGTAATAGTTAACTAAAGGTGATCCGCTTATGAGAAAACCGAAAAAATCTAATAGGTTATTAATAAAAAAGAATGTTTAAAATAATATGCAAATTAGCTTGATCTTTTGTAGATGAATGCAATTCCATGAGACATATATAATAAAATTGTATTTTCTTTTTTACTAAATAGAATAAATGTGTTTCAATGATTACTTATATATTACAGTATAGGTCATATGTTATTCTCCGGTTCCCATATGGCGTTCAATTCGATACTATACTAAATCTACTAAGACATATATATATATATATATATATATATATATATATATATATATACATATATATATGTGTGGGTGTGTGTGTGTGTGTGGAGGGGGTGTATATATACAAAGGTTTCACCGCTTTTCCCGGCCCGGAGGCCATTCAGGTATAAGGGTAATAAGTGTACAATAGTCAATTGATCAATCTCGTAGTAATCATTAGTTGTGTAAAATTTGTAAAAAAGTATTTCTAAAGGGGATAGCTCATCAAGACTTTGTTCACGTTGGACTTGAAGACGGCCATATTTTACTCAGTTGCAAAGCAGGAAAACAGAAAAGAGTTCACAGGCATGCAGTTCCAAAAAAGAAGTTTAGTTCATGGAATCTACGTTTAGGTTTAGGCACATATATAGCGAGTAAACATTGTTGTTAATAACTTCAGAAAGACGAGTATTTTCGTAAAAGTCAGATCAGAGGGAACTATACATTTGAGCTAACTCTTGCCATGAAAATAATGATAAAGCAGAGAAACGTTTGCAATGTTTCTTCTGTGCAAAAACGGTTGCATAGAAGAGAAAAGGGCATCCACCACTAGACTACGAAATGAATTTGTATTCTTTCAAGGCATTATCAGCTACTACTTGATCCTTCCTAAATGTGACAATAATACCCCATTTTTAGATGTACTTGACTCTCATACAGGTAGAGAATTGCATACGTGGTGCGATATCTACTGGAGAGGTAGAACGATCCCGCCATTTTTCCAGCATCCTTGGTCGCGGGAGTGATGTAAGTGTTCCATCTGAGATCAGGAGTGAAGGACAGACCTAAAAGCTTGTCAAAACATTCAGCCTCCCCAAGACGAGAGTCATTCCTTTATATTTATGATTGCGGCTGTGATAACAGCATATTCTTTACATTCTTTTATCTCTGGAATACATATCTGACACAGTTTGATACACTTAATCAACCGAGAAACACATAAGCCCATATAAAAAATAAAGGTATTAGCAGATACTCAAGAGTCAAAAGATTGCAAAGGATATACCTTTGTCAGAGCCCCATTGATGATAGACGGGGACGAGAGCATTGATGATATTGAGATAGAAGCTTGGTTTTCGATGCATTAAAATTACCCAGCTACCTCTTTATTTATATCACCCCTGATCAAGATCAGAGGATAGAGAATCTGAGAGAACTTGGTTGTTTACGCCCTTTGATGTGTTATCATAGATATGAAAAACGTCAACATAAATGTCAGCGAATGATCTTTAGATGTGATTCGGGTGATCGGTGAATTAGATAAATATATTTAATATTTTTTCCACTTTAAACTATTTTTTTTAAAGAATAATCTTTCTCACTTTTTCACATTTAGGGCCGTTTAACTCGCTTATAATCAGAAGTTTATCGTTTATGTAGAAGCAAATGTCTTCTATCTCGATGTCATGATAAAATTATACAAGCTGTATAATTCCACTAGGCCAAATCCGTTATTAATAAGTTCACAAGTCTTTATCTGTGCGTAAACTTAAATGTAGATTCCACAAACAAAGCTTCTGTCTTTGAACTGACAGTCTGTGGAATTCTGTTCCGTTTCCCTGCTCTCCAGGTGACTGCAACATGGTCATCTTCAATCTGATAGTGCTTTTTTTAAGAGTACATTATTTTTGAACAGTCATTTGGCAAAATCATCCCACGAAGCAGCAACTTTATCGCAACCTACCTGCCATATCTAATACCATCAGGAAGAGACGCCTACGATTTGATGGGCACTGTCTGAGGAGCAAGTATTAATTGGTGAGTGATGGAATTCTATGAACTCCACCACACGAGCGCGCAAGCAAAGGATGACTTAAATCCACATATATCCAGCAAATAGCACACGAGGTCAACTGTGAATCTGGATATCTGAGGCAACTGATGGAAGACAGGAAAGTCGCGTTATTCCGGGCAAAGAGCCCTTCCTGGGGAGGGTGATTATGATTATGTCACGAGGCCGCACCTTCTCTAGAAAAAGACATGATTGATTTCAAACCTGATATTTACGAATCCTTATAAAGCTATTCTCTTAAATAATCTAATGCTACCCAGTTTACACCTTATCGTGAATAATATACATAAGTGTGCATGTAATCGTTTATTTAATGATTAGCGGAGTGCGGTATATATGTTAGTACATTTAAATAAGTTTTTTTTCAGAGAGAGAACAGGGCTGACAGACAGATAGATAGATAGATAAATAGATAGATAGTTCGAGAGAAGATGAGAGGTGGGAGAACAAACTAATAAGATCAATAGAAATTGAAAGGACGAAACCATTATGGAAGAAAGAAAAGAAAAAAAGACAGTCTTTTCAGTTCCATTCTACAGTTATACTGTCATCAAATTCAATCTATTTACCAGATTGTGAGCACTGAACGTCACTTTCAGGCAGCGGACTATTAAACGAAAGGTCACTTCCGCTCGACTTATTGCTAACCGGAACATGCATTCAACCAGTTTCGATTTGCAGGTCGAGCCCGGCAAGCTGGGTGACGGGGTGGTGTCCGGATTGGATTTTGATGAGCCGGAAGCCGATAAGCAGTTCGACTGGGAGGACAAAGCCACGCATAAAACGGCTCACTAACTCCGCGGTCAACAGCATTTGTTATAAGATCCGAAGAATAAAGATTGCAGTATAAAAAGAAAAATGAAGACGAATGAAGAAGCCATTGTGATGCTGTGTCTGTAATACATGGTGAGTAGCGCCTGGTTATCGGACCGGATATGAGCAGACAACCGCACCGATTATAAAACCAACGACCCTCACCCGGTCGTCTTTCTTTTTCTCAGAAAATAATAATCGTTACTCGAATAAGATTGATTGTAATAAAAGAATATAACAAGGCGAAAATTCAAATTAACAACCTTTCTCTAATCCATCTATATCTAGAGAGAAGTGTGTGTGTGTATATATATATATATATATATATATATATATATATAAATATATATATGTATATATATAAATATATAAATATATATATGTATATATATAAATATATATATAAATATATATATATATATATATATATATATATATATATATATATATATATATATATATATATAAAGAGATTGAGATGGAAGGGAATAGAAAAGAACATTATATCCTCATCGACATCTAGTATTATTTTAAGACTTCCTCGGGATGAATAATCCGCAGAAAATAAATGCCTGTACAGTATTTGAAAATGTACTTATTTTGTATGATACGTTAAAAGGATGACTTTGTCTTATTAAAGAACGCAAAAACCGATAGTTTATATAGCGTATGGGAATGAAGACTGATATATTTAACGGCATTAGCCGTTAGATGTTTAAATATATATGATGCAATTCCTAGTCGTTTCGTATTGTATATCTTATAATTCAAATGGTGAATACTTAATTGAAATGGAATAAGGTTTGATTCGTGTTTTTTTTATTTTTGTTATTGTTTCTTTATATCATTAATTAATATAGATACTATTTTCGGTGCTATAAATAAATTAACTTGTATGTAAAATACGTTTCTGTTGCTTACATATCAGTTTATCAAATAAAGGAGAGAAATTATGAATAACATCTTTACATCGTTTCACTGTGATTACGTGTTCAACAAATACTGATTCAAAAAGAAATTAAGAATGTATTTGAAATGTTTTGCTTGTTTGAAGTTAAAATAATGATCATGCTCTAATGAATGAGAGAATAATGCATTCAGGGATTGGATATGTTTTACATCACTAAGCATGTTTTCGACGTTTGCTTTTTCCTGATTATTATATACGCTACAGTTTCCGAAAACGTCAGGAAAGTATTGTTTAGTATAATCATGACACTTAGCAAGTTGCAAAACAAAATTACTAAGTGCCTTCTGTGGAAATAATTACCCTACATATCTGGTGTTCATTTTGCTTCTTCAATATGTGTATATTCCATAATAGTTTCTAAGCAGTTTCAGTCAATAAATACAGACATATATTTGAAATGCAACATTTTATTAGCAAATTACTATGTTATACATTTAAAATATAGTTATCATTTATTTTTCTTAGTGATGAAATGAAAAATTAAAATCAATTGCACTGTACTTGTATTGAAGATACAACATTCGGTTAAGGATGCTTTTCGCCTTAATAGATTTTTCTTTAGGTATTACTAGGGCTATGACAACCCCATATTCTTTCACTTGTTTAGATTCTCAGGTATATAGGCATTGATATCTTATATGCTTTTTGTAGGGTAATCGGTTGATTAATTGTGTCTAAAGTGGCGGATATACTCGAGAGTAAAAATAGTGAAAAGAATATGCTGTTGTCATAAGCCTATGTATTACACATTCTTCACGTTTTCCCATCTCGTTTTTTATTGTCAGTCGTTGGTTATTTTGCTAAACTACGAATTGACGAATTACATATACTTTGTTTTCAATTAATACGTGTACTTTCAATTCGATTGTAAATTATATAGTAATATAATATAAAATTTTCTGAGCACATTTATTGCATAGGAGTTGCTTACCTTCATACAGATAACTACTTTCGCTTCATGACGGCAAATTCCATAGTGGTGATTATATTCCAGTCGATAATATTCTATTTTAAAAGCTTAACAGATCAACTGCATTAGTGACTCCCGTAAATTCCTAAGAAAAGAATACAATACATTAAAGCAGTTCCGTTGAACTCCACAAAACTATAGCCGGTCGCGTTAGGTTTTATACGTCTTCCAGCCAAGAAAAAGAAACGAATGCATTGTGAGTGTAATTAAAAGAAATTGAAATGTCCGTAGGGGGTGGTTTTCCGAGCTACGAAATATAAATATGGGCATCAGGAAATAAAAAAAAAACAACAAAAAAAACCCTAAAAAAACAAAAAAAAGCTAATTATTTCAATCAATCGATGATCTTCATTTAAATAATATGATATAGACAAAACATTTTTCTTATAATATTAGCCCCACTTTTTCTTACACTATTAGCCCACTACTATATAAAACCTAAGTTTTACAAGCTATATATTCATATAGTATTTTACTGTTTTTCTTATGTATATTAAATAGGACGACGTTATCGTTTATAAGAGCTTCTTTTCATGCGATTGCGTATGAAAAGCCGACGTTTTCGTTGAGAAAGACATTGTTGTAGTCTTCATGTTTTTGTACAATGTCATTGCGACTTGAGGCATGTCGATTACATTTCAGGCAAACCGGATTCCATTACGATCGATTTGTCATTTTGAATACAGTCAAGATTCATGAATTCGTTTTACCATGTTCCACTGAGTACGCTAATGCAAATAATCGATGGCAATGCTACATTTAAGAAAAGTAATAAAGAAGATATGCATTGATTACGTGTCTAATGAAGAGTACAATCACCGACTGAATATTAAAAACAAAAAAATGGCAAGGAATATAATGTTGCTATAAACTACTGTTATATGTTGCTGTCTCGCTGTTTCTCTCTGTCATATATATATATATATATATATATATATATATATATATATATATAAATATACACCCTGTGCCAGAATTATATGCAAATCGATGCTTTTGTTCTAACTCCGGTAGTTTTCAATGAAAATTTGTGAAATTATCAAGTTATATTACACCACTAACACTAGCGAAGATCTAAAATGGTAAACTAATCTGCACAGTAGTAAACAATTTGCGGCCATTTGGGGGATTTGGATTTTTTCAGTCTTTATATGCAAACCAATGCAAAAATATGGTTAAATTATAAAAGACCGTCGAAACATTGATTATTCTAGGAATTTGTAAAGTGAGAACAACAATAATAAAGAACAAACAGCTTCAACATGGTTTCATATTATAATCAATATCTTATATAATTGCCATTTTTATTGACAAGAGCAAAAAGCTTTTGTCCATCAGCGATTTCATCTGATTCGTTCAAGTGTTCCTTAATGAGGTCAATGTAGAGTTTGGCGGAAAATTTTCAATTATTATGCGACTCTGAATAGACCTACCAGCTCATTGCCAATGATTGCAGCCCAGCACATCACACCAGCACCTACTTGTTGACGCCTGATCCTTTGGTGATGTAGACCGCAATTATGGTACCATTCCCCCCTCCACCTATCGGGAACATCAAGGGACGCTCGACACTCATCGGTGAACAAAACAGTTTGAAAATTCACTTTCATGTGACTTCGTGCCCACTCCATCCCCTTTCTCTTGTAAATATCCTTCAATTTAGTGCGGACTTCTAGCTTTCCAATTTTTGCAATGCTATCCAGGATACGGCAACGAGTTGATTTGGGTACATCAGGAACGACAGCTTTTTCAAAAACTTGTTTGCTAGTTTCAGGTCGGTTACGGCGAGCTTCACTCTTGATCTTACTCATTGTTCGAAATGACAAATATGATTTCTTACGAATGCCCCCTTTGTCAGAACGCCCGTTGCAAAGTGGAGGGTTTGTACAATATTTTTTTATTGTACGATTATCATGGTGTAATTCTTTGGCAATTTCTAAGGTGGGAATCTTATTATGGAGCCTTTGAACAATTTTAGAATACTCAGCTTGACTTAAAGCACCTTTACGTCCCATCTTGCATATAAAGTTTGCACGCTGAAAAAATTGCAAGTCAATCAAATGGCTGCCGTTAGCTCGCTATTGCGCAGATCAGCTTAAATTTTATATCTGCGCATGGGTTAGTGTTGCCGTATAATGTTCGAAGTTTCACGAATTTTCATTGAAATATATCGGAGTTAGAACAAATATATCGATTCGCATATAATTCTGGCACGGGGTGTGTATATAAAATAATAATTAATTATCTGCATACACTAGTGTTTCACCCTTTCGGGAATAATCAATGTAACGGGTAAGAGAATCTAACCCGGCAACGAAACCATAAGTGACTCCATTAGCACGTACCAAATGAATTCGGCCACCGATAACCGCGAAAATATTGTTGAAATTATACCATTTACTATTAAATGTTTTTACCTTTGTCAGATTGACCTAATGCTTATATGATGACCTGAATATGGAAGTTAAATGTTCCTACTTTATTTTAACTGTAAAGTGCTCAACGAGAAAAAACGAGTTTCTTAAAAGGGCTAGCATAATTATTTACTGTAATAATTATTAAATACCTACAAACACTAGTGCTTGATCATTTCCAGCATCATCAGTGAACTGTTACGATTAACGCCGGCCAAGAGAGTTGAACCCGGCAATGAAGCCATCTCTAACTCTATTAGGAAGGACAAACTCCATTCGGCCACTGTTAACAGCGAGAAATATTGTTGAAATCTAAACATTTATTTTTAAATGTGTTTACGTCTATCAAAGTGATATAATCATTGTATAATAATCTGCATATGCAAGCTAAATTAATCTAGTTTATTTAAACTGGAAAGTATTCAACGATAAGAAACGAGTTCATTAAACCGGCTGACATAAGTATTTATTATAATAATTAATAAATACCTACAGTCACTTGCGTTTCATTCTTTCGGGAATCGTCAGTGCAGGGTGTCATAATTAACGCTGGTCGAGAAATTCGAATCCGGTATCGACACCATCTGTCTCCATTAGTAAAGAATAAATCCCTTATATATATATATATATATATATATATATATATATATATATATATATATATATATATATATATATACATACATATATATATATGGGGGGGTTGAAAAAGAAATCAAACAGAGCACTCAATTATAATGGAAATCAGAAGATGAGCGCTTAATATTAATTTATATTTTGTTTACAGAAAGTTTTTTTTATGAGATAAGTCATTGGTACCGAGGGTTTCAAACCTGATAATTGGGGACTGTTTTAATTACCCATATCAAGCTCTCTTCAGCCAATGCTTATCTCTCTTATATCTGGAAGCATATATATATATATATATATATATATATATATATATATATATATATATATATATATACACATTACGAGTTAACTCATTTTCTGAAAAAAAAATATTTATCGTATGTGGTAATTGTATTGAATTTAAAACTAAATTTTATAAAATTTATAATCTAATTACAATTTTTATAAGTACTTTTAATATTAAAACAAAAATTAATTTATTAATTTTTTTGTCTAAATTTCAAAATTAAAATAGATGTTAATATTTATTAAAACTTTAGTTCTATTTTATTATATCGAAATCAGTTTAATAATTACACATTTTTCAAAGTTAGGCAAGGGAATACTTATCAAGACTAGGGGGATGTCATATTATATTTACCTCAATAACATTGTATTTAATTTTATTTCGGTTTTAACATTGAAATATTTTGTTATTTATATAGACAAAGAATGATTTTTTTTAATCTAATCATATATATAAAACTCTATAATAAATTTACTTAAAAATACTATTTAACGCAATTGTACAATTAAAATCAATTTTAGAATTCAAAACTTAAATAAAAATGTAAGTTTTTTTTAATAAAATTTCGGGTTTCTCTTTTTTATCATCCCAGTTTTAAAGAGTGATTTTCTTTCTGTGTATACAATTTTTCAAAGACTCACCCTTCACATTTAAACATCTTATGTCTGCGTCATGAATTGACCATAGGATATTGTATTTTTCTGCATTTCAAAGAGAGTTTTGATTTAATTGAAACATATTTATTTATACAAACACTTGCCCGATTCGGATATCTACGCAGCTATGCGGATTACCCAATATATAGCTTGGACATTATTACAAAACGGATGTAGAAAACATATAACATGGATTTTACCAGGCAAGCTTGATCTAAAAAACATTCGTATCCTTTTTCTACAAATCCTTCTGATACAGGACTTCTGATAAATGCATTCTTTTCACTTTGACTTTCCATGTCTCACTGACTTAAGCAAATAGGGTGCATACCTTTATAACTATTTGCTAATATTTTCTCTCCTCTGATGAGATGGTAGACATCGAAACCCTATAGGTTAAGGAGATACATTTTCTAAAGCATGCTTTGCCTTGCTTAGAATAATAAAAATTCTTTGATATGAAACTCAACCACTTCATTTCATTTCGATGAGAGTTTTTTTAAAAAATTCATTGAATTACAATTTGATATATATATATATATATATATATATATATATATATATATATATATATATATATATATAACGAGCATAACTATGTTAACAAAACGGTTCTCATCTGATCAACGAAGTTAAGTAACGGCGAGCCTGGTTAGTACCAGATGGGTGACCATCTGAGAATTCTAGGCGCTGTGTGTGCTCCCTGCTTATATATGCATTTGTTTCTTGTCGCCTTATACACTTCACTTGTCACTGTATTTAACAATGCCGACTCGGGAGAGGTGTGGTTGGAGATTGCGCACCTGCCAATTAGACTTTCACGCGGAGGCACCCCTTCGTGGGTAACCATAGTCCGTCAAACTATATATATATATATATATATATATATATATATATATATGCATATATATATATATATATATATATATATACTTGAAAGATTTTAACACTAAAAATTATATATATATATATATATATATATATTTATATTTATATTTATCAATCTAATATATGAAAAGCTCTGTGTCTGTCTGTCTGCCTCCAGATTTGAAAAATCTATATATTCCAAAACTATAAGATGCATGGCGTTATTAGAGGTCTCAAATAGTTGTCTTTGTTACAAACCGTTCTTATATGAGTTATTAGCCGGTTTAAATACTTATTAAGAAGTCAAAAATAGGGAAAAATTTGAAAAAAATGGTGTAAATTTTGCATATTTATTGTAGTTTATTTTTCATTTTTAAACCATAAAGAGTATATATGGGGGTCACGTTGGTACAACGGTTACTTTACAGGTTTTTCTTTCTGTTTCCATTCAACCCGATGACACGAAAATACTGGTGTTTACTCTCCATAATAATTCATACGAAATCTGGATGGGCTAAAATATCATATTTAAGAGTATTTTATGCCAGGGGAAAGATAGGCGCTCCTCTTCCCGAGTCTGAGTAAAAAAAAAAACAAACTCACTTTGTATTTCTCCATATTTTAAAATAATCGCTTCCGAATCTAAAACTTGCAAAACGTCGACATGGATATCAAATGATCGTATTTAAAAAAAAAAATCTTTAGTGGTTTAAAACTATTATTAAGTGGTCATAAAATTGTCAAGATTTAAAAAAAAGAAATATCGCTGTACATTTTGTACATTAATCTGACTTTATTTTTATTTAGTTCATATCAACTTTGAATGCTGCGATCTAGCTAGCGGATGTGATTCTAGATGATGACACCCAAATATTGTTTTTACTTTTGATATCACAACTCTATAATGATATATACGACATCTGGACCAAGTAAAAGATCATATTTTAACGAATTTTACAAACGGACTAAGCTGGGCCCCTTCCCAGCTACTTACAATATCAAAGCACTATGTCTGTTAGTCTGT
Organism: Euprymna scolopes; assembly: GCF_053919585.1. Lineage (NCBI taxonomy): Eukaryota > Metazoa > Mollusca > Cephalopoda > Sepiida > Sepiolidae > Euprymna > Euprymna scolopes. Next base: position 40,748,981 of record NC_136519.1, read on the forward strand.
CCCTCTCTATTTCGTCAACTTAATCTCTTCAAAAACTAAAAAATGATAGAGCGGCGCTAGGGGATTTAAAGGGTTCGGTTTTTTGAATGGTTCTTCCATGGGTCTTTAGCCAGTTAAAATAGTTTTTAACTGATACAAGGGGCGTGCAAGAAGTAATGCCACTGACCCACTTCCTGTTCTTATCTAGCTGAATGTTTATATGTGCAATGGTTTATAAATCTACGGCTTATGTGGCAAATTATACCTCTGAAGTAAGTGTGGTTTCTGTTTTACAGGTGTTTGAAGTGAGTCAGATGTTAACTTGAACCTGTTGAATGCCGAGCAGTGATCCGGTTTTTGTATTTGAAAGGACGCACACCGCAGGAGACTTTTGATGAAATGAAAGACACTCATGGTGATAATGCCCAATCGTATGACCTTGAATCCAAACATAGCCGGCCGTCTGTGGAAACGGCTCCCAGAACTGGTCGCCCCCTTCTGGCATTGATAAGGCATCTGCCCGTCAAGTTGAGACTGCCATTTTGGAAGATCGGCGCATTACTATTCGCCAAATAGCCCAAGATGTCAAGATTAGTACAGGAACTGTGGAAACTATCATTTGTATGCCCAAGGTGTCTGCTAGATGGATTCCCAGGTTGCTCACACCATTCCAGAAGCGAGAACGCGTCGAGTGCTCGAGGATGAATTTGGAGATGTGCCAAGAAGATGAGTCAACGTTTTTCAAAAGACTGATTATACAGGATGAAACTTGGGTCAATTACTATCATCCAGAGGCCAAAGCCCAGCCAATGCGGTGGAAGTGCTGGTACTCACCGCTCCAAAGAAGGCAAGGGTACAGCCCTCCGCTGGCAAGGTCATGCTCACATACTTCTGGGACCAGGACGGAATAGTGATGACAGATTTCCTGGCAAAAGGTACCACAATTACAGGAGCCTATTATGTTTCACTTTTGAGGAAATTAAGGGAAGCTACCAAAACCAAGTGGCGGGGCAAAATTAGCAGTTCACAATTCGCATGTCGCCAGATCAGAAGGACAGGCCTATGGTTATGCAATCCTTCCCCATCCTCCATACTCTGCTGATCTTGCATCCTCTGAATTTCACCTCTTCCCAGCCATGATGATGCAGCCTTGATTTCTGAAGTCACGTCTTGGTTCCAGGACCAACTAGGGGTGTTCTACAAAAACGGTGTCCAGAGCTGAATCAAACGATGGGATAAATACACCACTCTGGGTGGTTCCTATGCAGAGAAAGACTAATAACTGTGAAAAGTTTCGTTGCTACACTGCTATGGAAAGTGGGTCAGGGACATTACTTATTGCACGGTCCTCGTAACAAATGAGTCAAAATTGAAATTAATCTTTATAACTTTTGTACATTCATCTTTGTTTATTGTTGATCAGTTCATATGTTTGTCAGGTTGATAACGTGGTAACGTCACCAGCTTTAAGTGATACATTTTGCTTACAGTGTCGATTCTTTCAGATGCCACCCAACTACGTTTTTTTTCTTTTGAAATCAGCACTCTATTATAAAATATACAAAATGTGGACGAATTAAAATATCATAGGTAAGTGTATTTTACGACCGCGTAAGGATTGGCGCCTCCATCAATCAGCTAGTAAAAGTTTAAATTTTAATCTTTCATTAGAAGATTATTTAGTCAGTAACTCATTTAATCTTATGAAATCGCTTAATATTATTCTTTCTCGAACTAAGAAAAGTCCTGCTTTTACTGGTATAACCAGTAGTTCATCACGAAATACTCTCTCGGCAATTTAATATATATATATATATATATATATATATATATATATATATATATATATATATATATAAATTTAAAGGAGATTAGAACAATAGTCTAAAGAGCAGAGTGTATTTTAATGTGATAGTAAAAGTACTAATTTAATTAAAATACAGGAAAAGAAAAAGTGCTCGTTGTTATTTAGATATATAATCAGCTCGATAGGTAAATATGCTAGAGCTAATTTAATATTCAGTAATGCGATTGATAATTTAAAATTCAAATTAGAATAAAATTAAAAATCCGTTTCACAAGAAGCAGCAACAACAAAGTCAATAATATGTACGATCGTTTCGGAAAATAACGTGTATACTGTGGTAGACATTAAGCCACAGACAATAATTCTTACATATAGTATTTAAAAAAAAACAAAGTTTCCTCATCAGCAAAAGTATTGGGAAGGGTTTTTAATATGTGTAAAATACGCCATAAATAAACCTAGCATTAAAAGTAAGGCATATGTATCTGGAAAAAATTAAAATAAAAGTATGTATTTACTTGATAAGCAAATTAGTATGGGTTAAAGATAGAAATAAAATAGAATAAAAATATAAACCTAAATTTGGTTTAAACATACTATTATAATAATATATTTCTAATAAAATTCATAGACACACACATATACATATATACACATATATATACATATGCATACACACGCATATACACACATATATATATATATATATATATATATATATATATATATATAATTATTTACCTTTTAATTTTTCGCCTTCTGAAATCAGCAATTAAGGTCAAAGTATTCATATGGATGTTTATTGCAGCTTTTCAAGTTATGAAATGATAAATTTTTAAAAAGAACGCTAATGGAATATTTTATATCGGTTAGCATACGTTTGATTAAACGCAAAATTACAAACTGAAGAAAGAAAGGGTAAGATAATCTTATTTATTTAATTAAACAATTCACGGGAGATAAAAAGTATTTTATTTATTATTAAAGAATAATAAATCAAGCAAACAAAATACCATAAGCTATTTTGAAATTACTGAATTTTATATTTGATAATTTATTTATTCATTGAAATCAAAAATATCATAGGTTAAGGCTAAGAATATATTTTAATAATGTATAATAATGGTCGATATATCAGATCCATTAATATTAACAATAATATTGATGATCAAAAATTATTATTAATAAGCATGTCAAGTTATAGTTTAATTTTAATAGTGAATATTAATAAGTAACATTTTTGATTATTTAAGGTTGTTTATATTTATTAAATTTAACCAACGTTTATGATTGCATGCGAAAATAAGTTCTTTTCTTGAATTTAAGAGTGTTGTTCTATTTTTTATATCTCAATATTTTAAATTTTTAGGGTGTCTTTTGTACAAAGTGCACAGGCTTTATTTCCTGGCTTGTATGCTTTGTAAGATCCTGTTAGATGGTCAAAGAGAGATAATCCATAAATCGATAAATGCAGAATTATCTCCCTTCCATCAAGAGATTAGTTGTGCCTGGCAGCTAGGCGAGACCAGGAGAACAGACTGGGACATTTTAAGATGGCAGCTATAGACTATCGTTGCTCAATCGTTCATTACGAACATTTAAGTTTATGTTATAGTTAAAGAAATAATGTATTACAAATGCATTCAGTGTCGATTATAATTCATACCCTTTCAAGTATCGGTTTTACTAAATAATCACAAACACATCAATGGCGACGATGGATTTGGATTTTAACTCACAAAAAAACATAAACGCACATGGTGTCAGGTTCTAAGAAACGATTTACGCCTCATGCCGCGATTTTCCTGAGCAAATTTCCACATTTGTTTTTAAACACCAAAAAAAAGAAAGAAATTTAAATAATTTTTTTTGAACGCAAAAACAAAGAAAAGAAAAAAATAAGAAATTTCAATAATTTTTTTTTTTGAAAAAAAAAAGGAATTTTCCTTAAAATATTTTTTCTTGCTGAAAAAAAAACAGGAATTTTTCTTTTACAATATTTTTTTTTTCTTGTTGAAGAAAGAAAAAAACACTCCACCTGCCATGGATCTAAATATGCTCGAAAGAATCCTTCAATACCAACAAACGGAATTTTTAAGAGCTCAGAACAGTCTTATTGAAAATCTGACAACCCAGTTTAACAAGCAAATTATAAACTTACCAAAATCAAATTCTCTGGACTCCATAGCAAGCACGATAACGGAATTTTTGTTCAATCCGGACTCAAAACAAACATTCAACGCTTGGTATGGCCGTTGGAAAGATACGTTTGAAAATGAATTCGCATCCATGGACGACTCCTGGAGAACGCGTTTACTGTTACGGAAACTTGGCACAGTCGAGCATCAACGGTATTCAAATTTTATCCTACCTAAAAACACTGGAGATTTTACATTTGATGAAACCATAGCACAGCTATCAGAAATTTTTGGTGAGTCAGTATCTTTATTTAATATTAGATACAATTGCTTGAAATTAAAGAAAGATGATACGGACGATTTGATAAAATATGCGGGAATTGTAAACCAAACTTGCGAAAGTTTTCAGCTGAAATCGCTGACTGAGGATCAATTCAAGTGCCTCATCTTCATCGCGGGATTACAATCACCCCAGGATGCGGACATCCGCACTAGTTTATTGTCCATGATTGAAAAAGACAAGGACATAACGATAAGACTTCTGACCACAGAATGCCAGCGGCTAACAAATTTAAAATGGGACACAGCAATGGTGCAGCAACAACAACAAACCCCATCTGTTTCAAATATAAAATCAGTAGAGAAAAACTCTACTGGAAAAAAACAAAAAAAAAAAACAACGCCCTGTTGGTCATGTGGGGAAATGCACTATGCTCGCTTTTGCCCATTCAAAAGACACATATGCCAACAATGCTCGCGTCCTGGGCACAAGGATGGATTTTGTGGTAATAACCACAACCCTTCTAACACATTACGGCACAGTCAAGAGGCAAAAATCACAGAAAAACTCCAGGACGGTTCCAGAAAGCTTCATCAAATTCAATTTTTGCTACTTTCAATGTGAATTTTGAAGCTCGGAGAAAGTACCTAATTGTTGAAATAAACAACAAACCGGTTAATTTTCAGTTTGATACTGCTTCGGACATCACTCTAATTTCACGCCAAACGTGGGAGTCGTTGGGAAAACCAACACTTAAGAAGACTAATCATGTTGCTTGTGGGGCATCAGAAAAATATACAATTAACTGGTGAGTTAACATGTTATGTCTCTTTTCAAGAAAAGCAATTTTCAGGTGTCTGCTATGTTTCGGAAGTGTCAACACTGAATTTTCTTGGACACAGTTTTCAGTTCCTTCAACATTAATGCTGCCACAGATGCTGAAACACATTTTAAAAACTTGCTCAAAGCAACATTCAGCAAAGTTTTTCAGGGGGGTATTGGGCTCTGCTCGAAAGCTAAAGCAACTCTAAAACTGAAGGCAGACGCAAAACCAGTCTTCAGACCAAAACGGCCAGTGCCATACGCAGCTTTAGCTACTGTGGAAAAAGAATTGGGTCGTCTTCAACAAGAAGGGGTTATCCAATCAACAAATTATTCATCCTGGGCAGCACCTATTGTCATTGTAAAGAAGGCAAATGGCAAAGTACGTTTATGCGCGGACTTCAGCACAGGGCTAAATGACCAACTGGAGACACACCAGTACCCACTACCAGTACCAGAAAATCTGTTTTCAAAACTTAATTATTGGACTTGTTTTGCAAAACTGGACCTTGCAGACGCATATTTGCAAATGGAAGTTGACGAAGATTCCAAAAATCTTCTCACTATTAACACCCACAAGGGACTGTTTCAATTTAACCGCCTTCCATTTGGGGTCAAGTCAGCTCCAGCAATATTTCAACAAACCATGGACACCATGCTCAAAGGATTGCCAGGAGTTTCTGCCTATATTGATGACATTATTGTGACAGGTACATCTCAAGAAGAACTCTTATATTGCCTCACTTCCGTGCTGGAGCGAATCCAACAATATGGATTTCACTTAAGACCAGATTAATGCAAATTTTTCCAAACTTCTGTGAAATACCTTGGATTTATATTTGAAAAAAATGGTCGAAAACCAGATCCGGACAATATCCAGGCAATAAAGCATATGCCAGCTCCAAAGGACGTTGCAACATTACGCTCTTTTCTTGGACTTGTAAGCCACTATGGTTCATTTTTAACCGAATTACATAGGTTACGGGGACCACTAAATGATCTTTTACAAAAAGATACCAAATGGAACTGGTCCAACGCCTGCAAAGAGTCGTTTGAGAAAATTAAATCACTTCTCAGTTCAAATTTATTACTGACACACTACGACTCATCTTTGGACATTACTGTTGTGACAGATGCTTCAGACTACGGAGTCGGAGCAGTAATATCACACATTTTCCCTGACGGAAGCGAAAAAGCAATTGCACATGCATCAAAGTCTTTGACGCCTACGGAACGAAAATACAGCCAAATTGAGAAGGAAGCACTTGCAATAATATATGCAGTCAAGAAATTCCATAAAATGTTATATGGGCGACATTTTACTCTGATCACAGACCACAGGCCCTTAATAAGCATTTTTGGTAGCAGGAAAGGAATTCCGGTATATACAGCAAACCGATTACAAAGGTGTACAACTATGCTGCTGGACTATGACTTTTCTATAAAGCACCAACCAGGGAGCAAAATCGGCCAGGCAGATGCGCTATCAAGACTCATCTCTTCCCATCAGAAAGTAGTAGAAGACACAGTCATCGCTGCTATATCGGTGGAACCGGCAGTTATGTCTGGACTTGCTTCCACGGTAAGATCTTTACCGGTCACTTCTGAGATGATTCAGGAGGCTACAGCTGCAGCCCCATTACTACAAAAAGCCAGAAAATTTCATCTTTCAAGCTGGCAAAAAACATGCACCAACCAGCAACTTCAACCGTTTTTTCAGAGAAGATCATCTTTATCCGAAATTAATGGAACATTTCTTTTTGGAGAACGTGTGATTGTTCCATACAAACTCCAGAACAAAGTTCTCAGACAATTCCACTATGGACACCAGGGAATAAATCGGATGAAAGCTCTGGCACGTGGCTATGTGTACTGGCCAAACATGTGAAAAATGCCAAATGGTTGCAAAATCTCCTCGGAAAACAACACTGCAGGCATGGCCTACTCCAGAAATTCCGTGGTCACGACTACACATAGACTTCGCAGGACCAATTAATGGACAAACCTATTTAATATTGGTTGACGCATACAGCAAGTAGCCAGAAATCTTCCAAATGAATCATACTACTTCCAACGAAACAGTGACGAGACTTAAAGAAATTTTCAACCGATTGGGTGTTCCTGAAATTTTAGTTTCTGGCAACGGTACTGCATTTACATCAACAGAATTTACAAATTTCTGTAAACAAAACGGTATCCAGCACCTACGATCTCCACCTTTCCACCAACAATCTAACGGCCAAGCCGAACGCTTCGTAGACACTTTTAAGAGTTGAAGGGGGAAGGAACTATTCGAGAGATCATAGAAACATTTCTAAGTAGCTACAGAGCTACACCAAACCTAAATTGCCCGGAGGGTAAGTCTCCCGCCGAAGCATTGATGAACAGGAAGATGCGCTTACCAATGGATGCAATTCGTCCATCACCAAAGAATAATCCCAAGAGAAACAGGACGATGGAAAATCAATTCAATCGTCATCATGGAGCAAGATTCCTACCAGGACAAGCCGTATGGGCAAAAGATTACCGAAATGGTAAAGAAAAATTGGCACAGGGTCAGATAGTACATCGCTCTGGGAAAGTCATGTACGATGTGGATGTACAATTATCTATTTGGGTCAGACACGCAAATCAACTGCGTCATTCATACCTTCCAAAGAGACAATCAAATGGCATTCCATTGAATATTTTACTGGACACATTTGAATTACCTCAGAGTGTGCCCGCAGCATACAGGAAACAAAACAAGGCTAAGAAGGACGGTCCAACACGAAGATCACAACGAAGGCGCAAACCAACCTCAGTCCTACAAGTGGACCCACAGCAAACATCTTACAGACATCATCTTCAAAGGGGAGGTGTTAGATGGTCAAAGAGAGATAATCGCTAAATCGATAAATGCAGAATTATCTCCCTTCCATTAAGAGATTTGTTGTGCCTGGCAGCTAGGCGAGACCAGGAGAACAGACTGGGACATTTTAAGATGGCCGCTATAGACTATCGTTCCTCAATCGTTCATTACGAACATTTAAGTTTATGTTATAGTTAAATAAATAATGTATTACAAATGCATTCAGTGTCGATTATAATTCATACCCTTTCAAGTATCGGTTTTACCAAATTATCACAAACGCATCAATGGCGACGATGGATTTGGATTTTAACTCACAGAAAAACATAAACGCACATGGTGTCAGGTTCTAAGAAGCGATTTACGCCTCATGCCGCGATTTTCCTGAGCAAATTTCCACATTTGTTTTTAAACATAAAAAAAAAGAAATTTAAATAATTTTTTTTTAACGCAAAAAAAAAAAGAAAAAAATAAGAAATTTCAATAAATTTTTTTTTTGGAAAAAAAAAAAGGAATTTTCCTTAAAATATTTTTTCTTGCTGGAAAAAAAACAGGAATTTTTCTTTTACAATATTTTTTTTTCTTGTTGAAGAAAGAAAAAAAACACTCCACCTGCCATGGATCTAAATATTCTCGAAAGAATCCTTCAATACCAACAAACGGAATTTTTAAGAGCTCAGAACAGTCTTATTGAAAATCTGACAACCCAGTTTAACAAGCAAATTATAAACTTACCAAAATCAAATTCTCTGGACTCCATAGCAAGCACGATAACGGAATTTTTCTTCAATCCGGACTCAAAACAAACATTCAACGCTTGGTATAATTAATAATATCATTACGAACATTTAAGTTTATGTTATAGTTAAATAAATAATGTATTACAAATGCATTTAGTGTCGATTATAATTCATACCCTTTCAAGTACCAAATAATCACAAACACATCAGATCCTATTATTTGCCATTTCAAATTTAAAAAAATATTGTTATCTATGAGTCGCCAAATATGCTTGGATAGGGTAGTTTGGTTTTACAGGGAGTAATTTTTAAAAGAATATTTGTGCGTTGAAATGTGTTATTAAGCCAGATGTGGAACCAAAGTATATTGCCTCTTGTTTAGTGTAATCATTTTCCGGTAGATTGGGTGTTGGATTATTAGATGGTGGGTTGGTGTGTATTTGATTGGTAGATTGGTTAAAGTTGGCGTCATTATTTAATCGGGTGGTTGAGTTATGGTTGCTATTAAATTCATTTAGATTTGGGATTTTGATACTGTGTAGCTATAGACTATATTATTTTTATTTTACATGAGCCTTGTAGGGGACATTTGTTTTTCTTCTACAGTTACAGCCTGTTTATATATATATATATATATATATATATATATATATATATATATATATATATATATACTAGCTGTACCCTGCCACGCGTTGCTGTGGCTCAAATTGGTGCAATGGAAAAAGTTCCAAAATGAGAAAAAGCATGTTTCTTATAGGTTTAAATTTCCATTTTGCATGGGTACACAGTTTTTGTTGTTCCATTTTCTAAGCTGATATAGAGATTTTCCGGACTGGTGACCTTTGAATATGTAACATAAATTGTCCATGTGAAAAAACAGTCAGTGTGTAACTGTAAGGCCCACAATTGTAAATATTGTTCCCTGTGCTTTGTTGATGGTTATTGCAAATGACAATAAAATTGGAAAGTGCAATTTGCTAAAGTGTAATGATGTATCCGGTAGAATCATAGGAATGCATGGAATGAAGATATATTCATCTGTGAAAGGTCCTGTTAAGATTGTTGTTTCTATGATATTGTTTGTTAATTTATTTTTACTGCAAGCTATGTGCCATTGCAAAGCTTGGATTGGTTTATATTTCACAACATGATAATTAGTACACCAAATTTCAGTTGCAATACATGCGGTGGCATCCCTGGCAAATATAACTGTTGGATAATTAACCACTTTATCTGCTTTCACAACAGTGTCGATGGATTTGTATTTGACTACCTCACTTGGAATTTTACAATTAATTATAGCGTTAAGTTCATCGGCATCTTTGTATTGACCTGCAAGAATAGCTCATTCACTCAGTCAAATGGAATTCTTATAATTTGAATATCTGCAAAAACCTTTTAAACTAACTATTCTTTTGATGGAATAAAATTACAGAAATTACAGAAGTTAAAAGTCAAAGAATTTTGCCCTTAACTCTGATCAGCTGGCACTTTTTCGTACCCAATTTCCCACAAGTGATGCAAAAGTTTTTGTGTGGATTGAACAGTCTACAACTGTACATGCATATTTTGAGTTAAGTTTAATGTCTTCACATGGAACAAACAGGTAGAGTATTTGAGGCAAGCATTTATTTCATCTGCTGGTGTTGATTGAAGAATAACAGGTAACATTTGTCTGAAATCTCCTGCAAGTAATATTACTGCATTCCCAAATGGGCTGACATTGCCACGCAAATCTTGCAAGGATCGACCAAGAGCCTCTAGTGATTTTTGCGTACCATTGTGCATTCATCCTAAACAATAAGTTTGCATTTTTGCAATATTTTTTCCCCATATTGGATGTTTTGGAGATGTCGAACATGAGATTTTTGAAAAATTGAATGTTTTAAAGTAGAATAAATAATTCTTCTACTTGGCAGCAAGGTCGCAGGTATTCCTCATGCAGCAAGGGCTAAGGCTATGTCATTTTGTTACCAAATGGCTGCCAAAATCAATTTAATTAGAAAGGTTTTACCAGTTACTTCTGGTGCTGTTCAATGTAGCAGTAATTTCCAAATAACTCCTATTCTCACAGTCAGTAAATTAGGTGACTAAAATAGAATTAATCCATGTTTCGACAATGCCTTATTCACTGTAATTAATTTAGGAGACGAAAATAGGATGAGGGATTAGAGATGGACAGATAGAGAGGAAGATATATAGATAGAAAAGAGACAGTGAGAGGAAAATAGAGAAAGAGAAGGTGATATCGAGATAAAGGGATTGATAGATAAACAGAGAGAGGGAGAGTTAGAAACAGAGAGGGATGAGACAGAGGAAAGGAGAGAGATAGAGGGAGTAAGAGAGAGAAAGGAGCTCAAAGAGAGATGGAGAAGGTGATATAGAGAGAAAGATAGATTGAGAGAGGGAAAGGGAGAGATGGATAGAGAGAGATATTAAGAGAGGAAGAGAGAGGGGGAGAGAAACAGAAGGTTAACTACACTTCACCGTTTTTTTCCTCGTTCAGTAGAGAAGAAATCTTTCAAGACTGAGGCAATTTTAATGTTTTGTTATTATCCAGAGTACCCCTTTTTTTTGGGGGGGGGGCTAGATTTTCCTCGCATTAGAAACCGACCGGGTTATCTGTACTTTCACTTTACAAATTAATAAAAGAAAAACATATTGTAAAATTTGAATTTAACAGGAAAATACTATTTTAAAAAATAGCACGATAACATAAGTGCATAAGTGCCACTTTAGGTACTCCTTGGGCGTTAAGTTCCATGGCGACCAGCATAATTATTTAATGGTCGCTCCCTTAGCCCCCCCGCCATAGTCAAGGCTAATGCATGCGCACATAACATTTTTTTATTTACTGACGTTGGCTTAATAACTAAACGATTTATTGATAATTTCGTAACCCTTAAACGCATGCCGGAAGATTTAAATTGGTTCATTATTGTTGTAATGAAAAAAAAGTTTTATTCAACACAAAACCAAAAACACATATTAATGATAAATGATTTATTATTCTATTCATTGAAATTTACTAATTTTTAAATAAAAAAGTTTTTAAAAAAGTCAATAAAAAAATAGTTGCTTATGTGCGCATAAAAAACTTTTTTTTTGTTTTGTTTCTTTTAGATTAGGTCCACCTTATAATCACCCCCCAACCTCCTCATCTTAAGAACAGTTTCCGGAATAAACACCACTTTTGGAGCGGGGGCTATTTGCAAAATTTAACTAATATTTGTTGTCAGCATACCCACCCGAAAATACTATTAAAAAAAAAAGGAGGAGTGCAGTGCCCGTGGCAGAGAAGTAGATTTATTTATCAATAAAAGTTGCGGAGAAGTAAATATCAATAAAAGTCGTCATTTAAAAAAGAAAATTGTGGAGGTGGACCTAAATGTAAATATTTACCCAAAAAGTTATCCCAAAGTTTATTACAAAAACGTTTTGTTTTCGCACTATTCAACAATTTGTTCATCTGCGCATGTAAATTAAAACATATTTCCAAAAGTGAGAAGTTATCAGTAAATGGTTTAGTTTGTTTTTTTTAATTTATTTAATTTTTTACATCAGGTCCACTTCCCCAAATGTTAAGAACAGCTATCAGAATAAGCATCTTCAATCTCTCCATGTTAACAACGGATTTCGGAATAAACACCATTTAGGGGGTGGGGGATATTTAAAAAAAAAAGTCGATAAAAATCGTCATTTAAAAAGAAATTTAAAATCAAATGTTTGTAAAGTGAGAAATTATTAATAAATGTTTAGTAACATTTTTCGGTGCTAATGCAGAGAGTGATCCGCGCTATTTTTTAAATCGTGTTTTTTTATTCAATTGCAAAGTTTAAAGTACAGAATAGGTACAAAACACCATCCCCTCCCCATTTTAAGAATGGCTTTTTTAAATAATAACGTAATTATTTCAGCATGGATCACTCTCTGCATGAGTACCTATTTTTCTTTTAATATTCATAAAAAGTAAAACTTTTTTCAAAATAAATAAATAAATAAATAAATGTTTGTAAATGTGACAAATAATCGTTTAGTTACGGCAACGTCAGTAAATAAAATATGTTACGTGCGGGGTGGGGTGCGAGACTAAGAAAGACACTATTATTTTTTTTCTACTGGTCGCCATGGAACTCAATGCCCAAGGAGTACCAAAATGTAATTTTTTTTGTCAAATAAATAAATTTCAAGCAATTTCTGCAATAAATAATAGATAGCAACGTCGTTAATTTTACGACTCGACCCAGCATATTATAAACACTCTAACTTCCCCATGTTAAAACTTTCGGAATGAACACCCTCAACCTCCCCATATTAAGAACGGCTTTCGAGGTTTATGGAAGGGCGCTTTTTTGTTTTGTTTTTTTTAAACATGGGGGGTTAGGGTGTTTATAATACGTTGAGGCATGTCGTAAAAATGAAACAGTTTAGAAAAAGTTAAAACACACTTTTTTTATGTAAACAATGCCGTGAAAATAAACTAAACAATTAAAACGTAATGTTTCATGAGTGAAAAGCCTTAACATAAATAAAATTAAAAAATTGGTAAGTACATAAAGGAATTTAAATTTTTTAAATATGGGATTATTTTTTTTTATTTTTATTTTTATTTTTTGTGCTAATGCAGAGAGTGGTCCGCGCTATTTTTTTAAAATCGTTGTCCACGTTTAATTAAAGTTTTATGATATGTTTTTATTCAATTGTAAGGTTAAAGTAGAGAATAGGTACAAAACACCCTCCCTTCCCCATGTTAAGAATGGCTTTTTAAATAATAACATTATTATTTCAGCACGGATCACTCTCTGCATCAGTAAGTTTTTTTGGGTTTTTTTTTTTTAATTATCGAGTTAATAGAAAATTAAATATTTCGTCAATTTGTGGCTGTGAAATTAATCGAACCGGAAGTTCAGTTTTATCAACAGAACAGATTCGCAGAAACGGTTAAAAAAATATATTTATTTTATTTAATATTTTAATTTTAATAATTCGCGAGTAAAAACATACCTCGACTCTAAAAATGGGTTGTCTGAAAATTTCAAATAAATTGGTAATGTAGAAATATGGTTTTATTCGTTTGGAACGAACCAACTTTACATTTATATATATATATATATATATATATGTGTATCTGTGTATATGCGTGTGTATGTATATGTATATATATGTGTATATATATATATGTATATATATATATATGTGTATATATGTGTATATATATATGCATATGTGTGTGTCTATGAATTTTATTCGAAATGTATTATTATAATATCATATTTAAACCAAATTCAGATAAATAATTTTATTCTATTTTATTTTTATCTTTAACCTATAGTAATTTGCTTATCAATTAAATACTGAATATATATATGCATATATATATATATATACATATATATATATATATTAGTATATTTAGGCAGTATTTTTCTTTTATGAACGTTTCATTAAATAGCACAGACAACCCTTGCTTGTTTTTCTTGTAATCCTATTTTTCTCTTTATCGGAGAATTTTCCGAACGTTTTCTTCGAGTGAAAAAAGAAAGTTCCAATAATCGCGAACGTTTTCGATAAACTATTAAAATAAAATATTAAAAATTGAATTGAAAAATCAAAATAGCGATATAAAATAGAAAAAAAACGATTAAAAGATGATTAAAAGACGATTAAAATCGCTCAAAATCACTAAAATACTCAAAAGCACTTGAGCGTGCCCTCCGTTTCATTTTGAGTCTGGTTAATCCTACGTTTATTAAGATGGATTAACAATGCCTAAAACATTGGGAGGCGCACCTCGCAATAGGAAACAATTAAAATGACCGTGTTTTATTTATTAATATGTCACTAAATTCAGTTTAAGGGGTGTGGTGTACTATGAGGTGCTGATAGATTGAACTATTCGTGGAAGACAGGAGACATGTACAACGACAGGAGATAATGGTTCGATTCGTGCCAATGTACGAATTATTATTGGAGAAACATTCTCTTATGGGGCATTTACAGACGTACACGGCATATCTAGTTTTCAGTATACTGCACTCGGATGTAGGGTATTAGTAATTCGCTCGTTTTAATTTTTTTGTAATAAATAATAAATCTTATTTTAGAGGGGTTTTCCCCCTGGTAACGGCATGTATATATACAATACCTTTATTATTTTTTCGTCTTTTAATCGTATTTTTTATGTTTTTTTTAAATTTCATCGCGCTATCTTTAATTTTGTAATTTCTTTTTTTATTTATTTTTTTTACTACTCGCCTGAGGATGACACATGGAGGTCGAAAACGTTAGCTATCATTGGAAATTTATTTTATTTTCACTCGAAAAAAACGTTTGAAAACAACAAAGAGAAAAGGAGGGTTACAAGAAAAACAAGCAAGAGCTGCCTGTGCTATTTAATGAAACGTGCATATATGTATGTATATATATATATATATATATATATATATATATATATATATATATATATATATATACGTAGCACCTGCTGCTTGCATTTGAACAGAAAATTTCGCCGATTAATATTTAAATAAAATTTCGTGTTTATTGCTTCCTCTAGCCGGAGAGGTGTCTGTTTCAAGGCATTAGAATTATTTATATCTCATTTCAATATTTGCTTCGAAGTGTTGATGTTGCATCTGTCATCATTCCGAATTGATTTAATTGCTTTAATAATATGGGGAATAGTTTATATCCAATTTTCACAGACTAATGCAAAAGATAATATAATACGTTATCATGGCGGCGTTAGCGACGAAATAGCGCATAAATAGTTTATATCAATATCCCTGTAATACATATGTATGTCTATATTAATCGAGTTCTAATTCACATCGGTTTGCTTGAATATATATATATCTATATATATATATATATATGTGTGTGTGTGTGTGTGTGTGTGTGTGTGTGTGTGTGTGTGTGTGTGTAGAGCATGCACTGCTAAACCAATTACCCAATTGGGATAGTTTCTAGTATAGGCTAATAAATATTTATATGGATATAGAACCCATTGTTGATTTCAGCAACTGCCGACAACAAGTAATAAATATATCCGCAGATGTACAATACTTTATATGAATCTTATGATATTTGTAGATATTAAGTATGTACACACTCGCATTGCTAATATAACATGCATTAACTTTGGTTTTTCCTGTACCAATCCTGCGTGAGACCACCCCAGATACATCCAATACCTTCGTATGAAATTAAAAAAAAGGTGGTCCAGTTATTTCCGAGTGCATGGGGAACGCGCCCCTTAACCTATGCAGACACACACACAAACATGGTTCTTACATATATATATATATATATATATATATATATATATATATATATATATACACACACACAAATATATATATACATATATATATATATATATATATATATATATATATATATATATCCGTACCTAAACCTAAACATAGATTCCATGATCAAAGCTTCTTTCTTAGAACTGCACGCCTGTGGAATTGTCTTCCGTTTTCCTGCTTTCCAGCTGTCTATAATATGGTTGTCTTCAAGTCCAACGTGAACAAATTTCTGATGAGCCATTCCACTTAAGTTAACAGATTTACCGAACTTCCATTACTATTGATTACTATATTGTCCTTTTGACTACTCTACACTCTTTAACCCTTACACTCGAGTAGCCGATCGGCCTTCATAAGTGGTGACGCCTGTGTAATAATATATATATATATATATATATATATATATATTGTAAAGTGTTGGTAAGAGTACGTATACTTGAAAACACAGTCGTTGTCGGGAATGTGTTGTTTTAGTAGTCCGCTCTCGCCTCTAATGCAAGTGGGTGAGTCTACTTCTATGGGGGTGTGACTCCGGTCTTGTAACTGGGCGTCTTGGGTTCGATTCCAGCTCTACAACCCCCCCACTTTGGGGCCACAAGATACTCGCGTTGTGGTCCAATTTTTTAAAGCTATTGTGTAGTCATGAGACGTGATCATGTATGTGGGGATAGTTTCCTGTGTGGTCGCGTCACCCTTCTGCTATGGCGCACCGGTTGGTCTTCCTCAACCTCCATTACATCAGGGGAAGCTGTGTCATTCACCTCCATCTGTTCTTGCAGAGTGTGGAATGTTTCGGGCTGGTTTTGATCCGTACACGTGAGGCACTATTGTCCCGGTAGTTCAGGCCCTGTTACGTTTTCTATGGTATCCAACATTCGTGGTGGCTCCTCAGGTATCGAATGACAAGGGGTATCTACCACTTTTATTCTTCGAGGGATTCTGCGATTGCGACGAGTTACCCGGTTACTCCCATCAATGCGTACATTATACTGCCGGTTACCCCCTGTTTCCACCACCCTTCTCGTCTTGGCCCATCGGCATGGGGGTGGACTAACTTGGTTTTGAACCTCCACCGTTTCCACGATTTTCAGTTCCTGAAGTGGGTGACATTTTAGATTGTATTCCCTTTCATTTCGTGCCTTTTTGCAATCGCTGTTTCCATATCACTACTGATTTCTCTCCAGCGTTTATGGATTTGATGTCCGACCTGGAGCACTGGGTGATGGTCCTTTATCACGCGACAGTAGAGCATCATCGCTGAAGCTATATGTAGGTCTTGTATCGTGGGTGTTGCGATGAGTGAGTAGGGGCCTAGCTTGCCGATCATGGCATAGGCCACGGCAACTGTCTCTTTTATCAATAAGTATCCTTTTTGCCGTTTAACAGCCAATTCTGCTCTCCCGTTGCTTTGAGGGCAATATGCTGATGATATGCGTTTCCTTATGCCCCAATTATCAAGGAACCGGTTATATTCACTGGAGTTAAACTGTGGTCAACCATCGGTCGACAGTTCCTCCGGCACGCCGTACGTGCAGAACAAGTTTCGTAGGACGTCACATGTGGGCTTAGCATTCCTGGGCGACATCAGAGTGACTTTTGCACATACAGTGTATCTAACTGAATGTACTAGGTAGTTATTCCCTCGTAAATCGAAAAAGTCCGTTCCCGTCTTCTTTATTGGGAACTCGGGGTTCGATGACAGAATTCCAGTACATCCGCACGTAGTTTTCTGGGTATGGGTATTTCATTTTCCATTATTGTCATCCCTTCCAAGCAATATAACTCCTATTTCATATGCCAAAACCGGCGAATTGTCTACGGGAGTTCGTGCCAAGATTAAGGGATACCATTTCGCATGAATTCGGTGAGGGTACCATATTCCTCGTCAGTACCAGCTGCTGCCACAATCCTGTCCCATGTTATTGCCCTTAATTTGGGGTCATGTTAATAGATGGAGTTAAATGGCGCTCTTATACCACTATCCATGGTTTGTGCGATGTCATTTTCGTTTGCTTCCTCCTGGCTTTATCTTATTGGACATCCCGATTTACAGTCTGGTGCCGCATTGTGTTTGCCAGGGAAATGTTTTATTCGAAATTTGTACATTCAGGACCGTTCCTTGAAGTTGAACAGCCTTGGTTTTTTTTATGTCCTGCAGGCCTTTATCCGAGAGGATCTTCACCAAGGCCTCATAGTCTACGGTGTCTAACAGCTCTGGACATCCCAAAACAAACAGGCGGCATGCTTCCACTCTGTAGACTAATGCCAATGCCGCTCCTTCAAATAGTGCTTAGTAAATCGGAAGTCGGCTAGGATTAATCTTCAGTGGTCCTAACCACAGTTCGATCCGGCTTTGGTTGCACAGTTGCAATGCTTCTGGTAAAGAAAATATCCCAAGCCTGTCCTACTGAAGTCAATCCGCAAACAAGTTGTCCTGTTTACTTCGAATGTTCTTACACCATTCTCGATCTCTTCTGCGACCCTTTTCGACTCTTCGAAGATTCGATGGAGTGTGCTGTCCCAGTAGAACATTTGATTTTTTGCTTTAAGTAGCTCCCGGAACGGGGCAATTACTTCGGTCTGAGAAAAAGCGTAGGCTATCTGGTTTACCATTCCAAACCATGATCTTATGCAGGTATAGTTTTTGGTGTCGGAAAATTTTGTATTGCTTCAGTCATTTGTTTGGTGGGTTTTATCTTGTCTTCCGTTATCAAGAACCCGGAAAAGTCTACCTCTTTTTCTTTTGAAATCTCTGAGGATTGAATGCGATACCATTTTTGCTGCAGTTATTTATGTACTCCATAGTATGCAAAAATGATGTTTCAATAAAATCGGCTCATAGTATTATGTCGTCTATACATCTTGTTTTCCTAGGCATATCTATAGTGATATTCTCGAACATGTGTGTATATGCGTCTCCTGGCGCTTAGAATCCTTGTGGTGCCCGAAGATAACGGTATCTGCCCCATTCCGTTATGAAGGTAGTTGCATATCTTGCCGCTGGGGAGAGGGTTAGGCTATGAAAGCCATTGCGTGCATCCAAGACTGTTGTTAAAGTTTTCGCATCCACCAGCGATGCCTGGCTGAAAGGGAACGATGCATGATCGGTTTCTCGAAGGGAGGCCGCGTTGAGCTTTTGTAAGGCTACCGTACGCCTCGGCTGTTCATCCTTTTTCGGTGCAATCACCATTATGTAGCACCATGTTGTAGATGTACCTACTGGTACAGTTTCTATGATGTGCAATGCCACGTCTCGGTCGAGGTCTTCCTAAACTGTTTTCTTCCATAGAGGTGTACCGGGATTGGAGTGTGGACAGCTGAGGGGTTCGCCTCCGGGATGAACGCGATGTCTATGGGTCCTTTCATCGCCTGCAGCCGTTGATGTGGGCATACATTGAATGCACTATACTCAAAATGCTCCTTTATCCATCGCTCAAATCGGGGGGGGGTGCTTTCTTCCGTAGGAGCAAAAAGGATATTGTCCGGCTTAGGTGGAACATTAGTTCTTTGTGGACACTCGCATGGTGCCTTTCCGTCGACGCTAGTTGCAACGTTGTGCTGGAAAGTTTGCCCAGGAAAGTTATCTGGTATCAGACCAAGTCTTTTAGGGATGACTTGTACAGGCAGATATCTGATGTATTTTTGATACATATATAATCTGACGTGTTTCCTGTGATCCTACTCTGATTTTTGCAAATATCACGTCTTTTATGTTTAGTTGGGTTTTCTGCTATTCCCTGAATTCGGTACCAGATATTTGTCTGGAAACTTCAGAAATTTTGTGTTTTTGGTCAGTGTTTACATGTCTGTGTCCCAGTGTCTGCGATTGCATCACTGCGGTGAGTATGGAGGCCAGCTGGCCATATGGAGGTGCGCCCGAATTACGCCTGGGCCTCTGGAATCGGATTTATCTCTACGTCAGGGTTGGTGCTTGATCGGGATTATCTCTTCGGAACTTATTTTTTTCCAAATAAGCTGCAGCATGGCCTTAGGTTTTGTCAGGTTGGTTTCACCTCTCTTTTTTCTTTGCTAATCTTGGCAAATTATCCGGTTATAGCACTTTTTTGTGACTTCGGGTAGTGGAAATTCTGGATTCTGCTCCGACCACTCCTGCTGTAGATCTGTTGCTGGACCTCTTTCTCAGTTTTCGGCAGACTTTTTTAAAATGTCCTGTCAAGCTGCAATTGTGACAAGTCATCTTTGCTGAACCGTCTTTTTGAGTCGTCAGGGTGTGAGCTCTAATAATCCTTTACGACTGAGATAATTTTTATTTTTGTTCCTTTTCTCCACATTAAAAAAACGACCCTGGTGTCTAACTTTGTCCCGTGGGGAGACATTGTAAATAGGAACATGGCTTAAAGGTAAATTGAAATAAAAATAAATAAATTAATTAATTGCTTAATTCTTGATTTACAATATATATTTAATGTAAGTGTCATGACATTTTTAAATAATGGTCACTGGATGAAATAGGCACAGTAAATCCACAAATATACTAAAAAAATAATAAATAATATATTTTAAAATAAAATAATTTTTTATAATAAGAAATATGTTTTACAAGCATAATGAGTGCAAAATCGATAATAGATTTCATGATCATTTAATCATGATAAAGAATGATGACAATGTCTTCTTAATAACCAATGCTTATCAACCTCATCTGGAATTCCTTCGTACTGTACAGATTCCACAATCAAATTTAGCAGTTCCTGTATAACAAAATTTCACCATTTCTCTCCTCTGTCAGTGTAGGATACAAACTCTACAGAGTTGTAATTATTATTTTGGAGACAATCTATATTATCAAAAATTGAATTTGTTAACACCAAAGAACCACACCTGTGTCTTACTCTGTTCTCGTTTAGAGCCCGCTGTACATGTATTTGACATGGCTCAGAGATTTCAAATTTGAATTTTATTGCCGATTGAAAATATCTCTTTAATACATGATTTAGAGACTTGTAGCTGCTCCGGTTTTGAATCCAAAAATATACCCAATCCTTAATTACTAGCAAAGTCTGACGCCATATTTCAAACATTCCAGAATGAGGATTTATCAATGTTATGCAATGACATTCAAGATAGAAACATTAGTTAAAAGGATAAAAATAATATGAATAATCAATCCTCATTTTAAAAATACGGAACCTTATTTACTTGCTTTCACATGAGGGCTAAATTCTTGTAATGTTTTTTCATCGACATTGACACTAATCATGATATCAAAATTGGCATGACGAGGTTTCATGTGACAGTTTAAAATATACCTTTTGCGAGGTAAACCGTTTAATGTTGATTATTATGTATTTGAAGCCTCGTACGATTAAAACATATCAGGACTGGGAACTAAACCGAGGTCTCCTTTGATAAATATCATGATTAATATTTAGTTTTAGTTTTCACCTGTGTCAGCCTGCTTGCAATACTGGACAAAGTAAATATCTTATTTATTGCCATTTTATGCTCTAATTCATTATTTTAAAAGAAAGTCCACAGAAACTGTTCAATCTGTTCTGCTTTCTGTACGCACATCTTTGTTTTTGAAGACCCTTAATGAAAAACATAGTTTCCGAATTGGGTCACTGACTTTCGATTTGTCGCGCCGTTGGGTGTTAGATTAAAAAAAACACGTGAAATGAATTTACGCCACTGTTGTTATCTCTACTAAAAAGGATTTTTTTTCTTCTGTTGTCTCTTATTATGCGCGTACGTTTATGTCTCCTTTAATTATTCGTAGGAGTATATTCAATTGTATTCACCTTTTTTATTTAAAAAAGAACTGATGAAAATGTACGTATTATCCACATACCAAGTCACCACAGAAGGTTGATCACCTGGATAAAGCAAGGAACTTGAAGTTGTCAATAAAACAGTTTATTTATTTGCAAAACATGAATTAAAACCAAATAAAATTGTTCAGATGTAAGCTACAAACGTAAAATCTTATGAAATCGTGTGGATTAATTATGATTTTGTTTTATCCAGAATATTCTGTTATTTGCAGTTTATCGATGGAGTCAGTGTGTTTTAACAGTGCCTATATAGATAACTTCTGCCCTGTCTCATTTTATGTTCATTAACAAGCAACAGAATTGCGCATAAATATTTCCATTCTTTCTCTCACTCTCTCTCCCCCCTCTGTCTCTCTGTGTGTGTATATATATATATATATATATATATATATATATATATATATATATATATATATATATGTGTGTGTGTGCAGAGATCATCAGATGATCATTATATTACTCTTACTGACGTAAAATCAGTTTTAAAGAATGTTTAATAGCAACGTAATTTTATGTGGTTAACAGTAGCCGGTTGGATACGGTCCTTGCTAATTAAGCCATAGATGACTTGTGCAGTCGGGTTCGTATCTATCGACTAATGTTAATCGTGACACCGTGCACGGAAGATTCCCGAAAGAATGAAACACAAGTGCCTGTAGGTATTTAATTATTATAGTAAATAATTGTGTTAGCCTTTTAAGAAACCCGTTTCTTATAATTTTGCAGTTTCAGTTAAATTAAGTCGGTCAAATGATGATTACGTTGACGGAACTCTCTCAAAATGTTAACACAGAATGCTCAGGTGCCCTCCTTCAAATTGAAAACGGGACTGTCCATTTCAAAGTCGCTGCCATTTTATTTTTTTTAAAAACCGTTTCGTGAAAAAAATATTTTTTTCACAAACTACTTAAAAATACACAACAATGAAATGTTCTACCATAAAAGTAACTTTTATTGACTATGCTGATGCTTATTTCTTGTATATTTATATTATATATATATATATATATATATATATATATATATATATATATATATATATATATATATATATATATATATATATATATACCATTTTCCTTCTGTAATGAAACGTCATTTTGTTGGTCACTCTCGGCTACGAATGAAACAAAGTTGATATAAAAAATATATTTTCGCGAAAATTAACTTTACTTTCATCATATTTTTCTGAGTATCAAAACCTGTCTCTTTACATCCCCCTTCTTTTCATAACCTAGCATGCTTTCATCAATCACAGTTCATTTTCTGTAGTTTCACGTGATTACATGTCTTTTTAAAAACATTTACATGACCTGTTTGTTTTTATTTATATTGTTACGTGGTGGATGTTATTATTAGCAGGTACTAAATATGGATATGGCTTATACTGGTGGTATTATTTAGATGTTGTATATATTCATGCATTGTATTGTGTTGTTCGTCTTAGGAGAGTCTTAGTGAGAGATTAGAGTCTTAGTAGTGTTCATGTGTTGAGTGTGCATATGTCTTAAGATCTTCATGTTGTAAGAGATGGAGACATTGGTGGGATATAGAGGCAGAGTACATATAAAGAGAGAGAGACTTCTGCACACACACACACACACACACACACACATATATATATATATATACATATATATAATAGACAGTGTACATGTTACTACACAATGAGAGGAGATTTGATATATTAATAAAAATGATATGTAAATGTTTAAAAAGACACGTAATCACGTGAGCAGTATTTTTTCCCTCTTTTGACACGATAACAAGTTACGTTCTTATCTTTTATGATTTATCTATTTCTCTATTTTCGATAGAGTGGCAGGTGCAAGTGGAAAAGGAAAAGACAGAGTTATGCAAAATTTGTGTCGAGAAATGTCTAAAGTTCCGACTTTTTTTTTTTTTTTTTTGGCTTTCGCTTTAATAAAAACATGAATTTATGAGGAGAATTTATTCGTCACAATATGATTGACCTCAAAAAAATTAATAAAAGCTAACGTGAATTAAGACTAAAGTTAAGGTGTTATTGTGCACCCTCACCCCTTCTCAAAACCATGTTAAACTTTGGGACATATTTACATTCTATGGAGGTCAGGCGCGAACGAACACCCCCATAATTTTATAATACCATATTTCTTCAGACTGAAACATAATTATCAATGTATACTTACGCAAATAGATATGAAAAATCTTTGTTAAAGTGTGTGCCATATTTCACTGGAGTACAGGTACGAACACAGACCACACAATTTTATTATACCATCCCTGTTTAAGTTAAAACATACTTATCAAAGTATTCTTATGTACATCTATATGAAACATCCTTGTAAATGTTTATTTTTCATTTTTTATTTCCATACTTTGAGGGCATGCGCGAAAGCAGACCCTACCAATTTTATGAACCACCGTTCTGCCAGGTCAAACATACCCATTCCTGTGTGTCGATACATCTTCTATCATTATATGTAATCAGTTTTTTTTTTAATAGACAACCATATAGGAGCCTATTCTTGACCACACACACACATACGCGCGTGCGTTCAATTTTATATTATAAAAATATTATATGTATATATATATATATATATATATATATATATATATATATATATAAAGTAAGGTGATTGATAATATATAATTAAAATTAAAAATATAAAATCGGTTTTACAAGGAGGAACAAATAAAATTAATAAATTGTACGATCTTTCGACTGTTGTTCTGTTCTGATTCCTTAAACACACACACACACACGTACACACACACACATATATATATATATATGTATATATATATGTATATATATATATATATAGAGAGAGAGAGAGAGAGAGAGTGAGAGAGAGAGTGAGACCAAAAGCGCCCTCTTTGAATCTAACTTTGACCGGACGCTTTGAACACTTACGGTTTGAGACAGGATGTCTCAGACCACATCACGCTGGAAAACACATTTAGTATCAGCAGATGTAAAAATAACATGTCAAACTCCAATTTTAAAGAAAAACCTTTTACGAAAACATCTGAAGAGAGCAAACTTAAGCTCGAAACGCGTTATAAAAATATTTTAAAATAAAAATATGGTAAAAACATTTTAAAAAGACCCCACAATTCTTGATGGCTACACTCTTTTACGTATACATTTTTTCTCTCATCGGTACTACACAACCATCACTTTAAATATATATATATATATGTATATATATATATATATATATATATATATATATATATATATATATATATATATATATATATTATTACACTGTTGGTAGAATTTTTCAGTAACTCATAACAACAACACAATGTGTCATTCCAAAGAGTGCTCAATGCATGAAACAGATCAATATATTGATTGTTGGAGAGCTATTGGCTACACATTAGCAAACGTGTTTCAATGACCCTCTAGCAGGAAAAATCACCTCCTCAGGCCAAAAACCATCCACTAATCTTTCAATAAAGACCATCCCTTTATATTAAAATCAACTTTACAGGGTTGAATATTCTAAAAAGAAAGAGGGGTACTAACAACCTATATCAAAACAAATATAACCTATTCACAAAATAATGTTAGGTTTTTCAAGGTATAATTCTGAAGCAGATTTATTATAAGTTTGCATTAAATTTTCTAGCTCCAACCATTATAATTATAATTGTTTTTCGTTTATTTTGTTAATACGAATTTTTAGAACTATTACAGAGCAATCACTTTTTAGAACTATTACAGAGCAATCAATACATTTAACTAAGGTTTTTTCCACTTAAAATCGAGATATAAAACATACATATATTACTAAACTATAAATTTAGCGCTATTTCTCTATATGATACAAAAGTACCGACATATATACAAACACACGTGAACATTTATATATATATATATATATATATATATATATATATATATATATATATATATATATATATATACAAATTACTCTTATAATATGTTGAAGAATATTAGTAACTAAGTCTACTTATATTATTCCCGGTAAAAATTTCACTATTATTAATTTTTATAAGAAAATCGAAAACTTTTAAAATCCGAGTACTGCTGATAAGTTTTGTCATTAGATAATAAAAAAATGAATTATTTTCCGGTTTGCCGCGTTAATTCCTATTTCAAAAACGGAATTTTTTTTAGAGTGAATAATTTGGTGAATTTCTTCTAGAGAAATTGTCTCTACTAAACCCACGCTTGTAATCATAATAAAAAGGATACATTAAAAAGAGAAAGATATTGTAGGTTTTGCAATTATGAATAAACGTGACGAGATACACCGTTTCCAAACTACGGTTATAAGATGAGGTATAGTTTGTTTAAACAATTACATTAAATTTTGCTTAAATTTGCACTTTTTGAAAAAGTGCGAACTTTCTTTTTGCCGCCTGTGTATGTCCCGAAAAGTCTTATTTTCTGTAATTTAGATCTAAATAAAGAAACAATTTTTATGTATTTACCCCCCGGGGACAGAACAAGAATTTTCTCATCGTCAAATATTACGTTTCCAGATGTGTATATATGGTGTCTTGCTTTTGGGTAATTTTCAGCAAAATCTATTTGTCAGAAAATATTCTATGTTTTAATACGTGCTATTTTTGTTCATTTTGTGCTAACAATAAGCGTTTTTACTCCCTTTTCGACGAAACGAAAAGTTTCCCAAGATAAAATATTATATTTCGAGATGTATATTGATCGGTTTTTGGAGAGTTAGTTTGAACAAAATATAATGGTCGGAAAATATTCTCTGTACAGAACAGAACTATTTTTCAAAATGTAATCCCTTTAGAGCTCCTGAGGAAGCAATCAGAATTTTCCCAGGGTCAAATATTGCGTTTCCAGATGCATATGATTAGTCCTTGCTGTTGGGTGATTTACAACAAATTATAATATTCGGAAAATATTCTATGTCTCGTTAAGTTTTATTTTTAGCTATTTTATCTCGTTTCACTCCAGTGAATGTAAGCAGAATTTTCTCATGATTAAACATTACGTTTCCTGATACATCAAAAACATGGTTTTGCTTTTAAATAATTTTTAGCAAATTATAATGATTGAGAACTATTTTCTGCCCGGAAAATAGCTATATTGGACCATTTTGACCTAGAAAATCAGAGAAGGTTACATTTCTTACCTTGCCTATTTTGTAACTTCATGCAAAATTTCAGAAAAATGTAATAATTACTCATCGAGAATCTTTGAAACAAACGGACAAACGGACGAGGGTTGATTCTAAGGTCCAAATCCGACTAAGTCGGTGGACAAAAAATTTATAACCTTTTGAAAATGTAGTTTGACTCCGAAATATATAAAATTTAAACAAATAAATATTTTTTTAAATTTCATCATATTGTGTTGTGATTTGGGCTTTAAAACGTATTTAATACATATTTTATTTAATATGCATATATATATATATGCATGTGTGTGTGATTGTGTATGTGTATGTAATGTACTGTTAGTAACTGCTTATTACTGCATAAGTTATCTATTATTTATAATTAACAGATCCCATATTGCGTTGCTTGGAGCTGATGTAATTATCTATTGATAATTGTTTCAGTGGAAAATTGTTTACTTAAACTATATTTTCTTTATTTTCAGTATGCTGAAAACCGCCAGGCCAGTACGTGTTTTCAAGCTATCTAAGTACGATAATGTGTTATTACATTGTTTGCCTATCGTGAACCGTATAGTAGGCCAGATAGAACACACATGGCTCAATAATGTTTTTACATATTGCTGGTTAGGCCAGATTAAGAATATGTCAGCTACATATCGCACATTATTGTAAGATTATTGTTCATAACGCCATTTTTTACAAACCATTCCATATATACTGGAATTGGGCAATGTGAATCAATGGCGGACGAAAGTAAAGGTGTTTGTTTATTTGTTCGTTTCTGTTTAGAAAACCTCTTCTTTTTTATGACTCTCTTAAAAGGGGAGAAATAGGGAGGTTACGGTGTTTAGCTTGTTAACGACTATAACTGACGATAATATTAATATATTATTAATATATCAAATCTCCTCTCATTGTGTAGTAACATGTACACTGTCTATTATATATATATGTATATATATATATATATATATATATATATATGTTGGCAACCTTCAGGTAGTTCCAATTTTTATTATTCATTGTCTTTCTAATGATGCATAGCTAAAATGAAATCGGGAAATAGTAAGTTGACAATAGATTCATTATACGAAATAAAAAAAAGAGAGAACCCAAAATTAAAGAGTGATCCAACTCTTTTTGTTCTAACAATGATAGTGTTAAACGGATGCAAACTAAGTTTTATCTGCATGAAGACAGTCCTGTAAAAAAAAGTGTACAACTGGTTAAAAGTCGTTGCATACTAGTTTTTTGTTTTCGTTTGTTTGTAAAAATTCCAGAAGGAGCTTGTCAGACAGAAATTAATTTTTTTATTTGTTGTCGTTACTATTTTATAAAAGAAGGACCCGAGATAAAAACACTGTACTCCTTTTTATTGAAATAGCGGGAGAGAAAAGGAAAACTAACAATGCGCTAGATGTGAGAAAAATACAGATATTTCTTTGTGATCCCTGTACGGCGCCAGTGATAAAACTCGTAAAAGTGTCATTGCTTATCGAGCGAAACGGGGTTTATACATAATTTATTAATGAATCGAGTTACTGAGTATGAACAACATACGAACATAATCAACACTAATCAGGTACGTGACTATATTAACAATGTGAACTACGGAAAAATGAGATATATATATATTGCATATCATTTTGAGAAATATGCCGGTCCATTTTTTTTTCTATATAAGGAATTTATTTTAGTGTTAAATATGGAAGAAAATCTAATAAATATGATGATCTAATGAATTAAACACTTTGATATTTTAACGAATTAAGTGCACTTTCTATTAATTGTATTTTATTATATAGTCGCTGCATATTCAGAATGAATATGTTCACTGCATACATCTACTTTATATGCATTATGACAATGGATGTTTCATATATGATCACAATGTCTGTTATGACATCAGTATCTTTCCTTTATAATAATAGCAAATGTATTTCCTATATAATCATGAGAAATGTACATAATATAATGATAGTAAATGTGTTTCTTGCA
This sequence comes from Euprymna scolopes, assembly GCF_053919585.1. Lineage (NCBI taxonomy): Eukaryota > Metazoa > Mollusca > Cephalopoda > Sepiida > Sepiolidae > Euprymna > Euprymna scolopes. The sequence continues at coordinate 40,777,824 of NC_136519.1, forward strand.
AAATATCTGCCTGTATAATTATAATCAATGTGTTTACTGCGCACTCATAAAGAATCGTTTTTTTAATAATTACAAAATAAGTTTTCGTACCCGGAAAATATGTATCAGTAGAAATAATAATAAATGCGTGCCGATTAGGCTATTTATGTAGGAATGACGACAATTAATATCTTTACTCCATGAGTATAATTTCTGTGTTCCTGCCCAATCATAAAAGTTTCTGCAAAATCCTAACAAAGATATCTCCGGCATCATCATCAAAGAAATGATGACTCTATAATCGTAAAAAAACATCCTTTTTGTAATCTATATATCTATAAAAGTGAAAGTGCCTTTCAGTGTGTTTGTGTTTCTGTCTGTGTACATTTCCTTACGCAATAACTCTGCCAATTTTACTTCTACAGACTCGAAATTTGATATACGGGGTTGTGAGATTTGAGAAAATATTTACAATCCGCTTTCGGTCAGAAAGTTGGCTGTTAAGGGGTCAAGTCCAACAAGTTGACCTTGTAGAACTCTACCTAGATCCTCCGCTAATTTTGGGCAGACACACTTGAAATTTTAGTTATCGGTTCCTTGGACATGAATCTAACTTATTAACTTGATTTGAGCCTAAAACAATAAACGTTAAGGAGTCATAATTGTGGGCGAAGTTAAAAATATATGGCCTCTGCGGTTTCTATGAAATTACTCAGACAATTTCTGGTCTAAACATTCGAACTTTTACATAAAGGGTATTCAGAGACAGGGTAAGCTTTTTAATCGGTTTGGGTCGAAAATTTGATCTACCAATATATCAATGTATGTATGTATGTGTGTGTATGTCAGCCTAAAACCTTCGACAGAGGCGACAGATTTTCGCCAGATCAGTATTGTTTTGAAGCTCGAACCTTCGGACGATAAATACCAAAAAATTGACTAAAAGCATTAATTTCTTCACCCTCAAATGAGCACTTTTCAACAGGAAGGGGTCGCTTTTTTCGCCGATATTTTCGGAAGTCATCCCCTCTTTTCGATTGACTGGTCTTAATTTAAACTTACTTCACTTCCGGTTTGCCGGTGGTCGTAATAGCAAAGACGTCACGTTTTCCCCGTTCCTTTCCTCCTTCGTGGTACGGTTTCGAGCCTGCCTTCCTACTACCACTTGCTTTTGTTGCTCAGCACACACCTCCAAACACCCGGGCAACGCCGTCTACCCATGCTAGTGTATAATAAAACCGGTTCCTGAATACGTTTAAAACATGTTTCCTGCCTAACCACAATAATAATAGATTCCTCTGTTCAGTCTCGAAAGACAAAGGAGACACCCTGTAACGGAAGCTGCGCGTGTAATTGTGATGCAAGTGTTGCGCAATTTCTAGCAACCCCTCTCCTGAATTGTGCCCTGTTGGAGTCCAGTGGCAGGGAGAAGTCCAGGACGATTGAAAACAATGCTAATATAAGTGGAATGCACATACAGTTCCTGGAAGTCTCAAATGCTTACCCAATTATTATTGATCAGGTTCAACGTTTCTTAACTTCGTTGAGCCAGCTGGAACAGGTGGGTCAACGTGAATATTCCGTATAATACAATAATACACAATAATACATTTCCTACATAATCGTAGTAAATATGTTTTATGTATAATCTTAAGATATATGCTTCTTGTGCAATCATATTAATTGTATTTTCTCTATAAGAATCATATTTTCCTGCATATTAAAAGCATATCCTCTACATTATCATAAGATATATGAAAGATGCATTGTTATAATAACCTCTGTTATGCATAATAACATGAATTGTGTTCCCTAAATTTTCATAATAAATATATTTCATGTACGAATTTACGCAAGATCAATCAGCTAATTGGCAGGCGCACATTGCTGACTACATCGACTAGTCTATATGAATGCATATATACACGCATGCAATAGGTGCATGCGTGTATGACAATATCTAACCGATAAACTCTTGAACTCACATAACAATAATATTAACAAAATATTAACAAATAGTAATCATGAACCAAAGACTGTTTATTACGAGTAAATTCTTCTTTTAGATGGATGAATAACGCTTATATACATATGTCACAAGTTTAAATGTTCATACTAACTTGCTTGCATATCTATCTCACTTTTGCGCATGCGCAAGTCTATTTATAGTTTAAAGTGATTTAATTTAAAACTTCTATTCCATCTGTCCATAGATTACACTGTGGGGAACGCGGCTGGAACACTAAATGTTTTGGTTTTGTTTGTAGTCGATGTCACTTAAGTAATTTTATTTAATTTTTGAAACTATATATATATATATATATATAAGTTTTCCGGGTGTAAATTCAATGAAAATCGCGTGATTATTAACAGTGCTCAATGCAACACAGAGCTGGTATATAGTTTTTGTTTATTATACAACCATTATTAGCTACCTATGTGCGTGCATGTTTCGGTGGAGTCCTAATTAAGAGACGACACTTCATCAGAGCAGAGAAGAGAATCGATTTTGAAGCGAGTGTCAAGATTACATTAGTTTTTATAAGATATTTGGGTGCGGTCTGTAGGGTGTTGTCTATGAAATGGACCTCCGTTGAAACATGTATGTACATATGCAACTAGTAATGTTTGTATAATAACACACACATACACACACATATATACATGCATGCATATATATATATAGATATATATATATATATAAGTATTGTTTGTTTGTGTTTGCTAACGATACTTATTGAATGAATTCAATTATTTATATGGTAGTGCATTTTACCTAAATACTAGCTGAGAATAATTTTCCCTTTGACCAGTTTGATACCCCCAAATGGTGTGCGGCATATGTATTATTTTCTTTTTTAGACATAATTTTTCACTGGCACGTGTTTCGTCGTGTACGACTCATCAGAGTGGCTGAATCTATCAACGACTAGGCAAGTCTACTATTATAAATAAAGTGCACACGTTTAAAATAAACATGCACATAGTTCAATCCATTATGAAAAGAAAAGGGTAATGCTGACGAGTTCATTGTATTAGCTAACGACTAGAAACTTTGTATTCCAAGTATAATGGTTGATATAAAGATCTAAGATAATGTCTCATCTACTCATTAAAGGTGGATAAAATATGTTACAATTAAAATATGTCAAAAGAAAAAAGTGTGTTACATCTAAGGTAGCTTCAAGGTATTGACCATAACGCCATTGTTACAGGTATAGACGTGAAAATAATTTCGCCAGTTGACAGTGGAAGTTCATTACTAGGGATATGACAACAGCATATTCATTCCCTGTTTGGATTCTCAGGTATATATATATATATGTGTGTATATATATATATATGTATATATATATATATATATATATATATATATATATATATATATATATATATATATATATATATATATATATACATTGATGGTTTATATGTTTTTAGATAGAGTTATGTAGTTCTCGGTTGATTTATTGTGCATAACTCTGTTGGATATATACTCGAGAATCCAAACAATGAAAAGAATATGCTCTTTTCATAAGACATAGTGTTGAAGCCTTCATGCATTATGGACTGACACAATTTTGTTTCTGCATAGACAATTTGCCAATGCTAATCGTTATTTAACTACAAAAAATGTTCATTCATACATGTCGTATGAACCGGATGCTTTTCATGTTGTTTTCGGACTTCTCGACATCATTTTAGTTATAATTGTTTCTATTACTACTTCGGTTGCTATATGAGGAGCCGCGTTAACCAGGCAAAAATCTTAAGTGCAATAGACTAGCCTCCACCGTGCCCACGTAGTTATAAAATAAATATTGTGAACCCCTTGGCAACCGTTAGCTTTCACAGCTCTCATTATCTATGTACTAACTTATGGACAGTCTATACGACGTTTTACATTTTTCTGGAATTCTAAGTTAAGTAAACTTTCCAAATGTTTTTCAGTAATTTCAAGCAAACCAAGATTTATGATAATTTATAGCAGCAAGAAACAACTATTACACAAGAGAACAAAAGATAAGAAGGTGCTTGGCTATTGTGAGTTTTTTAACATACGATTGCATTAAATACTGGAATTGAAGAGCAACAAAACTATTTATCATTTTTCTTGTTTCAAATTGGACAAATTATAGCACTCCATTATATTTTTCTTTCTCTACTATAAAATATACATTCTCTGTGTGTCTGTGCTTGTGTGTGTGTTCGTTCCCTATGGACTCGAACACGGCTGGAACGATATTTATTAAATTTCGCACAAAGGTACTGTATGTGTGTGGCAGTGTTCCTAGATAGGTTTTATATCAGAATGCTTTCGATCAGTATCCATAATCGATAAGCGAATAATCCGATAAAGGAAATAAAGGGAAATGTTGCCATAAGTTAGCACCTAACACAGCCTTGCATTACAAGTTAATTTGAACAGATTTCTTACCACACATACCGAAAGTCCCGGCATATAAAATCAACAATAGTTTAAATTTGATATGACAAGAGTGCGTTCGAAATTAATAGTTCTGCTGAAAGCACAACTGCGCTATGATACTTGATGTTTTCATCTAAAATTTAAATTCCAGCAAGTATCACCTCACAAGCAGTAAGTGTAGTTCTACAATGTAAACAGTTGTTTTTATATAATAGCGGTGCGTTCAAAGTAGAGGTTTGTGTGTAGAGCATAGCTGAATCATGATACTTGACTTTTGCATTTTTAGGTTAAATTCAAGCTATTATATATAAAAATAATTTTATTCAATCCACAGTAGGTTCTCTAGAATGAAATGTATACAAAATATATATTGTGGACTAAGTTACTGAGGAAAACTTTTGAAGCTTACTCCCGATGCACCGAAGTGAGTCCCTTACCAGAGCAAGTAATCAATCGATTTGATTGAAAAACAGGCGAATTCAATGAATTCGATTACAATAAACATATTGGAGTGTGAAACATTTATTGATCCTCATTCAATCCAACACAACGTCGTGTCTTCCTTCTAGTCTACTGTAATTTATTGGTTATTAATTAACTAATTTATACTGAGATCAGTTCATTAGACATTACAGAAGTTAATTACTAACGTTATTGATTTAATACTTACGATTAAGAAAGCTATTAAACTTCAAAATGCACTGTCCATATGCGATGCTATAAGGGAGTCCTAATATTTTTTTTTATTTGATTATAATTGTGTTGTACTCAACTAAATTTAATAAATGAATACATTTAAAAAAAAACAGCCAATCTTTTGTTTTTCTTGGAGACGGATTCTTCTCATCCACATCCGTCATTTTCTGATTTACATACTTGAAACCGAATAAAGAGAATGTTTAGACTTATGTAACCAATTTAATGTTGTAATTAACCGGTAACAATAACTGCTAAGGAGCACAAAATTAGATGATGCTTTGATACTTCGATTATGTCAGTCGACTTAAAGTGCTACTATACGCATGCGCAAGTATACATTACAGGTTAAAAAACGTTATGTTTGACAGTTTCTATATACGTCTGGATTTACGTCGGACAGTAAGACATAAAGCAAGTATATATGTATTTATTTCTATTATTTTTGATGGCACTCAAGTCATCTTTTGAAAAAAAAAACTATTATGTACAATACAATAAAATAAAGAAAATTAATAATAATAAACACAACATTTGCATACATTAAGAAATTTGCAGAAGGGGCAGCATCGGGAACAATATGATGATAAAGTTTTTTTTTAGTCACTAAAATAATTTGTGTTATTCGTGTATTTTGCTTCAAAATGCTTATATCTTTTGGAATAATATTGTTGCAACATAGTGCAACTTCTGTAATATAAAGCTCAACTTAAATGTATGCATGTATGCATGTATGTATGTGTTTGTGTCTGCGTAAAACTTTTAACAGGGGCGACGGATTTTCACGAGATGGGTATCTTATCCTGTTGGTGGGATATCATGAGGATTATTCTGTCCATCTTTTCATTCAGTTTTAGAATTTCATCCTCGAGACTAAAACTGAATTAAAAGATTGACAGGATAATCCTCATGATATCCCACCAACAGGATAAGATACTAACCAACATCGACGAAATTATAGTTCTCCTAAAAAAACAACAAGAACATTTAGAACATCTAAAGGAACAACATATCCGGAATGAAGCGCTGAAAACAAAAGAAAACACCTCCAAACATGGAAAATTCTTATTAAAAAGAGAAAAATGGCCTACTACCATGCAGTCAAATGCAGCGACACCGCCCTAACCTACAGGATATTTTTAACCATGGAGGAGCAGTTTATCCCAAACAAATTCCGAGAAAAACTATTTCAATGACTTAAAAACATTATTACAATGATCAAACCATAATTCTCAATGAAAAACCAAGACAGAGAATAATAAAATAATGTTAAAAATACACATTGTTGGTGACTACTCCCTTATTTAAATATACATCTTTCTTTCGTTGGAATTTCTTAACCCATTATATATATATATATATATATATATATATATATATATATGTGTGTGTGTGTATGTGTGTGTATATATATGTATACATATACATACATATATAACTATATATGATGATGATTGCAACGTCTTCTCAGACGAGTGACACTCCCTCAGACATTTAAAATTCATGAGCCCAAATGCCTGAAGGAGTATCTATACAAAGATGATGTTACAGAGTCTTAGCTTTGTACGACAGCTAAGTCTCTGTCTCGGTTCAACATGCTGAGATCCAGCAACAAGCAAGAGCAAGATAACCAGCAACAAATTAAACTGCAGACCAGCTTAATGCGGGTACTGGTCTTCCGCTTTATGTTTTTTTTAAATCAGAGATTTGCTTCTCCTAGAAAGGTTGCCTTCACCACGGCTTACGGGAGCCCTCTCCACCCCAATGCACATATACACCAACACAAATATACACGGTGCTAGTTGGCCGTTAACCCAGAAAAGGGTCCATTCGCCCTTTTGAAGGTCTTGTTTTTAATCCTTCAGGGAGACTAGCCGCCCTCCTCACCAAACAAATCTGGTGGGGGAACCAGTTTAGTCGCCGGTGACCCGACCATGAGGCAGGAAGTACTGGGTTACATGGTACCAGTAGCATATGACATGACTATATATATATATATATATATATATATATATATATATATATATATACATACACATATATACACACATATATACATATACAAACATATATATATATATATATATATATATATATATATATATATACATATAGACATATATATGAGCAAACAGTTAATAAAATATGTTAAAAACCACTTTGAAATGAGTAAAAAATATATTTAATCTGATAAGAAAACACTACATAAATGGATAGTCCTTAATTCGCGGAGTTTCGAAGAAATACTTTCCTTCTCATCAGAGGGTAGGAATTATGTTACGTTAAACTTAAACAACTCGGATGGGGATAGTTATAATTACTAACGATGTGAATTAAATAAGCTATAAACAAGAAAATGTTTAGATTAATTAAGCTCATTCGCTCACTCTCACCGACGTTTCTAAGTATGATCCGTCATTACTAAGCGCATCACAGAGGATTAAATTTTGCAAGGTCTTTCTCTCAATTGGAGGCACCGCCACTTATCGAGTAAGGGTAAGGTTATTGAAGCCTATATCATATGGTGCCCGTAATCGGCTATTGGGATTGTGCAGTGACTATCACTTTTTGCAGTACCCGAACATGTACTTTACCAAAGGTTTAAACAATGTCAGTTTAGTAGCATAATCCGTGGACTGCCACGGAATGAGAAATAGTTTTAATTAATATGTATTGATAAAACTGATATTTTTGTGGATAGCATAAAAATGAGTTTTATGGACAGAAACTCTTATAATCCGAAGTAAATATGAGTTTTTAATTGCAAGGTCTAGCAGTTCTGGGGGGGGGAACATTATTAGAGTAGATGACATTTTGCCATCTGGGGATCTCTACTCGATATGGGGGGATTTTGCTGATTGCCGGGTTTTTCGGGGGGGGGGTATTTACGTCGGAACATCTACAATTAAAATAGTTGTTAAACAGACAGAGGGATGCAACATTTAACCAGACTGTTTATTAAACAAAAGATTTCGTAAAAATAAGTAAACTTGAAAATCGTATCTAGATTATATCAAGATGCGTAAACCAAAGATAGTTTGTTGTTTTTATATTCTACGCATTGACAGTCATATATCAAATATAAAGCAACGAACAGAATCGATCACTATCGATTTATGTAGTAATTAGTCTCATTTTCGTGTTGTATTTCTGAATTAAGACTTGTTATTTGATGTTCTGTCTCCGTATGTTATTCTCTATGAAGCAATAAGATGTAATTTACAACAATTTAACAAAAAAAGGCGACAATTCTCTTTCATTCAATTTTCGATGTTTTCCTGAATGACCTAGCAACAACGGAAACATTGCGTCTCGTATTCTTTGATGTAAATGATTTCATTGATGTGTTTCTATGATGTTCGCAACATTAAAGAATGTGTTTGAATTTGTCGTATTTCTATTGAATATTATTTGGTAATACAAACGTTATTTACCGACATAATCAGGAGTGTAAAGTGCTATGTATACTTAAGGAAAAGCGTGTATCCATATGTCTCTATAGAGCTATAAGGTCATAGCGTAATGCAACGTTGTTCGGGAACCAACACGTTGCGCCCTCAGTTGCAAAGTTGACAGATAACTGTAAAGAACTTCAGCTTGCCTTTTTATGTGTAATAACGACATTTGTTCCCGGCTGTGACGTCGCGTATGTTCGTGCTCTCTAACGTGATCTCGAACGTCATCAATCCTCTCATGTGATCTCAAACGTTTTTTCAATCTGTGCCCCACACAATTGCACATAGCCGTCCACGCTATGTTAAACTGAATTTATACATACGCTCACACATCTATTGAGGTAACAACTCTAGAAAAGTGTAAACTCCGAAAAAGCACTTGTAACTCTAAGAATCATTTCTTGCCCCGTGGAGAATGTGAGCAGTTTCGTCTTCCATTTTAGATCTACATAATAGAAACGCAATGCTGGATTAAAACTAACTTCAAGGAATCGGTTGATGCGAAGGACGTTCTTATTTTAATCAGTTATATGTGTCCATTGTATGGTCGCACGCAAAAGTCAGTCGTATTTAAAGACGATTTTACTGGCAATATTTTATGCGTATTATTTGGATTAATGGGACTACTGTTCTCATAGTTTGTGTGATTTTCACAACGTTTCGGTCGATGTAACCTCCGACCTTCTTAAGATGTGTGTTGTCAAACTTGGGAATTTGGACGGAATTTCGGGCGGTACTCTTTGTTCACTTCATTAGGATAGCGTGCTCTTATTCATTCATCCATGACAAGATAGAGGTCCGTCGCAACCGTATTTTTCGGTCACTCACAGCGAGGATTGAACCTTCAAGCTTCAGGAGAATATGACTTTTTACAACTGATTTTTCCAAGTACTCTAACCACTGCGCCACGGGTCCTTGCGAAACGTTGTGAAAAATCACACGCAAGATGAGAACAGTAATTTGATGAATCCCAATAATACGAATAACCAATCTTCGTCTAAAAAAAAATCAGAAATCTCATTACAATATTTTATATTTAGTTTTTCTTTTGTTATTTTATTTTGTTTCTTACAGAATGACAGAAAATTAAACAAATGATACGTTTCCTTAAAACCTCCCTCACACTCTATGTTACTCTATGTTACGTCATTTTCTTAGTAAAAACACCCAGAAATGAAAAACTAGATTCTGAATGTAGTATTTTTATTGATGGGGGTACTTTTTCACCTGGATTACAATTATGTATACAAATAACAAAAGAGAGATTGAGATTTTCATCATAATCTGAGATATTTGCCAGATAAGATTTACAAAAATAATAAAAAATAAATAATTTAAAAATGTCATACATTACATCAAAAAACATATAAAACAATCTTCTTGAAAATATGTTATTTCGTAAATGGGTATTTGTTGCCGACCAATTATGTTTCATACCAGGGACATTTGCACAGTGGTTTAATTTAAACTGTACCCATTACGCAAACAGAAAATCGAACTAAAAAAAAATACGCCAACAGCTTTAAGAGATTACCTTAAATATGCTGTTCGGTATTTGAAATAAACGTTTTAATTATTCATCTGAAAATAAAGTAAAGCCACTTATATTTTCTACGGCGTGTTTTCTAGATGTGTTTCGGAATTTTATGCGCTTATTGTTGAGATTTTACTTAATATTAGTCGCAAGTTATATATTTTCAAGTGTGGTGTCAAGATTATAATAAAGTGTTGTTAGAAAATTATATGAATGATGACCTATAACCTTAGCACCTGCTCCTGCACGGCGCAAAAACATATAGAACTATTTCCTTCTTATAGTCATATGACATCTTGGGTGTACTTGGCTTGTGGCTGACAAGCCCGATGTGGGGCAAAAAGGTTTGGCTGCTGAAGCTTCCCGAATCTTCCTCCCGCAGCGCTTCTCTTGCAGATTCTCTGCGCGAGGAATCTCAAATGCGGCGACAGCCTGGTGGGCAGTAAGTTGCTAAGTACCACGGTCAGCAGCGAGAGCAGACCACTGGTTGTGGTCAATGCGGCAGTCACTGAGGGCCTTCTTCAGAGATGTGTATATAGTTTCTTTTATGCCCCTCTGTCACGGTGGTCAATGGAGAGTTCGCCGTGTAGGGCTAGCTTGGGTAGGCGATGATCATCCAATTTGGAGACGTGCCCGAACCAGCGTAGCGGTGATTTAAACCGCATAGCATCGATACTAGTGATTTCCACCCGCTCGATGACTTACACATCGGTGACATAATCACTCCAGTGGACTTTGAGAATGGTGGGGGAGACAGTGGTGATCAAAACGCTCGAGAATCATAATTGTTGGCGGTAAATTGTCTAGGACTCAGAGCCGTGACCTTAGCACCTGCACGGTGCACAAAACACGTAGAACTATTTCCTCCCTATGTGTATATGACCCATGCCATAGTAAAATGACTGATTTGGTTTAATGGTAAGTGTGTTGGTTAATGCCCGGGAAAATCGAGGTTCAAAGCCCGGTCGTATAAAACGAAAGACTTCAAAAAGGGTGCTTGATGCTCCTTGCCAAACTCTCAGTATTAAAATACGAAAATAAGCGAAAACTAGATTGTCACTGGTAATGTAGTGACACCCACGCCCTCCTCTCAGTGTAACAAATAATGAAAAGTGAGATTTAGTTGTGCCCTCGACTGTAGTCAATCACTTATTTTATTGTATGACATATTTGAAGTTAAGCAAAAATAAATATACATTATGATATGCAACCAGTTTAGAGAAAGCTAAATCAAATGGAGTAGTGAAGCATCGTTAACTCGAACTGAACAAACATCACGTTCTTTTTAACGTATCGAATCAGAAGGTTCGTCGAAACAATGCCATGAATAGCGATATTGACAAATGTTTGTAAAATTCGGTCACTCCTTATCAATTTAAAATCGTTTTGAAATCATTCCATTCACAAAAGTTGGGTACTACGCTGATATAATATCATTTTAGACGACTTCTACTTTTTTTTAACTATTGAAGGTGTGGGAAGTCAAGAAAACACAAACAAATGGTGTCCGTATGATATAAAAAATAGTGTTTTATGTTCCACAGCCATTTTAATCGCAAATTTATTGATGATATAACAAGCCATATGTCGGAACTTTAATAAAACAGGTCTCTTCATATCAAGAGCACAAGTTCGACATGGCGTATCTTACTAACAGTATTGTAACTCATGCCTTATATATGTTGTAATTTATTCCCCCACTTTCAATAAGTGATATTTCTAGTCAAATTGAGATAATTTTTTTTTCCTGGTCGATTATTGGTCTCAGTTCGTGGTATATACATGTTTCTTTCCTCTCGTAATAATAATCATCGCTCAATTGCCATTATATGTTACTAATTTAGTGTTCCTCCTTGAATAATTTTACCTTGATAATTAGTGACCCGCCAGTAAATTAGTGGACATATAAAACATAAGAAGAAAAATGCAAAATTATCCAATCATACCAATATATTTTGGGAAATTATGTAAATATATTTTGTAAAAAATGATGATTTAGTAAATTGATCTGAAATTTATTTAATTTAAAAGAAAATGAACTGAAAAATTTTAAAGCAATACATGCCTTTTGCCATTATAAAAAGGCTGATTGAATTCATTTTAATTGACAAAAGAAAAAAAACAACTATAAAATCCAAAATCAGACAATTATCAATATATTTTGTCATTATAACAAAAATTATTCATGTACGTTCGACATAACTAATGTATACTATTTAATTTTAATTAAAAAACGTTTTCTTATAATAATTATAAAAATAAAACAATCGTTTTTGACAATATATTGATAATTCGCTGATATGTTTTTAGCAATGTTATTTTTTTGCAAATAAAAATTAATTTAATAATCATATTTTGATAACGATAAAATTTATTGACAATCAAGTGATTGTAGATTTTTCTCACGATTTAACAGTTTTCTTCTAATGTGTTTTTAGCCCCGTGCTAGGGGCTACAAATGAAAGAAACCACAAGAAGTGTCAAGTATATAACACATAATATGTATTTACCATAAGAAATACAGGAGCCACTAAAGTTGTATGAGAGGAACGTGTTCGTAGAATACGGTTAAACATGGTATGAATGTTTCCATTTAGTCTCTGAAGCCATTCGTATTCATAGAACTGGTTGACTCCACTTAGTTCTAAAATAGGGGTTATTTGTACCCCACAACAACCCTCTCCTGAGCGTTTCATTCCCCTGGGATGATCGTTTTCCTGGGGTTGATATCTATCGGGTTTGTCATTTTCCTTTTCCTGGAGGACCAGCGTTGTCCTGCTGCTTGTGGTGTTACGAAGTCGAACGTGTCAAATATCTTATCCATTACTTCATCTTGTTCAGCAGGCGGTTGTCTTTCGTCATCAGTTATACTTTTTCGAATTTGGTTTACATGTTTCTTGTTCGTAAATCTTGGACCTTTCGATCCTTTTCGGGACCTTTCCTTGTTCCCACATCGTGCTATTATGTTTGTGTACCTGGAAAAATATCTTTTCACCAGGTAAATACCTCTTTTTAGGAAATATAGTATTTGGTTGTTTCACCTGTTTTGGTAAAAGTTACTCAAACACCGGCCCAATTCACCTCGCGACATCATCGACGGCGTGCTTTCATTTGAAGTAATTCGGTGAACTTGTAAAAACTTTTGTAACGACTTTTCTGAAGGGGTTCCTTAAGCCTTCCTCGGGGCTCTTTTCAACATGTCTACAAATCTCCCTGCCTGCTGTTCGAGCGGGGATGATAGATTGTCGTCGTTATGTAATTTACCTGGAAATCATCGCAGAAGCTTTTAAAATCTGCTGAAGTGAATTGTGTACCATTGGCTTACACTAGACAGTGCAACAGTATCTCATTGCATAGAGAATAAGCTTTTATCGCCGATTCATCCGATTTCATTTTTTGTTTCATTTCTTGGATTAAACTATCTTCTTCAGCCTCCCTTATTATATCTTCCAAAATCTCTGGCAGTTAATTGATCATATTACATAGTATTTGTGTATAGTCCTTTTCACTTCGTAGTGACGCTATTACTGTGATTTCTACCGGTTCCCTTGGTTTCGGGATTAATCGCGATAATCCGTCTGCATGATTTGACTTTGCAGATGTAAAAATTCCATACTGAAATCGTAATTTACTAGAATGGTCCCCCATCTTTGCAGTCTGCTGGCTGTGTTAGGTGGCAGACCTTTTCAGAGCAAAAAATAGTTATAAGCGACTTATGGTCAGTTTGCAATTTAAACTTACGACCGTGTAAAAATCGGTGGAATTTTGTAACACCCAATATGATCCTCAGTACTTCCTTTTCGATTTGGGAGTAATTCTTCTCGGCAGGAAGTACAGTTCTTGACGAATGGGCGATCGGCTTAGTGTACTCATCAGGCATCTTGTGTAGAATGCACGCCGCGATCCCATAAGAACTTGGGTCAGTTGTGACGATAATCTATTGTTTCGGATTGAAATGAGTCAGGGATAAATCTGACGTTAATACATATTTTCATTTCTTAAAATCTGCCTGGCACTCAGACCTCCAGTCCAATTTTTTGTCCTATTTTAATAGTACATTCAATGGCGCACGCAATTTATGCGTGTTCTTAATGAACATTTCATAATAGTTAACGAGCCCTAAACAACTCTGCAATGTAGTTACATTATGATACTCTGTTATGTCTTTTATAGCTATGGACCTGTCTGGATAAGGTTTCCTCCCGTCCTTATCTATTATATGACCCAGGTATTTAATTAGTTAAAAAAAATCGCGTTTTGTTTCCTTCAATGTGAAGCCGTATTCTTTTATTCTGTCAAACACTTGAAGTATATGATCTCTATGTTGTTCAAAATTTTGACTACGCATAAGAATATCGGTCACAAAGCCTATTGCGAAATCCAAATCGATAAGTAAAGTAGCATTTACCTGTTGGAAAAGTGCAGGTGCTACTTTTATACCAAATGCTAATCTATTGAATTTATAAAGTCCTTTGTGCGCTGAGGTACACACAAGTTTCGAGCTATCTTCCTTTACTGGTATTTATAGGTACGCCTCGCTGGAGTCTATTTTGGAAAAATCTTTTCCGCCGTTTAACGTCTAGGTTTGGTACTGGGTAGTATAGTCCTTGAACGCCGCATTAGATCCGGTCAAAAAGTCGGCGCATACCCTAATCTCTTTAGATTTTTTTCACGTGTACGGTGGGGGCTGCCACCTCACTATAGTTAATGGGGGTTTAAATACCAGTGTTAATTAGTCTTTCCAATTCTTTTTTTAATTTTTCCACCTCGAAGCTAACGGTACGCTCCGTGGCTTTTTGAATATTGGTTTTGTTTCGTCCAGCAATGCGAATCACGACTTTATTTTTGTGCAGTGTCCAAGCTATTCGGGAAAGATTTTTTGAGATCCTTTTTTTAGTTTGTCGGCTTCGGCCGTTGGGTTTTCGACTTTTTGACAAAAATCACTCATTGGCGAGCCCCATAATTCAAATTCCTGAATCCAATCGGTCCCGAACAACGAACACTTTTAGCTTTTGTGTCGTTATGTTTAATGGCACATTAATAACTACCCTCACCCTCAATTTTTTCACGAGGTACCGATCTTGGGAATTTATTCGTCTTTATCATCAGGGGCTTTCCTACGTGTGAACATTTTTAATTGATAAATCCGACCCTGAATCGAGCTGCAGTTTTACTTCTTTATTTCTGATTCTCACCGTAACATATTTTCTTTATGTTCTCTGTATGTAAAGGGTCAATTTTTGCAGTTTCACGTGGCTCTTTTTTGGTATTTTTACTCTGCAATGTTATTTTCTTTGGTACTGACATGCATTGTACCCATGAGGTTCTCCACATTTGTTACAAGGTGTCCTAGGATTTTGTCTGTCCTGATAATTTGTGAAGGGTGTTTCTTGCCTCTTCGTTGGTAATTGCTGGCGGGCGAGTGCCCTTTATTTTTGAAGCGTATATTTTAATGTGAGCGCTACCTGTTTTCTCTATGTTCCGGGAATCTTGCTTCATTGCAACGAACCCCTGATAATAATCAGCCCGTTTCTTAAGCGTCAAATCAGGTTCTAATTCCAATTTATTTAGAGCACGACATCTTATATCGGCGTCTTTTGTGGATATCACCGTCTGTGAATATTAAGCACTTGAAATTGTCCGCCGTTTACGGCGACAATTTGTAATCGTTACAATGCTTATTAACTATACAAGCAACAGTTGTATAGTCTTGGTTCTCCTTACGTGTAAGATCCATGCATTTCTATATATTATGAAAATAGCTTCTTTTTGGGCACTATAACTCCATTAATAGTATGATTGGCTCGTAAAACGACAATTCGTTTGTTTTTCTTGGTAAAATATAGTCCATGAATGTGTTATCTTCTGATGTACCTAACTTTCGTATCAATAAAATAATCTTATTTTGATCCGTCCATGCACTGAAATCAATTATAAAAAGGGCTTCAAATTTTATGAAGTATGCCTCACACGGTAGGTCTTTCTCAGGAGCGTAGTAAAATGTATCAATATTTGTCCAGATCGCATTTTGAGAAAACGCTTTGCTGGTTTCTTCTCCGCTATCCTTCTTCACTAAAACTTGTGTTATCAAATCCATTTTTTATCTGACTGGTGTTGTTGCTCTGAATATAATATTTTCAATTCCAATACTTCTTCATTTCTTTCTGATCTCTTTCCTGTTATTCCTATGAGAATTCTATTAAATCTAATTTCTTTTCCAATATTTTTTCTTCATTTTTTTCTTTTCTCTTTCTCGTGTTTCTTCGAGATATTTTATTCCATTTAACTGTTTGCCATCGTTGTGTTTCTGTATCGCCATTGCTCTATGAATATTTTTCAAGTTCTAATTGTTGACTTCGTGGGAATTTCGCCATTTCCAAAATTTGCTTTGCAAGCTTGTCCATTTTAATTTTTTAACGTTATGGAATTACTTAATGTGACAAAACAACCCGATTTGTTCGTTTACCTTTCCTATAGTACCAACTCAATAGAAATTTTTCTTTTACAAACTTCGTACATCGTAAATTAAAGAATATTTCTTTCACATATTTATTATTTCGTTCTGAGAAAATAATTCGGCGTGTTCATTCATACAGAAAACAGTAGATTTCGTTTGTCATTTTTCAATGTTCGTAACAGTTAGGAACTGGGTTCAATTCCATATTCCTCTTTTTTCTTTAAAAAAAATTACTTATCTGTAGAAGAGAGTTTACAGCTTTAATTTAATATTGGCTATTCTTTTTAATCTCTGTGCGAAAAAGAACGCCCTTTTCTCGTTTACACTTTATTCATCGTGCCTAGCGAAATCGTTTTTTTTCTTCTTCCACGTGCAGTCCCGGCGACCAATTTATTTTCATCTGATTACAATCCTACCTCTTGTTTAAATTTGTGCAATTACTCGCTTTAGCCAGTAAAATAAAATATATCAGTTACTTTTGCAGGAGTTTTTTTCTTTTTCCAACCCTAATGCATTTTAACCATACGACGTATTAGCAAGACATGCTTTTTAGAACGAAAATTTTGTTGTACTTACTGAAAACTTTGTCTCATTATTCAGTAAAAATAATTATCCACGCAATTCGCCTCATGAGTTCTGTTTCAGCTCGTAGTTTATGTTTTAGTAGCTTTATTTAACAGCAAGATCAGGCTTTTTGACGACGTCTTTGTAAAATCTTGTCTCGGCAAGAATTGGTATCCTTTTCTCGAAGTCTTCTTTATCCCGTGTTTGTGGATTTTTACGCTCAAATGTTGTTTTTTCCCAACGTAGACAAGTAATTTTTCCCATTCTTCACCGAACTTTTGATAAATAAATACTCTTGTAGTTTCGAATTTCCCCCGAGTGTAGTAAATATTATTTCGAATATCCGCGTGTGCCCTTTTGTCTTGAATCCTTTTAGTCGTCAAATGCTGTCGTTCAATGGCTGCTTTTGGAGTGAATTTGTTGCCCGAATATTCATAATTCAGTTGTTGATAGCAATTATTGTAGATTGATGCAGGAAGATCTTGAATTGTCCTTGTGACCCAGTTGTTGTAGACCTGTGCTAGAGGTCACAAATAAAAGAAACCATACGTAGTGTAAAGGGTATAAAATCTCATATGTATTTATCATAAAGAATACAGGAGCCACTAAAGTGGCATGAAAGGGTCGTGTTCGTAGCACGCGATTAAATCTGGTATGAATGTCTCAATTTTGATTCTGAAACAAGTGGTATTCATAGAACTGGTTGATTCCACTTAGTTCTGAAATAGGGGTGAGTTATACCCCACAACATTTTCATATGCAATTAATTTAATTTCTTCTGCCAAAAATTATAATCATTATAATAATCGTTTTTTTTATAATGGGAAAATTTATAAATATTTAAAGTGTTTTAATGTGCAACAAAATGCCAATAAAAAAGTAGTGGGCATTTTTATTTATTAAATTCACGTATTATCTTTCTATAACGTATTGATAACTATGAAGACACTAGTGTATATAAAACTCAGGTAGCGTTAAGTCAGATGCGAACTCGTGTATTGACATCAGAACTAAGCTGTTATTAGTCTGTGTTCTACCTACTCAACTCCTCATACACTTGTTCCTGCGTACGAGGAGACAATTATGTAATCATCGCAACTTTGTAATAGTTATTACTACACTAACCATGGTCTTCCACTGATAGAAAAACATGTACGAGGTGTATTAAATATGTTTCCAGGCTTTTTTTTCATATGCCAACTTTTATTGATAATACACACATGAAACTCTAGTCCACTTCAAACTAATCTCCTCCGATTACGATGCAATAGCTGTGCTATTCCAAAAACCTCTAAAAGGCCCCATGAAATTCCTCTTCTGTGGCCGTATCAATTACTTTTGTCACAATTTATGTCATCTTTTCAATTATTGCATAACGACAACGTCTAAAGTTTTTTTTTTTTCTGAACTTTGGAAATCATCATCACAAGGAGCATGGTCTGCACTTAAAGGGAGGGATGGGAAGAGGCCTGATACTTATATTGTCAAATTAAATGCGACAAGGATCTAGCACCCGTGGGACAAATTTATCGCACACCTTCCGCATTTTCAATTCCTCGCAGCTAATTATAGCTACAGTTTCAACACTGCCATAAAACTGTGCATTAATTGTCTCTATCCACGCATGACCATCCTTATGTATAAAATTATTTATTTTGCCAAACTCTTGTGTTCTTTACTTTCTTACTCTTCATACATCTCTCATTATCCTTCACGACCTCCTTGCCTATTTTAATGTATTTTGCTACTCAAAAACTGATGCAATATTCGCCGGAAGTTTGCTGAATTATTCTATACGTTTCTGTGGCATTTTCCAATGTAAAAATAAAATTCCTCTTCGTTCTTCTAAATTTTCCTCACATCCAGATCACATTTTTGAAATTCACCAGGCGTGACAATCATACTTCTGAGAGTGTGTCTCAATTTATTCTGTAGCTGTGCATGTGAACCTGAAATTATTACAGTTGCACAGTCATCTCATAAGATGCATAATAACAACATACGGATTTTTCAAACGTCTACCACGATTTAAAATGGCCGTACAAAAAACAAGTTTGGAAACTTATGGAAGCCACCTCGTTTATTCCTACCCTATATTTTAATTTGATTTCATAAGCAATTGAAGGTTAGATCATGAATATATTATGTTGAAACATGTAATGTTTTACAAAGTTTTGTTTTAGACTTTAACAGAAGGGCGGAGCGTTTATTTGTATAATTCCAAATGCAGTGTACTAATGTGCACCATCTTTAAATAATGATGTAAAAATGTACGCTTCGCCAGTATTCGTATTGATAATCATATAAGATCATAGAATTATGTTAATGATGCAAATGTTCATATAGTAAGTATTATCATTTCTGATTTAATATATAAAACTTACCGTTGAATTTTAGTAATATTGATGATCTTTTTCCGAATTCATTTTTAACAATGAAGGTTGTCAGACGCTATTTGCTCTCCATTGTGAATCTTTCAAGTGATTTTATTCAATAAGATAGGACGAAATTGTTGCGAGGTAAACACAACGTACGTTCAATTTATTTTTCTGTCTTTTGTCTTCCTTAAGTTAATCGGAGTTGTAGAAATTTTGACATAAACAAAGACGGCGGATAAAAGGTAATGCCGGCTAGACACGCCGTTAGAAAACATCAAAGGCGTAAGAAATGAAAGAGAACAATTGTTGTCCACATAAAGAAAGAACACCTTAACTCACAAGGTAAAAAAAACAGAATGCAAAAGAAAACCGCTGAAATATTATAGGACTTAGCCGATTAAGAAATAGATTAGCCTTCTCATTTAACTTTATCATTGTGATATTTATGTTTGCCGACAGGCCGGATGTATTATTACAAATAATTAAACATTACAATGTGTAATGTCTAGATTATTATTATTATTATTATTATTATTATTATTATTATTATTATTATTATTGTCGTGTTTGTTGTTATTGGTGTTATCATCATCATAATAATCTATATAATAATATTATAGCGTGTGTGGTATTTCTTTATTTTCTGTTTCACGCTTGAGTCGTTTAATTGTCATGGACTTCCAATTTGTAATATATTATTTTATAGAGAATTTTTCATAGGTTCCGGTTTCAGTTTCGATTATAGCTGAGAGGAACTAAAGTTATATATATATATATATATATATATATATATATATATATATATATATATACTAACAAAAGTACCCGTCGTTGACTGCGTTCAAAAACAGCCTACAGAAAATGGACTCTGATTTATTAAAGTATGGTAGGTTATGAAAAAAAGGGTTGTAAATTTCGGTTGAATTTGGCGGTATCAGACCCAAAGCAAAATATGATTAAAGTAAAAATAAAATAGATAAACCCCATAATTTATTATACCACATCTGTTCACACTGAAACACTTATCACAATATTCTGTGGATCTATATTAAATAAACCTTGTTAAACTTTGTGACATATTTCCATTCTATGGAGGTCAGGTGCGAACGAACACCCCATAATTTTATTATACAATAGTTCTTCAAACTGAAACATAATTGAAATGCCTGTTTACAACGGAATTTTACGTAGGCTAGTCTTCAGCGAGAAAGACCCAGGTAATCTGTACTGTCGTTTTGCCAACTTGCCCAACTTCAAGCAATATGTCTGCCTCCACATGCTGCCGCATCCACTCAAGGATGTCAGCCTCAACCAATTCGTATACTTCGGCTTAGGTCAAAGCGATCACAGCTAAAGCACAGTGCGCCCTAATCGACAGCTAACCTGAAAGCATGCAATCTAACCTGCAAGATGGGCCTGCAAGATGGCCCTGAAAAATTTTAAATCAATACGCTACAGAAAGACATAGAAACACAGGATGCAATTCTAAAATATTCGACCTAAAAAGAATATGCTTTCATTTTCGTTTAATCAAAACCGGTTTTCTTTTTGTTGTTGCGGTGAGTTGTGTACAAATCCCAAAAGCGATAAGAGCCTTTTAGCATGTCTGAAAGTGGGACAGTGCTTTATGATCGAGATCAGAAATGTGTCGCTGTACAACGCATGCTCACTACCGTTCCAAGTTATGACAATAAGACAATTGCCAGCACACTTAAAATCCAAATCCGGGCGGTTCAACGCTGGAAGGCGCAGCACAGAGCAGTTTCCGGTCACAGTTATCGGCTTTAGTGTAGTTTTAAATTGGAACCACATCATGCCACCTCACATATTCGAAGTCAGTTTGAAAGTCAACACAAGAGTTTACCTGGATGTGGTGAAGACGGTGGTGATCCCCTGGGGCAATCGCGTGCGGGCGTAATACTTGCCTCCGGCCCATAATTTCAAAGAAACTAAGGCTTGTCTTCAGAAGCAGTGTTACGATGTTGTACTCGTCTCTCACTGACCCCAACTCCTTCCCTGATCTGAATCTGCTGAACTAATTCGTTTGGTCATATGTCGAGAACATCATAAACATGACCTTCCACAACACCCTGATCGCCGTCATCCGTAGAGTATCCGTCGAGCTCTCGTCGGCGCTTGTAAAAAAGATATAATCCCAGTTTCGAACCCGTATCGAGGCGGAGGTTGAGACTGAAGACGGCTACATTGAATATATATCATGTTTACTACATAATAAAGTTACATGAATTGATTTTATTCAATAAAAGTTTTATAAAATTAAACTGCAGTGTTGTTTCATCGTTCTACCCTCTAAAGGCCCGGAAAGAAGCTATTTTTTCTCTCTCTCTCTCTCTCTCTCTCTCTCTCTCTCTCTCTATCTATCTATCTATCTATCTATCTATCTATCTATCTCTTTGACTGCTCGCTGGCTACTCTCTCTCCCCTTCCTATTCTCTCACTTGCACATATTTTTTATTTACTTTTTATGATTTTTTTTTTATTTAGTTAGCAAAGCCTACTCAACACAAATCGTTGTTTATGTGGAATTTATTCGAGTTTATTCCGTCTGCCCAACACACGCTTTTCGAACTCTGACTACTATTGTAGGGGCCGCAAGCAAGATTTCTGAAGAATATGCAAAACATTATTTTATTCACTCATTTTGAGTTCTCACATAGACCGCCACCAGAGATCGCTTACTGACAATAACCTGCGATGCGTCGTTTCTTGTTATCTTCATTAATCCCTTCTCATTTCAGTCTCACTATTATTATCCGTTTTTTCCATTATTTACTAATAACCATTCGTAAATTTACACATACTTCGTTCATCATATGTATTAGTAAAATATAAACTTTCGTGTTAGACTAGTACACACAATGTTTCTGGAGGCATCAACCAAAAAACTTAGACTACCCAATTTTTTTTATTTTTAAACGAAATATCACAAATTAATTGATGGGGTCTTGCGTTAGGATCGGAGAGTAATGTCTGTTCTCTGGTCAGTGGAATGAAAACCCGTGGTGTAGCTTTTTCTTCTTTTTTTTCATTCCAATCAAATGGTCATGTCTCGGTAAGGTTTATTATTAAAAGATAAACCGTAATTTGTGTCCAACTTTCTCGTCGCGAAAAGAAAAATAAATAGAGATTCCGCAGATCCGTATTCTTATTCTATTTTTCATTTTTTCGTTTCGTGATGAAACAAATTAATGATTGCTCAAAAGAGAGGGAGATCTTTGTGCAGTTACCTTGCTTATTAACAAAAACACGAGATATTGTTGCCTCACAGTAGTTTTAAAGTTGTTTATGTGACCGTCCACTAATGAAGAGGAGTTAATCTGACCCCTCGAAGTTTTCTAATGGATACTAATTGTGAAGTTACTCCTGAATCTACTACTTCTTGCCTGACAGGACACACCGTTAACTGACTGTTACGTCGGGGAAGGGTATTCTCCCACAACCTAATGTAGGTTCACATCGTTTTCTATCCTCGACTGATTAATCATTAATTCTTTAGTTTAGTGGGAAAAAATCAGTTTCAAATGTAAACGCTGAACACGGTGGTCAATTTTACGTTATAAATCGAATATCAAGCACTCATGCGCTAGTAGCTGCAACTGTTTCCCGATAACACGTTTATCCAGGGAAACTAATGTTGAAGTGCATAACGGCAGATTTGTAATTAATTCGATAATAAATTTCCATTCCGTTGTCAGATTCCTAGCGTTTCCTGGCATTTCGCCTACCATATTCCGGTTAGAAATGCCACATCGGTCAAATCGTACACGCTGTTCATCTTTAATAGACAACGCCTTTCAAACAACATGAATGTTTTATAAGCGTCTGAAAGAGATAGGTATATTGTAGGAAAAAATGTTTGAAATATCACTGTTTACAAAAACCTATCACCACCTATAAAGCAAGTAGAAAATGAACGCATTAGCTAAATCGATAATACTAGTTAAATAGTAATGTGATTTTCTTTTATTTTATTTATTTATTTGCTATTTAAAGCCAGTCAAACACTTGCAGATGTTCTAAAATGTGTTCTATTCTCTTTATGCACGCACGGTCGATTGGCCGATTGTTTGATTATATCGCACGTGTAACCGTCACGAAATTTTAATGATGCGTCTTTTCTCATATTTTCTGTTTTTTTGTTTGTTTTTTTTGGGGGGGGGGCTAGTGGTATTCTTAAATTATCTATCTATTATGTATTGTGTTTGATATTAACCCCCCTCCAAGATTTGTTTCTAACCAGTATACACACATTCTTAAATAAAATCAAGTTAAGAAATAAATTAAATGTTATTACCGAAAATACATTTTTTCCTCTGAAGAGCAAATAAGTTCAATGAGTTCGTTTCGGTAGGTGCCATGTATGTCAACGTACGTATGAATGAATAAATACGAGGAAGTGTGCATTTCGCCTATTGGTATAGACTTTAGCTCTAGGTCCTTCGTTGAGCTCTATATTTTATAACTGAGAAAAACTATGTAGATTTATCTTAACCAACCTAAATAATAATCCTCCTCGCTCTTATATTATTATTCTCAGTTGTAGTATTACATGGGATATTTATGTTTCTTTCTTATAGAGAACTAACTCACTTAAGACATTGCAATCAAATATTACGCACCATTTTGTGGTATGTATATTAGAGTGCAACGTTACGGAGAGGATTATTCTTTTATGATTACTAAAGCAATAAACATATTAGTGTTTAATTAACTATGAAGAAGTATTCGGGAATTACATAGACGAATTAGAGAATGAAGCGGTTTGTTCAAATAATTTATATATCTATAAAAGTTAAATTGTCTCTGTGTGTGTCTGTGTGTGTGTCTGTGTGTTTACATTTCCTTACAAAACTACTCTGTCAATTTTCAATCTACACACTCGAGATTTGACATATGGGTATTGAGATTTGGAAAAAATCCTTTCAATCGGTCTTCGGCCAGAGATTTATCTGTTAATCAGGTCAAAGTTCAGCGGTTTTAGCTTGGAAAACTATACCAAACTCTTCCGTTAATTTTTAGTCTAAACACTTGGTATTTTAGATGTAGGTAACTTGGACGTGGATCAAACTTTTTAATTACATTTGAACCCAAAACCATAAATGTAAAGGAGACAAAATTGTGGTCAATTTAAAAAAAAATGACCTGCGGTCTCTACTAAATTACTCAGCCAATTTTTGGCCTACACATTTGAAATTTTACATTAAGTGTACTCAGACATAGGACACACTTTTATAATCGGGCTTTGGTCGAGAATTTTGGGGCTACTGGGGTCAAAGTTAAAAAGAGTTGACCTTTGCGTTCATTAGCATACTATTCAGTCAATGTAGTGTCTAAACATGTGAAATTTTACATTAAAGGATATTTAGATATGAAGCAAACGTTTTAATCAGTTTTCGTGTGAAAGGTTGCCTACTAAGCGGGCAAAATTAAAAAAGTTGTCATTGCCAGACTCCGCCTTGAAATTATAAATGTAGGTTACCTGGGCATGAGCGAAACATTTTAATATGTATATATATACATATCCACATAAAGTAATGAACAGTACATAGGGCCTAAACAAAGCCGGGCTGAGCTGCTAGTTCTTTAAAAAATTCTAATCCTGAAATATAGTGTACGCGTTTATATATGGGACCCGCAGTGTATACAGTTTACGCCGGTAGAAACATGGGACAATTAATAACTCGATTCCTTTTATTTTTACATCGAATCCTTATTTTCCTGTCACGCGTAAATTCCTGTTACAGCTGTGACGTATCTCGGAGATCATCATCTCTAACGTGGCTGTTCTACTTTTATTAGTCTTTTTCTTACAGTGGCATGATTTGGCATCGCATATGCATTGGCATAGGCCCGTCCGCGCTCTATTACTATTCGAATTAGATTGAATATCAAGCACAAATAAAAGATTTGTCAGTATACAGGAATAGAATATAAGATGCAAACATCTGCACTAATTATTATAAAGAAAGTAATAATTAATTAAAACTTATTATTATTAATAATAATAACGTGACAATCTGATTATTAATAACGAAACACTCTCGAAATTATAAATACTTGATCAATCGTAAAAAAACACATTATAAAGAAATAATAATCTCAGAAGACGAGAAAACTTATTGAAAAATAATTGCGTATAAGAAATCAGACATATACTGGACATATAGCCTATTCCCTACTGTACTTTTAAAAGAATAAACCATATACATGGAACCAGAAACAATTGGTAATGTAGAATGTATACTGAATAATTAATTTCGAAATTTGCAGGAAATCCATTGTCAAGGTCGCTGAAAAAAATATTGGGATCCTTCATCCGCTCTAGTAGATATCTCACTCCTGGTGCAATTTTCTACCTATATAAAAGCCGTATCATTTGTGTTCACACACAGACGTCATGACATATATTTTATGATTCGTCTATTTATTCTATGCCATCTGCAACTTTTATTTTATTAAAATTTTAACCGATATGAAATTCCAAGAGACAGATTGATAGAACATTTAGTCATGCGTGAACTTATCGAAAAACTATATACTAAAAGCCACTGCTTTTCTTCTGTCAAATGTACCAGATTATATTTCTAACAAGTGGGTTATGCATCTTGATTTAGAGACAATGTATATTATGCATATATTGAAATCTATACGTGGTACAATGGGGAAAGAGGTGGCTGGTTACTTTTATTGCGTAAAAAAAACAAGCTTCTATCTTTACATCTTCAACGCTCTGATGCCCATCTGGCATAAATTGAAATGAATGGTTCTCGTCTTGGGGAGACCTCATGTGCTGACAAGCTTCTGGGCTTGACCTATACCCCCGATCTGAAATGGAACACGTACATCAAATCAATTGCCAAGGTCGCTGGAAAAATGGTGGGATCTTTCTACCGCTTCAGTAGATATCTCACTCCTGATGAAATTATCTACCTATGTAAAAGAAAGGTATGGTCAACGATGTGATAGGAGCTGCTAGAAGCTTATCCACAGAAGAGAGGTTGCGAGCCTGTTTTTTTTTAATTGTTATTTTCATGGCAAGTGATCAGCTGAGTTTAAATCTATGGTCTCGCACTCCAAACTTACACGAAAAACACTCGTCTAGCCAAAACCATATCAATAATTTCCCACACTCTTTATTTGTGCCTAAACTTAAATGTAGATTCAATGAACAAACATTTTTTCTTAGAAATCCAAAGCTGTGGAACTCTCTTCCGATTGTTTGCTTTCCAGCTAACCACAATCTGATTGTCTTCAAGTCCAGCATAAACTAGTTCTTGATGAACCGTCCCCTAAGTAGTCAAATTTACAACATTCAAACTTATGTTTACTACGCTATAATCTCATTGGCTAATGGATACCGATTACCTTTTTTCCTCGATTCGTCTCCGGACCTGGAAAAGTGGTGATGTCTGTGGTAAAAAAATCGCTTTTCTTATTACTATTGAAGATATTCTCATATGCTCCAGTTCTATAATACAAATTATTAATATTTATCTCCATAAACAGAAACTTTATTTATTTATTTTCTGTTTTATTTTAGCCGGCAGGATTGTTTAACTCATGAATTTTTATATTTCTCTTTACGGACTGAAACAATTTTGCCCGCGTGCTCGAGAAAAGAAAAAGGTGCGAGATTTACTTGCTAATTTTTAAGTGACATAGTTCGTGCATTTTTATTTATAAGCAATAAATACACATTCTGTATTACAGAGAGGGCGATTATAATTATTATTTTTTCTTTGCATTTTGGTGAAGATCAAAGTGTACTATCTGTTCTCCAGATGCTGCACTTTCATTTTTTTGTTTTCTTTCGGTGGAAGAGAAATCCTTCACGACTGAGACAATTTTTATTTTTGTACCTTTTCTCCGCGTTAAAAAACGACCCTGGTCTCTAACTCTGTCCCCTGGGGAGGCATAGTAAATAGATATAATTATTATTGCAATCATTAGTATTATTATTAGTAGTTGCCCTTGTCGTCGAATTAGGTGGCATTGATTCTATGAGTTACAAACTCATGGCTTCATTTCGATTTCCTTTATCGAAAAGAATGTAGCGGTAGTATACACTCTTCATGTGCATTTTTCACTTACTGCTTCGCTCTCGTGAACTTTGATAAAAGCTCGTCGATGTGTAACACATTATATCCATCCACCCGTAGAGATATTTCTTTGAGCGGATGGCAACGTACATATACGAACACTGGGGAGGCGACCACGTGTTTGAGGGAGAGAAACCTGTTTAAAGGTTAAGACTGTAAGTTTTGATTGACGCATCAGTATTTTTCTGGGATTTTATAATGAGGAATGGTGTTCAACACAAAGAAAATGGGAGATTTTAGGAAAACGAAGGTGAGCGAAATGTGAAAGCAATGTAAAAAGGAAAAAAGTATACTGATAAAAAAATGAATTTAAAAGAAAGACAAAATAATAAAAAAAGAAAAGAACCAGGTAAATCAATAAGAATCGACGACAGAAAACAATCAATCCCCGAAAACAAAAGAGACTGAAAAGAAGGGGTATGTCGGGAGAAAAAAAATATTAAAAGCAAAAGAATGATAGAATACTGTAAACTAGAAAAGAGAGAAGACAGAAAAGTAAAAATAAAATAAATTTAACAGATAGAAAAATTTGTAATAAAAAAAGCATAAAATTGTAAGAGTACGTGGACGCGCTGAGACAGGTTCATACTAAATGCGAAATGACCTCGAAGGAATATGAAAAAGAAAGCATATTAGGAGACGATCTCATTAGAGACGTGGGTGACGTTTTAGACGTTGATGACATCACAGCCGCAACAAGAAGTCACGCGTTGAAGCAAAATGAAAAAAATGTCACCACAAAAGGGAAAAGCCGATTTGAAGGTCTTTTATATTATTTCCATAATTTGCGACTGAGTCCGCAACGTATGGGTCCCGCGTTTAAACGTATGGGAAACGTTACAACATTTTAAAAAAAATCAAGGAAAGTTCAAATAAACAGTATATAATGGAAAATGAGTGAAAGAGAAGGATGAGGATAAAAAGTGGGGTACTGTGTTAGCTATTATGTTGTAAACTGAAAACTAATAAAACATCCGATAAGAAATACAAAAAGTAGGTACGACGAGGTACAGAAATAAAGCAAAATAACAGAAAGGGAATGATGAATTCTGAAGTTTTGCAAAAAATTGGTTGAGAAATTTACTATAAACTAGTGATGGGACGATTCGAATATTTTCCCCAGATCCGGTACAATTACCGATTCCATGCTAAGTTCCCGATTCCGATACAATGACCGATTCCGTGCTAAGTTCCCGATCCCGATATAATTATCGATTCCCACTCTGTCTAAATCTCTAATCATTTAACTAGAAGATTATTATTTTCCCCGAGTTTTGTCAAAACACATCTTAAATATGCAGATATATCCCAAACGTAAAAATACACTTGTGGAGAGTGATCTATCGATTTTAGTTTTACTGATATTATAAAATCAATAAATGTTTATTATTCTATCGTTATTACGAGCAATGGGAGATTTTACTTTAAACAAAATCAAATAAAAAAGACAATTAAAAGAATCGTTTTGGCATCAGAAAATAGGTATCAATTTTTTCCGATACCGATTGCGATACCTCCCAAAACTTCCGATTTTTTCGATTCCCGATTCCGATTCCGATAAATCGTCTCAACCCTACTATAAACTAAAATGAAATCGATTTCGTCTGTTTTTACAGCTTTTACAGGAAAATAATAACACATTTTCTGATCAAATATTTCAAAATTACAACACCCAAGACTTCGTAAAACGTTGGCCTCGAAAATATGAGATCACCTCATCCTTTTTAAAAACAGTATATTTATTTTGTACTGTTACATTCAAATCTGACCAAATAACTAATGAACATAGAAAAAGTTCATCCATTTTTTAGTAATGCTCATGGCATATTAATAATAATATCAATCCCTTACCAGAATACTTGATTAAATTAATGCAACGGTCAGTCTAAAAAGACTGTCATATGATTAACGCTGTTACTTGCATTGTCGCTTCAGAGTTTATGCATCAAACTACATTGCATGAGGCCGTATGATTTATGTTAAAAATAATAGAATTTCATCACTGCTTTCATAAGTACTTTTTCAAAATCAGGGAAGTCTTAATCTGATACGCACATAAATCAAGGAACGTTATATTACATTTCATTTTAGCGAATACAGTTTCAGACAATTTATTCAAAATTATAAAGAATAGCATTACTTTCCACATTCAAGTTATCAAATAACTAAAACATATTTAAACTTTATAACTCTTGGCCTTCGAGTCAAGATCAAAGTGTAGTATCAGTTCTTCAGATCTACACTTCAATTTCTTGTTCTCTGTCAGTGGAGGAGAAATC
The DNA here is from genome assembly GCF_053919585.1 of Euprymna scolopes. NCBI lineage: Eukaryota > Metazoa > Mollusca > Cephalopoda > Sepiida > Sepiolidae > Euprymna > Euprymna scolopes. The sequence goes on from NC_136519.1 coordinate 40,807,715, forward strand.
CTTCACGACTGAGACAATTTTTATTTGTGTTCCTTTTCTCCACATTAAAAAACGACCCTGGTGTCTAACTCTGTCCCGTGGGGAGGCATTGTAAATAGGAACTAGAACATATTTAAACTGAAGAAAAAAAAAACAAGAACAGGTTGCCAACAGAGAGAGAATATAACATTAGAAAACACGGAAGTGAAGCCATACATAGGTGGGTTGCGACGCATGTATATATATATATATATATATATATATATATATATATATATATATATATATATATATATATATCTTTTCTCCGGGTAGCTTTTTTTTCTGTATTAAATAATGCAATCATTCTATTAATAGTATTTTGGTACTTATTATTAAGAAAAAAATATAAAAATAAAAGGGTTCAGAACCTCTGAAGAATTCTCTTTTACTTTTGTATGTAAACACGGCAGACATTTACAAGCATAAAACGTTCATCAGCTTTAACTGTTTTATGAGAAAAGAACTTCTGAAAAAAAACCATAATTATTCTACAGGGTACCCCCCCGCAAACAAAAAACGGGCCCCAACTCTAAGTAGGACCTGTTTCTTAGTGTTTTGTTTCCGAATGAAATGAAATTTTGGTCATAATTTGTTTATTATATTCAAAACATCACATCCAAATTTTTGTTGTCAATAATTTTATTTTAGAATGCTTTTGCCATTTATTATTTTATTTATTTTTTTTGGGGGGGGTCACCATGTATCTCTTGCTTCAGTAAAAATAATATACATATTCATTTATAGACAGTTATCCTCATCTACGTATTGGTGGTATTTCACCAAGTTTCGGTCAACTATTCCTCTTGCTTTCTTCATCATCTGAAACAGCTAGAAGATAAGTTGCCCGAAACATGGTGAAACAACTACAAATGTGAAGATGAGGATAACAGTCCGAAAATAAATAAATACATATACAAATAAATAAATACATATACAAATGACTCATTGTAAAGGAGTTCAATAAAATATAATATACAAAAAATTACATTTTCACACGGATAACATTTCGAGTGTTTTAAAGAGGTATTATTAAAATAAACATATAGAAAAAACATTAAATAATTTCCTTCCTTTATATATATATATATACATATATATATATATATATATATATATATATATATATATAGTTTTTGAACATAGCTTATTCAGACGTTCACTTGTTGGTGCTTATGTCATCCACAATTAATAACCTCCATTACAATGGAATTTTTCTTGTGTACGGTTGGCTGTTTTTGTCTTAATCTTAAACTTTGAATATAATATATGAATCTTTGACTGCCTACTAGACACTGTCCTCGAGTGTCTAAAGTCTCTCTGTACAGGGGTTGCTCAGAACAATCTGGCATGAGGATACTTTTTCCATAGAAGTAAACCCGTACAAAATATTCAAAATTACATAGTATTCGTAGCCCAAATAAGATCTCCTCACTACAGCTACTCCACAGATTTTCTGAGGAATGGTGCACCTTCTCCAAGTGATATTACCTCAAGTAATAGCATGGAGCTGGATACTCCTCCAGACTAGATAAAATCTTGTCCTGGAATACAGTAAGCCAAGATACCAACATGAAAGATATACTACCACGTATAAAAATGGTTAATTGGGGAGAGGAAAATTATGTTCTCAATTCTTTACTAATTCAGTGTTTAAGAGATAAAGAACTTAAATGGAACATTCGAATATCAATGTATCTCATATAGAGTTCAAGTGTTAGCCCCTAGTTGTGGGCCCCTTGATTTCTGAGAACTTCAATTGAAGTAAAATAGTACATACGTGTTCTTCTATATATGATTATGCAGTTCACTATATACCTATATACATCTAATTGACGTTTTCCTCACAATGTTTCTAAAAGAACTCTTTGCATGTATAGTATCTCCATTTATATTTTTATAGTTGTTATATCTTATGAGTAAAACCTATACATGTTTGTTGCATCCTAGGAAGTAAACAGCAGATGAATAGTAATGCTAATTTCTAGAGTTCCTCCTTGATTATTGTTATAAGACTTCCTCCGATAGAAAGAACAAGCCTTCTTTGAAACTTCGCTGATTAAGGATAACTAAAACCACCTGTTTTGTAGTATTCTGCCAAATAATAACCCTACTTCAAAACTTTTTGCACAGCATTGTTATATATATATATATATATATATATATATATATATATATATATATATATATGCGCATACATATACTAATCTATTTATCAATCTTTATATATATATATATATATATGAATATATATATAAAGATTAATAAATAGTTTAGTATATGTATACGCATATATATATGTATGTATTTTGTATAAATATATATGTATATATACACACATATATAACCACACATATATATACACAAATATATATATATATATATATATATATATACATATATATTTAAATAAGGGAGTAGTCACCAACAATGTGTATTTTTTAACATTAGTTTATTATTCCGTGTCTTGGTTTTTGATTGAGAATTATGTTTGGATCATTGTAATAATGTTTTTAAGTCATTGAAATCGTTTACGATCGTTTCAGACGGTCTGTGATGCGTCCTCGTCAGAAATTATTTTCAAATACACACACACACACACACATATATATATATATATATATATATATATATATATATATATATATATATATATATATACACACACTCACACTACAGATACAAAATTTAAGCCCATTTAAAAATGTTTAAAAAGAAACCGTTTTTCATGGATAGATTTTTTACTCTCGCGACTTAAGGTTACTAATACTACAATTTAAAAGATATGGAAACCAAAAGGTAATTTCCGAAACTATTATATAAAAATGTTATGTTTTTATAAATTAAACTTTTCACACATGATTAAAATTATAAGACCAAGGGTATAAATTGTTACATTTATCGTTCTTCTAATGTTCGAGATACGTTAGAGATTAGCAATCAGTTTGTAAAGGTGTTATCATGCCTACAGCAAGAAAACCTACCAAAGTTGAGCGCCCTTGAATTCTAGGATTCCATAAGACAGGTTTGTCACAGCGAGCGATAGCGGCTTAGGTAAATCACAGTAAAACTGTTATTTTAAACTTTCTAAAATAATACTGAAGAATTATAGAAAAGCAAAATCCTTTGCTAGACCCTAAAAATTTCTTCTGCATCGAGTGGGAGAATCAGACGGGTTGTTATGAATGATAGAGGGCTTCCTTCTAGTCAAATTAAGGCGGTTACAGATGCTTATTGCAGTCCAATAACTATTAGACGACACTTACAAATAAAAGGCATGGTAAATAAAAAGCATAAACAAAGTCCTCGGTTGCTTCCACATCACCAATTCTGTTCGTGAATACCAAATCTTGGATGTTGAGAAGTGGGAGAAAGTCCCGTTTTCTGATGAGAAAAAAATGCAATTTAGATGGCCCTGATGGCTTCTAGCGAAACTGGCAGAACAAAAACATGCCTCTTGAAATTTTTTCCTCACGTCATAGTGGAGGAGGGTCCGTAATTTTATGGGGTGCCTTCTCTAACAGAGGGACAATGGAGCCTCTGGTGGTGCAGGGTCGGCAGACAGCAGCTGGTTAGTGAGCATGCTACAAAAAGAATCTATGAAGATGGAGGCTCATCGTTTTTGTGGGGATGAATGGTTATTACAACAGGATAATGATGCAATTCACACTGCAAAACGAACCTTGAGCTTTCTACAAAAAAAAATGGAGTCCATCTCTTGGCAATCCTACATCCTCATTTGACTTAAACCAAATTAAAAATGTGTGAGGGTGGGAGACAAAAGAGGTTATCGAAATGGCAAATAATATCTAACAAAAAATGAACTTCGTAAAACCATCTTAAGAAACTGCAGCAGGATCCGCCGCAGCTTAATAGAAACCCCTATTTCTAGCATGATCCAAAGAATTTTTAAGTCGTCAAAAGCAGTAGAGGTAGAACTCATTATTATGTTAGATTGTTTAATATTTGCATATACTTTCCATACACTTTTTGTAATAGCATCTTGTCCGGCATTATTGTACAGTTTCTTGTGTGGTGTGATAAACCATCGTCGCACGTAATTTTTCGTATTTAGGCGGCTATGGTTAAGACTATATGAGATTTCGGTAAGCTAGGGTCGGAGGTACAGCTGAAAAAATCCCATTAGTGCCTAGCTTAAAACCGAATATATATATATATATATATATATATATATATATATATATATATATATACATATATATACATATATATATATCCATATATATATATCCATATATATATATCCATATATATATATATATATATATATATATATATATATATATATATATACACAGAAGGAAAAGGCAAAAAGCAACATAGAGGAAAAACGTTACGTTTGCGGCTCTAATTTTTGGCAGTAAATTCTGAATAACGTAGAAAGAAATGGGGGAAGTAAAACTATTGAATTAAAGGAAATGCTGAATGCAATGTAGAGCAAACAAAAACAAAGTCAAGCATGAGAGAAAGTCTGGAATGTGCTAAATGTACACACAAAAAGCAGGAATTGGGACGAATGCGAATAGATAAAAACTCTACACATCTAGAGCTGGAAACAATCTTGTCATTATAGCATCAAAAATAAAACATGAAATAAACGAGGCTAAATGCGAATATTTGGGGCGTAATTTGTCAGGAACGGATATGCTTTAGAGCATTTCATCTAATCTTTGTTTAGGTCAAATGTACTTCTATTATTCATGTATAGTTGGTATCTTTCTAGCTACAGCCGAAATTCTACTGTTAACTCTATTTATAATTGGGATATGTTTTCTCGTTGTCGGAGGCTGGAACTGTACTACAGCATTTATTAAAAACTAGCCTTGTAGTTTGGCGTTGTCCGGGTGTTCGGAGGTGTGTGTTGAGCAAAAAAGAAGTGATAGTAGACAGGCAGACAGGCTGGAAACAGTACCGTGAAGGAGGAACAGAACTTAAAAGCGTGACCTTTTTGCTGTTGCGCCCATTGCCCTACAGAAAGTTACGAATATTTAAATTAAGGCTAGTCAATCGACGAGAGGGGATGAATTGCGAAAATATCAGCAAAAAAGCGACCCCTCCATGTAGAAATGTGCTCAGTTGAGGGTGAAGACTTTATCGTTTTTAGACATTTTTTTTCGATATTAGTCGTGCGTTCGAGCTTTAAAACGATTCGTATCTCGTGAAAGTCAGCCGCCTTTCTCAAAAGTTTTAGGCAGACATGCAGACGTCCATACACACATTTAAACAAACAGTTGATATTTATATTAAAGATGTGTACTGACCAAAGATTTAGATCACAAAACCACTACTACCATCCTACTCAACACTATATTAAACCTTCCACCTCCCTGCAGTGTAAAAGATAATTCTATCTCCTTAAGACTTCCTTACACCTAGTCGCCCTGCTTACTGACTACTCCCCTACCAGCCTGCTGCTACCATCCAAGTAGAGAACGCTGGTGTCTTTTCAACGAAAACGAGGCAGAGTTCACTGAGGCGAAGTCCAGTACACACGTGTTTTGACGACTGCCGTACTCATGTAATCTTACCATTTTCGCAGTGTTAACAGAAAATAAAATAACCGTTCAAATTAGTATTTGTGTTGTGTCTTATTCACACGAGACAGCAAATATTACAATATTTATAAAGAACACTGCACCTCGTCAAACGTATTTTTCACAAAGAAACGAACAACATAAACTGGACTCGGACCGAAAAGAAATGAAACACACTTTGGAATATTCAGGAAAATACAAGTGAGTACTCTATTTCACGTCGCAAACGTTTCAAAGAGAACCTTCGACGTAAGTACAACAATACTAGATTCCCCCTTCTTCTTTGCCTTCAAAAAAGAAAGAAAATGGAAGAATTCAGTGTGCAACAAATAAACCTTAAAACCTCTGAGTTTATGGAAACAGCAGTAAACTGCTGGTTTTCCATTTTGGAAGCCCAATTCCACCTGTGCAACATAACAGCGTCAACAACCAAATTTTATGTTGTCATATCATCCCTGCCTGCATAAGTGGTAGCTAAAATACCGATAACTATTTTAGAAGACAGCAAATATGAGAAACTAAAATGCTCCTTGATTGAGTTCCAAGAATGCACTAAGCCGGAATTGCTCGACAAACTAATGTCAACTTACACTATAACTGGCCGTTCTTCGCCTATCTTCAAGAGATGCTGCCTATTACAAAAAGGATAGGTATTGGCGAAGAGATTGTTCTTCATAAATTTTTGCAAGCCTTACCCGCAACAATTTCCCCGGTCATTGCCTCATAGAAAGAGCTAAACGTATCTCAACTAGGAAAACTAGCGGACGAACTAATGCCCTTGTTGAATAATATAAATGCCACATCATTTACCGCTGAGCATACTGATAAAAACAAGAGCAACGTTCGGATACCGATAAGTGTTAAACCATTTTTCCCTGAACAAAAAACAGAGATATGCTGAGCACATATTTACTTCGCGGAGCTAGCCAGAACCTGCAAACCCTTGTGCAAATGGCCAGGGAAGCGAAACATAAAAAAAATACTAACAGTTCAGGCCCTACCACACCAACACCAAGTGACTCGGAAAACTAGTTGCGAAAGCCATGTGCGTCTCCTTGAGTTCACCACTACTACAAGTCAAAGCAAGGCTAGGGAGAAACATTGAAATTTATTGTAGATACGGGCGCAAGTATATCGATAATACCAGCAGCCATTATAAACGGTGTCACATTACACCCAACACCAGTATCACTAACCACTGCAAACGGTGAGAAAATAGGATGCCACGGCCAAGCTAACCTTGAAATGGGGATACCAAGTTTGAGAAGGTCATATTCCTGGACATTTGTTATCGCAAACGTCACCAATCCCCTCCTCGAACTAGATTTCTTAAATAAATTTGGGCTTACAGTAGATTGCAAAAATAGAACAATTTTCGACCCAGCTACTAACATCAATAAAAAGTGACTATTAAATGCTGCAGCACCAGTAAAGATTGTCATGAATGAAATATACTGCCTGCATTCAGTAGAAAAAGCCTGGATAAACACCAGAAATTATCTCTCAGCACACCAACAAAATCAGTGAGTACTGTCACGACTACCGAGAGTAAGAAAAAAGCCTATTAACTGAAAAATGTCTGCAGGCAATGTAGGTAAGATTTGTCAGACTGTCAGCACTATATGAGGGCAATTTAAAAAAAAGCAATAACACATGTTTAAATGGAAAAAGGAACACTGTTCGATTACTACTTAAACGGAACGTTATTCAATATAAAATATAAACATTATCTATGTACAATTAAGTAATTTTAAAGCAATATACAATTTAATACTAATAAAACTGAATTATGAATTTAGAGAACTAACAATTAAAGAAACATTGAACAAATATTTGTTGACCTTCGGAACAAGATTAGTGCAGTGTCTGTTTTGATGCTACACTTTACCTTTTCTGTCTTCGGTCGGTGAAGGAGCAATCTTTAATGACTGAGATTATTTTTGTTCCTATCCAGAGAGTCCCTTATTGGGAAGCTGGATTTTCTCCACAAGATTATATGTTGAAATATTTAAATAACTATTACTTTATATAAAGGCATTATATTTAAAGTTTTGGTATAATGTTCCTCTATGTCCATTTTCCCCCATATTTTTCATCAAAAGCCATCATCAGTGATTTCTCACTGGCAGTAACCTGTGGTGTTCCCTAGAGGCCAAGTGACAGATTTCAAGTGTCCTCCACCTTTTGACCACTTGTGAAGATGATTGCATGTTATCGCAACAGCCGTTGTCACTGATTTCTCGTTGTCATCGGCCATTGGTGTTTCCTGGAGTTTGGGTAAGAAATTGCCTCCCCAAGGTACTAGATTTGAACTGCACACTTCCAGTGGAGATTTAGTCAGTACTCTCTCACCTCGGTCTTTCCATCCACCCTGACCCTTCACAACTAGTTGGTGTGGTGTGGCGCCAGTCGATGTCATCTGCGCCAGTTGTTGTTTTTTTATTATTATTAATATTATTATTATGATAATAAGGGTGCTTGTACAGTGTACGCACGTGTATTTTAAATATTATTTTCAAGTTAAATTAAATTTTAGGTTTGTATTACTGTAAACATACATTCGAAAAAGTTGTCAAAAAACAAATATATCACAACTTAATGGCATCAAAGGCAAGATAAGTGACTCTTTTACCTATCTGGGAAGGTTTTTAGTTGTTTTATTCACTTTAAAACGTGTAATCGTTTCGAAAATCATACAATGTTTATCAATATATTTTTAAAAGAAAGATCTCGGCATGTTTGTAACTTATCTTGCCTTTGATAACATTTATTTCTTATATATTTGTTTTATGACAAATTTTTCGAATCGATGTGTACAGTAAAACAAACTCGTTATGTAAATTATTTACAGTTAAAATGTTGTAAAAAACGAAAAATTTAAGTGTTGAATATATTTCAAAGAAATGAATTACGCCCCGTGCTAAAATATTGATATTTCACCGATCGTAAAAAAACACTACCGTGAAAAATGCTTACTTTAAAATATTTGAAAATACTCAGTGAAAAGTTTTATTTATTATTAAAAGAATGGACTGAAAATATTATATGAAAATATGAGTTTGTATTACTGTACACAGATTCGAAAAGTTGTCAAAAAATATAACAAATAAATGTTATTAAAGTCAAGATAAGTTACTTTTCTACCTAACTGGATATGTTTTCAGTGTTTTTATTTAATGTAACATGTTTATTCAGCTCGAAAAAACATACTGTGTTTACTGATGTATTGGAAAATTTAAAATGGCGCCCGAGTCTCTCTGTAACCCGGTAAGTTTTGGAAAATATGATATAAATATAAAACTAGACAAAGTACTGTTAGGAACTCGCTCAATATATATTACCGTGACATAGGTTAACATATATTTGGTCTTTTTGTAATATTATTTTTCTAGTTTATTATTTATAAAACCTTTTCCCGAACTTACCGTGTTAAAGAGATAGTCTGACGCCATTTTGAATTTTCCAATACATCGGTAAACAATGTATGTTTTTCGAGCTGAATAAACATGTTACATTGAATAAAAACACGAAAAATATATCGAGTTTGGTAGAAAGTAACTTATCTTATTTTGATAACATTTATTTGTTATATATTTGTTTTTTGACAAGTTTTTCGAATCTATGTGTACAGTTATACAAATCCAAAAATTGGTTGTTTTGCAGTAAAAAAAAATAAATAAATAAATAAAATGAAATATTCGACTTTCTCCAATAAAAATAAAAGTTCAAACACGAATTCATTTACGATATTTTGATTAAAATTATCCCAAATGTGCAATTATAATAATTATTTTCCGAATGGAGAATTGTTCTTTTTCTTTTGTATGCCTGTTGGCATGAACTCGTGGTTGAATAGCGGAAGCTGTCTATACCTACAACTTTATTAGGTAGTGACGTTACGCTGTCATATGCATCGGCCTTCTTTATGGGTTACGACGGTACTGTGATGTTTATCACAGAATCGACACAGGCAGCCACTCCCCAGTTTTCGCTAAATCCAGACAAATGTCTGGTGAAAGGCTGGCGGCGACGAAAGAGGAATTTAAATGTTTAATAAATGAAGGTGTAATAACCACTTCAGACAGTGAGTGGTCAAGCCCACTAGATCTGGTACCCAAACAAAGTGGAGGTTACCGCTGCTGTGGAGACTACCGCGCCTAAAACAGCATCACTAAAAGTGACAGATACCCCATCTCCAATATAAACTCCTTTACGGCTAAACTCGCTGATAAAAAGCGATTTTCGAAAATTGACTTGATTTCGGCAGATCATCAGATAAAGATGCACCCCGATGATATTCCAAAAGCTGCCGTAATCTCGCCAATGGGACTTTATCAATACGAATACATGCCGTTTGGACTAAAAAAAATTCAGCGTCTACGTTTCAAAGATATACGGACAAACTTTTCCGAGATATCGACTGTGTTTTCATTTATATAAACGACATATTGATCTTCAGTGACAACGAACAATCCCACAAACAAGATATCGACACAGTTTTTTAAATCTTAGAAAACAACAGCCTAAAAATATCACCTTCTATATCCATCTTCAATGTGACATTTCTTGACTTGCTAGGATTTAGAATCAACTCAAAAGGAATCACACCAACTGCAAATAAAGTTAAAGAAATATAATCTTTTCTGTGCTCTAAAGATGTAAAAAGCCTACGCAGATTTCTTTGTAGTAGGATTTTATAGAAAATTTATACCAGGATTTGCCAAATTTGGCTTCCCTTTATCTGAAAGAATTATACTAACGCCGAAATGTTTAATCACTTTAAATACCTCGGAAAAAAAGCCTTCTCTACTATGACAAAGTACTGGGTAAACTAACAGAATTATGCCATCATCAACCAACTTGTACACAGTATCAACTGGTCACGGTCAGCAGCAAATATGCAGTAGGGGCTGCCTTACATCAAGCCATAGATTAACCCCAGTACCAATAGGGTTTTTCTCGAAAAAAACTCACAGCAACACAGATGAGATATTCCACTTTCGACCGTGAACTTTTAGCAGCATATTTGGTTGTATTACATTTTCGGCAAATACTAGAAAGACGCGAAGTATTGCTTCTGACAGACCATAAAACAATATGCAGTGCATTCCACAGTCTAAAACCTGCAAAATCAGATAGGCAACAAAGACAACTAGCCTTTATCACAGAATTACTCTCATATATTGACCATGTGAAGGGTGACCAAAATATGGTTGCAGATTGTTTATCTCGCCCAACATTTGCTGTACAAATAGATATGTACGACCTCTCAGCACTTGCAGATGCACAGAAAACAGACACCGAAATAGAGTCCTATCCAGACTTTAAGAAATTCAAATTATCTGGAAAAGATCAATTTGTGTTATGTAATACATCAACGTCATACCCTAAACCTTTTGTACCATGCACACTACGAAAATCTATCTTCGACATCTTACATTCAGTATCACAACCTGAAATAAAATAATCTATCAAAATGATTAAGGCTAGATTTTACTGGCCACATATGGATAAAACAATCGAAGAATTATGTGCATCATGCACATCTTGTCCACCAGCAAAAATATACAGACATACCAAATCACCAATTCAAACGTTGGAAATGCCATCATCAAGATTTCGTACCGTACACATTGATAAAATTGGAACCAGCAAAATCTGCCAACAATCCTTATACAAATCCAGGGCAGTATGTTTTAACATGTATAGATGGAACCAGTCGATGGATAGAAGCACAACTCATAGCAGATATTACAGCAAAAACTGTAGCAGGAGCTTTTGTTAACTCGTGGATTACACTCTTTGTTGTCCCACTAGATGTCATAACTGACAGAGGCACACAATTTAAAAGCGAACTATTCCTTGAATTGTAAAAAATAATTGGATTCTATTGGGTACGAACACCAGCTTATCATCCACAATGCAAATGACTCATAGAAAGAGCCCACAGAACTATTAAAGCATTAAATGGCCCGAAAAGAATCTTGGATTTCAGCTCTACCAATAGACCTCTTGGGAATTCGATGTATCCCAAACTGCTCCAATTTTTCCCCATTCTATGCGGTCACATAGATAGACAAATGTTATTACAAAAATTAATGATTGGTACAGAATGCAGAAATAATTACACAAAATTTTACAAGAGAACTACACAATGCTATGGCAAAATTTGATCTGACAGACGTTTCTAACAGAGAAAAATCAACAAAAAAAGCATACGTACCAAATCAACTTCAAACCTGTGATAAAGTTTGGATTAGGAAAGACTGCGTTCGAAAACCATTAGAAGCACCCTATTCAGGTCCTTACATAGTACTTGAACGAACACCGAAATATTTCCGAATAGAAACGAACCCAAACACGAATACACAAGTTTCAATAGACCGTTTGAAACCTTACATTGAAAACAAGAAAAAAATGTACGCAAACTACACCTACCAACAAAAAAAAACCTCGACATTTTACTCTCTGAAAAAGTGCAGGAACATAAGATAAAAACAAGAAAGTCAAGTAGGAGAGTTACATGGACAAAAGACAATGAATACATTTATTATAAAAAAATAAATTAAAAAAAAAATAAAAATATACATATGTATGGGTACTCCGTCTACTGGCAGGGTATCTCTCTGTACTGACAAAAGATGTAGGTCACAAAACCAAAACCACTATTGTCATCCTCTTCAGGACTATATTAAACCTTCCTCCTTACAGTGTAAAAGATAATTCTCACTCCTTAACCCTTCCTTACACCTAGTCACCCCGCTTACTTACTCCTCCCCTACCAACCTGCCGCTACCATCCAAGTAGAGCACGCTGATGCCTTTTCAACGAGAACGAGGTTGAGTTCACTGAGTCGACGTACGGTACACTCGTGTTTCGACGACAGCTATACTGATATCCTCTTACCATGTTCGCAGTGTAAACAGAAAACAAAATAATACTTTAAATTAGTATTTGTGTTGTGTTTTATTCAAACGAGATAACGACAAATATTACAGGTGTATAGTTCAAATCTATCCATTCGCAGGCCAGACTATATTTTAATACTTACTTTAATTGACTATAACATTTAAGAGTAATGCACTATATTTCATTTCTCAACTTAGTGAAAGTATTGTAGTCTCTGTCTGCATGCTATGTTTTTTTTCCATTTTTTCGAGGATATGCTAATGTACAATCTATTTTCTTATCTGAAACGGGCGGCTTCTTTAAAGGTAGTAAGTATTATACCATCTTTTCTGGTGTTAACTTATTGATGCAAGATTTTTGTTTATTTAACTTTCCTGTAAAATTGATTCCGAAGATCGAGATGGGCATGAATATGTGTTTAGTTTCCATGAAGTAGATAGGTTTCAAACAGTTTCCTGTCGACCTTAATATCAGCATATGTTTTATATTTGGCCTTTATTGTCTATACATGGATATAGATGCCGTCCTTGAGAGTATATCTGGAGAAATTAACAATATATGGCATGCATTAATTTCAATATATACCAAGAAATACTAACGACAAAAGGATTTTTAATCGCGATTTTTGTCTTGCTAATAGTTTTTTATTTTTCAGATATTTCACCCACGAATTCGCTTTCCTAATTTGCAATCCTTCTTCATATTTTCATGGAAACTTACATTGCAGAGAACATAGAGTATGTGCCTTCTGAAACTTTCCAAACACTGGAATTCAACGCCTGATCTAAAAGAACGAAGAAATAATTCACTTTTCCCGTAGAGTTTGAAAATACTGTAACTATTATGAGATAGCTTTAGATCATTAATTCTATAAGTATCTTTATATTCGATTTTCAAATTAAAATTAATGATCTTTAGCAGAACACGCTGGGTTCATTTGTACACATCTAAACACTCAGCATAACAGAGCACGGCGGAGAATCTAATAACAGCAAAAATAAAATTCTAACTAATCTTCTATTTTCTGATCTCCAGTACGTTGTTATATGGGTGTGAAAGCTGCTAGTTCTTTTCAAGACTTTTAAGACCAAGCTTCTTCGCAACTGTCTCTAGCACGTGGATTGAAGTTTTACCTCAGTTGAAATCAACGGGGTAAAAATTGAACTTCTTTTACTTCAGACCTAATATATATTAGTTAGTATGGAAAGGCCACTGGGGAAATAACCAAAGAAAGAAAAACGCAAAGCAAAATTCACCCAAAACAGCAAAACTGGTGCAAGCTTGCCATGATACATGCTAATTATCAAATTTGCAAATGTTTTATTGGTTTGGGAATATAGGTTCCTTTATATGAATTCTGATAAAAGCGAACCATAGTTTTTATAATATAATGGCCTAAAGGCTTGCAGATTTTCATGTAGTTTCCTCGCATACAATAAAAAATAGAAGCATTTCAATATTCAATTTGTGTACAAGTATATATATATATATATATATAATTACAATAATATATTAAATACCTACAGTCACTAGTGTTTCATCCTCTCGGGAGTCATCAGTGGGGGGGTGACACGATTACAGTGTGGTAGTTTGAACCCAGCCACTAAGCAATCTCTGAATCCATTAGAAAGGAACAAACCTCACGGCAAATTTCAACCGCGAGAAATATAGTTGATATATTGACATTTTTTTAAAATGTAGTAACACTCCTCCCATACACACATACTAGCAGGCCTCCCGACGTTCGTAAAATACGCTAAAATATGATATTCCTATGTATTATATATTATACTATATTATATTACACACACACCCATACACACACACACACACACACACACACATATATATATATATATATATATATATATATATTGATAGATAGATATTATACGGTACCCAATATCAGCTAATAACTGAAACACTATTTAAAAAATGACTTGCGCGCCAGCACCAAGATATAAACTAAAAAAAATATTAGCTTGCGATTTACGTTTGTCTTTGACGTTAATACTTACCTATAAAGACATGTTTACTGCAATGCTAAGACTTAAAACATGAACTAATAGCTATTACGTGAGACATTCATAGTTGTAATGCTGGCATTACATCATCACCAGGCAAATTCCATTTTTTATTAATTTTCACACTTTTGAACCGATTTTCCCCGGCTAAATACTAAATATAGAGTTTTGCATCGGTTAAAATTACCTATATATTACGTTTCATGTCTATAAACCAAAAACATACAGAGGAATTGGGTAGATAATTTGTTAACAAATATATATGCCTATACATATATATATATATATTTAATATAAGGTTTGTGTTTACTATAACAGATTTTACGCTAATATTACGAACATATAACACATATAGAATATCTGACTGAATATAATTACACGTAATAGTTTTTTAAATAGGACCATCTTATAAGAAAACTGAAAAAAAAACTAATAGGGAATTACTTAAAATGAATATTTAAAAGAATATCCAAATAAGCTTTTTGTAGATGAATGCAATTCTACGACGCATATAGACCAAAGTTATAGTTTCTTTTTAAATGAGCAGGAAGGTTTTTAATATGATTATATATACAAATAATTTTTAAAAAATCGTATATATGCAATGCTCTACCGAGCTGCTGATGATACTACCCTTTTGCGCCTTCCTCTCTTCTCCTCCCACTGTTCATCTCTTTGATTCTCGCTCAGTCGGACACATTTCTGAATTTAACCCTCCTAGAGTCACGGTCTGCTGTATAAGATTCAAAGTCAACTGGGTTGATGTTGCCGGATTTTAAGTCCATTTTGCACATCTTATATCTGAGGAGTTGTCTACCGGTTGATCTACTGCCAGCAAGGAGCTCGCTATACAGGATATCTTTGGAGATTAGGTCATCCTGTATGCGAATCCCTTCTCCAGCCAGCGAAGACGTCTCGGGAAAGAAGGGAAACCATGCTTGGAATATTGCTTGGGCAAGAACGTCATTG
>NC_136519.1:40825689-40860689 GCF_053919585.1 Euprymna scolopes
AGGAGCGGGGACCAGCTCCTCTGAAATAAGGTAAGGAATGTTTTAATTCAATTTTGATATTTATTTTTTGGATGCTTAGATTTTAATATTGTGATTTTTCGTTTCAGTCTTAGACTGTTCGGGTATTCTTAATATTATGTTTGTTTAGATAAATAGGTGTATTAAAAAATATGTATAGGGGATTTTTTAATGTTTCTATTTATTTATCTCCCAATGTGGGTATGGTCAGACCCAGGATCGGTTCCTAGTGTGGGGAAGATCTCGTTCCCAGAAAGGAGGGGCCAATTCGAGGGGTATAGGTATGGGAGGAGGGATGATAGAAGGAATGATAGTTATCTCAGTCGTGAAATATTTCTCCTCTACTGACTGAGGGGGGGAACGAGGTGTTGGAACAGATATTACACTATGGTTCGAGGTGTTTCCTAGTGTTGTTGGTTTCGAGGTTTATTAGGGTTGGTATTGTTCAATGTGTTGTATTAGAGACAGGGGGTTATGTCTGTGTGTAGTTGTATGCGCGCGTATGTGTGTGTGTTTTAATGTGTCGGTTCTGATTTATATGTGGGTATATATATATATATATATATATATATATATATATATATATATATGTGTGTGTGTGTGTGCATGCGAGTGTGCCTTGCATTTCATGTTTTTTGTTGATATTAGGCTCTGTTTAGTTCGGGAGTGAATCTTGTGATAAAGTTTTTTTTTTCCTGTGTAAGTAAATAGAAATAATTGTCTGTTTGGATGATTGGCATTATTGTGAAGTGATTTCCATTGCATGTGTGTACGTATTTTTAAACATAGAAGAGTCTTTTATCTGCAATTTTGATGTTGCTCTTATGTAGGGCCACTCTATTGCTGAAATCTTTGGTGGGGCCTATGCAGGAGTTGTTGCATGTTGTGCATCTTAGTGCATATACTACATTTCTGGAGGTGCAATTTAGACCCTGTTTTATTTTGAATGTTTGTGGTGAGTGTTTGATTGTGTATGTGTTTCCTTCTATTATTATGTCACATGCTCCACATCGCGACATCGCGGTTTGTTGCATTATGTAACCCCTATTGTAGTGTGTGGAATGAGTTTGTATATATATATATATATATATATATATATATATATATATATATATATATATATATATATATATATACACCATCATTTTGGCAATTTTATTAATTCCAAATCTTAGTGACTATTGATAAGAATTTAACAAATCAAGGCTCGTTGGAAAGGTAATTACCTTAATTGTTTAGTGGTATATGTTACATTTCTCCGTGAGGGCGCACATTAAGGAGATAATCCATCATTTAGAGTCTATTTATATAGTAAATATGTAGTATGTTTCCACTTTAAAAAAATCCTGTAAAATCCCACTATTATAAGTTCTCGTAATGTTCTGAAAGCGAATATAGCATTAAAAATTCCAGGACACCAGATGTTACAGGATATGAAAAAAGCTATAGTTTCAAAAAGTGGGTGATCAGTTTTTCATATAAATTCAACGTACAATATGAACTCATTTTCTGGCCACCTATTTGTACATCTGATTGTTTAAGGGGTGTTTTTCTTGTGAGCTAGTAGATAAACACAAAACCTACCTTAAAAATTAAAAAAATGTTTCCTATAGGTTTTCGGGTTTACTGAAAACGAAAAACGTTTGCAAATTTTAAACAAATACATATTTTAAGGGTATTAAGCGAAAATATGCGAGCTTGCGCGTACAACAATGGCAACCACTAATAACATAAAGAATTACATTGCTTAATGCGCAGAAAAATTCTTCTTTGCGGGTAATTTAAATGCTATAAACCTGAAAATACACAGGAAACAATTTTTGTAGAGTAAGATCTGTGTTGATCTATCAGGCCACAATAACTAAATAAAAACTCCCCTTAAAATAGGTGATAAACACATTTACCCCTATAAAGCTGCTATTAAGTAAGTGTTCACGTTATGTTAATATAGCAAAGTGATTCCTCACAATTGGAAACTTAAATTTCTTACAATCTTGGAAATTACTCGGTTTCTTGATTCCGAAACATTATTTTCGTTATCGGCATCTTCGGAATCATATAAAGTCGTAATTTTAAAAGATTTTTAAAGGGTAAAAAATACTGCATCATTATCAATTTTTCAATCACTGCCATTTTTTCTTTTGCTACTTTTTATAATAATTACAAATTATCTGATATTCCCGCAAACCCCTGACTTTCCTAGAAGGGAGATTAATAATTGCTGCTATGTTTTCATATTATCTGACATAACAGCAAGGATCATCATCCTTGCAGCCGCTTCGATAAAGTATTGTCCGAATTTATGCCATCATATGAGGCCGATAAGTTGTAATGAAAAGCCCTCGGGAAGATTTCGTATTATTTTGAACCTTCGGACTACAAATCTCGTATCTACCGTTACGATCACAAAGTATCCCTCAATGCAACACCTAATCATTTAACACCTAACCAGTGTACATTGCTGAACTCCGGATTTTTTTTTCTGTTGAACTCGGAAATCTATAGTCAACATGCATTTGAGAACTACTTAAGACTTTTACCGTATGCATACAACAACATTGTACCGAGCAAAATCAGGAATGGAACATTCCTACCTACCGACGCTGTAAAACAACACATATGGATCCGCTTAAATACCGGGATTGTGCAACAAATTCAGCATCGACTCTTTCTCCGTATTGAGTCGAGCTCACTCCGTATATCATGTAAAAGTCTTGGAGACTATTCACGTTCGCCTTAGGAAACCTTCCCTTTGTAAGCAAAGGGACTGATTGTTGAGTTTGAGCGTGATCAGCCTCTAAAACCCATCCCCATACGATTGCTCTTGTTCCCGACTCTTTTTTTTTGTTTAGATTTTATCATTAAGGAAAACAAATTACTAAAAAATAAGTCCCTCGATCCCAATTTTGATAAGTGAGGGCGAAACATGTCAATTGACTCGTTTTGATTTTTTTTCTATTTCCCTACTTTTATTTTTTAGTCGATATCCATTGTCATTTTGCTGTACTAAGAATTTACTTACATATATATATATATGTATATATATATATATATATATATATACATATATATACATATACATATATATATATACATAGACATATATACATATACATGTAGATATACATATATATACACACATATATAGATACATATACATATACGTATATATATATACACATGTATATATATATATATAGATATATATACATATATATATACATATACATATATATATATATATATATATATTTCATAAGGTTTTATTTCGGTTTCGATTCAAGCTAATGCACCCAAGTCATACTGATATATATGCATATATATATATATATATATATATATATATATATATATATATATATATATATATATACATATATTTGAAATCGCAACTTTATAACATATTAAAATCGATTGAACATTAACTCTATAATAAAATATACGAAATCTGCAAGAATTAAAATATCACATTTAAGCGTACTTTACAACCGGCCTTTGCCGGGCGTTCGTGCTCGCTTAGATAAATCCTTTGGCAGTTTTAACAAAAAAGCTACAATAATATCAGAGCGTCTCCATTTACAATGAAGATCAACATAATGCCAACATCAATATATTACATATGAATGATTCAACTGTTGAATTTCCACAGGCCCCGCTAGTATATTATGATTTAAATTTTATGAGAAAACCATCATGCTAGACAGTTTTAATTACATTCCATATATCAAATACTACCGCTCTTATTTTGACTTACTTGTCTACTGCATGCTATATGAGTTCTAAGAAAAAATTGAGGATATCTGTATTAAAATGTTTTGCCCTATCTTTACTGTCGGCCAAAAATTGCTTAGCGTAAGCGTTGTGTTTGACTAGTGCTTGATTGGTTAACAATCCACGCACTTAGAAAAGAGATGAAGAAGGATGATCGGCCCAAAATTACGCGAGTCGATTTTGTTCACCATGATTTATTCACACTGTTTCTATAGAACTAATTTCTAAGCTATCAGGAAAGACAAATTCTGCAAGTCATTTGTTGTAGTGTTTCAAGATAACTGAGAAATCTCTGTAGAGAATTTGTTAATTGATGTAATGGCCGTTTATGATTTCTTACGTCATTATTTTGTGCATTTACCTTTTTTATGGTTTTTTTTTCTATTTTTTAAAAATAATTTCGTCTGTTTCAATTGTTCTATTTGATTTCTTTATTGTTTTGTGTGGCTTCATTTTCTTTATCTCACTTATTTATTTTTATTTTTCTTTCATATTTTTTCCCAATCGGCTTATTTGAACTTTATTCTAGCCCGTTTATTTAAATTATTTTTCTCTTTCTTGACTTCCCCTGTTTTTCTTTATTGTCTTTTAGCATTTTATCTTCCTCATTTTCGCATATACCTCCTTCTTTCTTACGTTCTGTCGTTTTCTTCTGTCAGAAATTGTACACTTTAAAATATGATTACCACATTCCCCGTTGTTTTTCCGCTCCTACCTTCTTAGTAATTCGAAAACCTCCACTTTAATTTGTCGTCTGGACGTTGCACGTTCTTCAAGGCGCGTTTTACTTACATCACTGGCATTTTCTACGTTTTCTGAATTGTTTATCATAAAGGAATTCCGTTGAATTGTTTCAACTTAATTGCTGAATTTCCGTTAGTTATTCCATGAACTTGTTACTCAATTTTATAAAACAATGGTGGAATCCTTGCAATATTAGGTTAAGCCGACATTATAGTCCTATTATTTTAGATATCATTGATCTGATGTCTTCGAAAGGAATGCAGGGAAGTGATTGTCATTATTTTACGATCTTTTTTGACGCGGCAGGCTCTATTAAATTATGTGGGGTTTTCTTTCTTTTGTGGACATTTTGCACCTTCTTTTTCCTTTTTTCCTCCCCCCCCTTCCCGTCTGATCCACATCTTCCTTTTCTTTTCATTTCCTCTTTCTTGTCCTCAAATTAACACTGTACATTTCTTACTAGCTTTCACACTCCCCCCTCTTTTTAACCCCCTTTAATACATTCTGATTCTTTGCACTTTTGCATTAATATTTACCTTACCTTTTTGTACGTCTATTCATATTAGTTATACTATTTCGGCTTTCTTCTTTTTTATATTCATCATTCTTTCTAGTAAATGTTAATAACATCAACATTATTATTCCTTATTTGCTGATCTGTGTTTATTTTTATCCCCAAACAGCATGCACATTTTATTTCTCATATTTTTCCTTTTATTAATCTTACTCTTTACAAGTCAACAACAACAAATCATAAAAACCGAATGCCCAATTAGAAAAATGAAAACAACTGAAATAAAAAAAAAAGATTATTTCGTCGCAAATCATCCATTTTCATGGTCGCTGATATTTCCGCAATGTTTTCTAATATGGTTTACCTGATTCTCGTGCATTAACGTTTTCTTTTCATTTTCTATTATGCTATTTTGTTGATATTTTTTCCTTGTGTTATTTCTATTTTCTTAATCATATTATCTCAGCATTTCTGCCGTTTTTCTTCTTGGAGTTTTAGCAAATAAAAAATAAAGATTTTCCCTTCGTAAAAAATACAAAATTGTATTGAGAAAAGATAAACCGCGCACACAGAATATTCCGCAAAATCTAACATGGCTTAAAGGATGTCGACTTAAAGCCTCAGAAAAAAACTGCATATATCTTGTTTCTCACATGAAGGCTTAAAATGTAGTGTGTTTATACAAGAACTTGAAATGCACCTACAAGAATGTATGGATGATATAAAATCTATTAGTAATGATGGAAGAACAACATAATTTTCCCGAGTGTACTTGTCCAGTACTTACTTGATCTGTCAACAGACAATATAAATAATCTCACGTTAAAAAGCGATGTTCAACAACATATATGACAAGAAACTACATGAATACACAAAAATATAATGACAGTTTCTGCTTGCAAATACATAACAAATGCCCATTCCGTAATCTTCCGTCAACACATAAACACCATATATTACAACTTGTTCACAATTAACATTTACTATAGTCATTGTTCCTGTATTTGATTAATTATTTCTGCATAATTATCAAATTAATTAACCATCGAAGTATTTGTTTCGTATATTATAATCTCTTGGTTATGTTTTACTACAATGAGGCGATTACAATGACGAATTTAATATAAATATCATAAGCTTCCAATTACTAAGATGAGTATTTATCAGTTATGTTATTTGGACTATTCAGACTTATGATCTCATTTAAGTTCGTATTCCTACTCCCTTCCGGCTAATATAGTCGTCGACTTATTTCTGGCGCGGCTTGTTTAACTCAAGGAACTTTATATCGAACTATAGAGTTAAGTAAATGTTTAGTTTGAAAATCCGTGCAGATTTACAAGTTAAACAAGAGGGGCCTTAAGAATAGTGATGTTTACATCGGCCGAAAAGTTTTGATATTAGCATTCGAGATTATAGTGTATACTGAAAAACAACCATTTATGGTTTACTAGCAAATATATCTGATGTTACCAGGTTTGAATGATGATCAACGAATGTTGTATACTTGCGAAATTTTATTGTCATTGAAATTGTTGAAACCACCCATTTTTTCACTCAAATCGATTGAGTGACTTCTCTAGTCGGGGATCCTACGCGATACAGCGAGAGGATGATTTGCAGTCTTCCGCACAATAACTTCGTAGACAATATATTGTAGTATGTATAGCACTGTACAGAACCTATTGTTCATTTTATAAAATCATGTTCATATAATCACTTGAATTGAAGCTCAAAAAATCAAGTATAATAGATCAATTGTTTTCTAAACAGAAATTTTCATTTCGAACGCGCAACTGTATTATGGCAGAACCTACTGTTGATTTTATTATCCGAGTCATTCCGCTTGTGAAGAGATAAAAATTCTCAAATGCAATTCTGATGTCATGTAGTTTAATGGGGGTTAACATGAATCAAAATAGTACTGTTTTTTGCTAGATCGGACTTTTTCGATTATCAATGTTGAATATTTATCGGGGCATTATGATTCGAAATTAACTAAAGACAATTTGAGAGACAGGAAGTAAATGTGTGTGAATTTGATAAAAATCGGCTTTATCGTGTAAGAGTCCGTAATAAACGAACAAACACACACAACATACACACAAGAAATACACACGGGCAAAGTAGCTGTTATGTAAGAAGTATTATTCTCTAAGTAATGTATTCATAATGAAATGCTGGAAAAACACACATGTATATATATATATATATATATATATATATATATATATATATATATATATGTGTGTGTGTGTGTGTATGTGTGTGTGTATTAGTGTATTATAAGCATACGCGTATATTATAAAATAACAGATTACGTATTTTTAATGTTTACTTCAATCGTTCTACATACATAGCTAGATATTAGTAACATTAAATGTAGTTATGCATATTTTAAAATACGGTTTATATTTAAATATATATGTGTGTATGTGTGTGTTTGTTATTTCCGTCATTTGAACGATCAGTACAAATGGAAAATCGTTGAAATAAACTGTTTTTTTTATTTAAATCGATTCGTATTTTGAAAAGCCGTAAATATTTTAGTCATATGTTAGATTTGTCCATGACAGTTTAAGATTATTTTCGTTTTCACTTACGATGTGTGATCCGTTTGACATTTTGAACCGTTATCCCTTATTGCTGACATATTCTTTGCTCACCCTATCGAGCAATAGTATCAGAAATACCTTTTTTTCGATTTCCTGAATTTTGTGCATGTGATTGTGGCTCAGAGGTCAACGGCAAAATAGATATTATTGTTTAAAAACTAAGAATAACCTGCTACAATTACATAGACTTAAACTCTTGAACAAGATAACATATTAAAGCAGAGACAGACAACATACGATAAACTTTTAATTGTTTGACTAATGCTGTTATACATTTTATAGATACGCCAGCTCTTTGAGATCTCCTTATTTGAATTAACAATAAAACAACAAAAATAAAAAAAACAATTAGCTACAAGTAATTGCTGTCAATAGGGAGGCAGTATAAATGAAATGATGAATAACTTAAAAGGATGAGCATTACAAAGTCGTTAGTTTTAAATGGCAATTGAAGTACGTGGGCGCAAACAGATGTAACTTAAGGATTAAAGGTAAATCAAACTTAGAAAAGAAACCTAAAATATGCAACGCCAATGTTCACATGCATAAACTAAATTTCGATTCAAGAGCAATATTATCAACAGTTAGAAGAATATACGAAAAGCATTATCATAACAACATAAGTGAAATCGATACAATATTTTAAATTGTACAAATTATGAATTGATTTTAAAGTGTAATAATTATAAATTGATTTTAAATTGTACTAAATATGAATTAATTTTAAATTGTACTAAATATGAATTAATTTTAAATTGTACTAATTGTGAATTTATTTTAAGTTGTACTAATTATAAACTGATTTTAAATTGTACTAATTATAAATTGATTTTAAATTGTACTAAATATGAATTAATTTTAAATTGTACTAATTGTGAATTAATTTTAAATTATACTAATTGTGAATTGATTTTAAATTGTACTAATTATAAATTGATTTTTAATTGTACTAAATATGAATTAATTTTAAATTGTACTAATTGTGAATTTATTTTAAGTTGTACTAATTATAAACTGATTTTAAATTGTACTAATTATAAAGTGATTTTAAATTGTACTAAATATGAATTAATTTTAAATTGTACTAATTATAAATTAATTTTAAATTGTACTAATTGTGAATTGATTTTAAATTGTACTAATTATAAATTTATTTTAAATTGTACTAAATATTAATTAATTTTTAATTGTACTAATTGTGAATTAATTTTAAATTGTAGTAATTGTGAATTGATTTTAAATTGTACTAATTATAAATTGATTTTAAATTTTACTAAATATGCATTCATTTTTAATTGTACTAATTATAAATTAATTTTAAATTGTACTAATTGTGAATTGATTTTAAATTGTACTAATTATAAATTGATTTTAAATTTTACAAAATATGCATTAATTTTTAATTGTACTAATTGTGAATTAATTTTAAATTGTACTAATTTTAAAATTGTTTAAAATTATATTAATTATAGATTGATTTAAATTGTACTAATTACACATTAACGTTAAATTATTTCATAAATTGATTTTGAATTGTACGACTTATTAATTAATAATTAATTGTATTAATAATTAATTGATTTAAATCGTACTAATTATATACATTGGGATCGTAGTAACACTGAAATCATAATTTTTCAAAAGTTAGTAAATATAATCGAAATTTGTTTATTTTCTATGTTCTTTCTATATTTCTCTTTACTTATTTTTTCTTAAATATCTTTATTTCCAGTTTTGCATAAAATATTATTAACATATGTAGTTATATGACCTATTATTTCGAATTGGTTATTCAAATCTCATGCGTTATATTTATATTTTCTTGGTCTTACCATAAACGAACAGAAAATCAAAACACATATTATAGAAAATAGTTAAAACATTACATCATAAAACATTATGAAGTGATAAATGCTGAGAGAAATAGACAGAAACATAGTGAAGTAAGATTGTTTTGACAAGTAGAATGGAAAGGCAATTTAAATTTTATTTATGTAAACGGTAATACTTCATATTTTCATGGATTAATATATTTCCTTGAACCATTTAAACAATATTCCAGTATATACTTCTTTATTATGTTTAAACCTGAAACTTTTGCAACAATAACTGTTCCATCAGTAAAGTGTTTGAGTTCGGTGGATGGCATTAGTAATTTTCTGGGAAAGGGAAGACAATTGTGTCGACTTAAATGCCTTACTTACAAGCCAGATTTAGACACAATGTCGGATTTTAATCTAGTGTTAGACAAGATCCGTTTTCATCCACCGTGGCACGTCCCTGTTATTCGTGTCAATCCAGCGATCCATTTTGAGGATGCTGGCAATGGTTCTATTGTCATAACTTTTATCGATATAGTGTATTAGCTGTAGAGTGTTGAATACTGTCACTTTCAGACAGTATTGCACTATCATTCTTGAGAATTTTATACAACTGGTCAACAAGCAGAGTGTCTGTATAAAAAAGGGAACCAGTTTGAACAAGGGGGCAATTGAATCATGTCGTGTTTTCTAAGCGGAATTATCATCGTTTCATCCTGTGTTCCAGAACATGCTTGTTTATTATCCATATACACTCCTTATTTTTTGGTTTCGATTATCGGTGGTGATGCACATGTAATTTTTTTTAACTTTTAAAACCATTACTATATATTGGGACCAATATGATATAATATAATAAATCGAAAGCTCCATTAATCAAAAACAAATATTCAAGCGAATTTTACGACCGATCAATGCTGGACGGCCTGATGGTTATTTATGAATCTGACCTTTTTTAAACAATAAGAATTCCATTAGCAAAGTGTTTGGGTTCGGTTTATAGCAGTTGCACTTTTCTAATTAATGTAAGGCAATTGTGTTCACTTGATGGATTTTAATGTAGCGTAACACTAGCTTCACAAACCGGAGCACTAAATAAGAGAGTTAAATGATAATCATTGAAGGAGTAACGATACTTATCGAGGGCGAAAAATGCTACAAATTGCGCTGAAGAACTCTGTGTATATGTATTTGGTTTATTTATTTTTATTATCCCATACTTATACATTTTCGATCAAGGTTACTGAATGTATTCTATATTTATTTGACACAAAATCAGTTTTAAAAAAGGAACAACGTATCCCTCTAAAAGTCAAACGATATTTATAAGAACAAAATAAATATAGTATTAGGACAAATATACACTTTTTAAGAGTTACTTTGTAAATGTATGCATGCGTATAATCATTTAAATATATGGTTATTTTCAACGGAATCCTATAGTGTTTATTAAACCCCAACACTATGATAATATATATATATATGTACATATATATATATAAATATATATATATATATATATTATGTGTATATGAACATATACATATGTGTCAGTATATGTACATATATATGTATATATGTGCATATATATATGTGCAAAGACATATATGGTAATCACCTAGCATATTTAAACAAGACACTGAGAAAATATAACACTACAGGAAACGAAAGCAACGAATTAAGATGAAAATGGAAAAAGAAGAGATGATAAAATTAATAGAGGCAATCAGAATAATAAAGATAGAAACAGCACCGATAGTAATAACCAAAATTACAAGGAATACCTAAGAAAATTCATACACATTAGCAGTATCTGTTATGGAATTAAGAAAAATTAAACTGAGTATAAATCAAGATTGTCCATAGTAGATAGAGTCAAAAAATATAAACAAAGCAAATAAAAAGGATGCAAAAAGCAGCCTACCATATACTAATATCAAAAGAAAAATATTAAACAGACGACAAGACGTAATTCATGGATGTCGGCATAGAAATCGATACTTTATTTCACGCATTAACCCAGACGAAAAAAACAACATAAACTGAAATCTAGAGCTAGTAACATAAAATGAACAGATCAGTCGGCCATTCAAGAATAATGTAAACATAAATAAAACAACAAAATGGAACGAAGAGTATAATTAAAAACTGGATAAATATAATTAAAAATAAATAAAATGAAAAAGAAGGAAACAATTAAATGGGAAATAAATTAAAAACAAACGTATAATATGAGTAAAGAAAAAGATGAAAGGAAGTAACTCTAGTAATAAAAATTTATTCCATGAGAGTGACCTCCCCTTAGAAAAAAATACATTAAGTAATAAATAAGAATACGAACGAAAATAAAGGAACATTTGAATAAACACACATAAATGCAACCAAAAATTATTAAAAAAATAGGAAAGAATAAGTAATAGGAAAATAGGAAATCAAAACTAAAACAAACAATAAAAAATACGAAATCAAGTTTGTAACTGAAATTTTCGTTTGCATGTTATCCAAGATGAGCACCTTGTAACAACGTGGGGATGAAATTTCTTTTCCCCTAAGAAAAAAAACAGATGTATCCTGTACAAAATTCACTTTTTGTTGGTAACATCGAATGAAAATACCATCTGACGAATTGGTGAGAATTGAATACTTTATAGGACATGAATTACTAAAATTGCTATCTCATAAATAGCTGTTATGAAGAAATCCAAGCTGAAATAAACAAACGTTACAAAAAAGAAAAAAATGTAAGTCTTTGAACTTCAACAACGTTTTGTACTATATTCTCTGCACATATAAAGTAGATATATGGAGGTTTACTCGAAATTAACGGTGATTCAGTTTCTGTGATACCAGTCTCCACCCGTTAAGCGAAAATGGTATACATTAAAATTTACAATATTTCAAAATCAACCATCTATAATATATATATATATATATATATATATATATATATATATATATATATATATATATATATATATATATATACGGGCAAATAGTTAATAAAACATGTTAAAAACCACTTCGAAATGAGTTAAAAACATATTTAATCTAAAAAGGAAACACTTGATAAGTGGATAGTCCTTAATCCGCGGAGTTTCGGAGAAATACTTTCCTTCTCATCAGAGGGTAGGAATTAGCAAAATTCGGGATCGGATTTTGCATGCAAAAGTATTTGATGAAACAACCAGTAAGTCAAAGATATTACTTGCAAACAAAAAAAGTGACGCAGAGGGAGTATGGTGAAGAAAAATGTGACTACACATTAATGGATAGTCTGGTGGAAGATAAATAGACCAATATATATATATATATATATATATATATATATATATATATATATATATATATGACTGTTCGGTAAAGTGCTATTATTATCAATATTGGAGGATATATTTCGTATGGTTTAATGTTATTTAAGAATAAAAATCTGACAACAAAAAAATTACAGACACTTCTAAAATACATTTTCATTTGCTCTAATGCAATGTTCAAAAACGATGTTGCCTCCGTCACGTTATTTAAAATAATTTTTCTGCCTTCCAATGTTTACTTTCATGTTGAAAATTGTCAGCCGAAAGACGTCTTGTTTTTTTTTTTTTCTTTTCTATCCCACCTCTTCTTTTCTTTCTTTTTTTTGTATAATTTTTAAACATTGAATTAGAGGTAATGGGAATATATTATATTTTAAGAAGTGTGTTTATGTTTTTTTGTAGTCCTATTTTTTTGTTGAATAATTATATTTGGCTAAACAATATAACGGACTCTCAGCAATTGATAGTAATGTAACTGCGCCTAGTATTATGTAAATGCTTCACAAAAGAATGTTTCATAAAACTCTCAATACATATAATGTAGAAATTCATTGGTTTTATCACTGTTAACATATGCAATACAAAATTCAAACTTTAACTGTCTCTTGACCAAGACAGGTGTATACATGTTTTTTTAAATAAATTAATATGTTTTTTAATTATTTAAACAAAACACTCCCAGACCGAACTACTTACTCTAACGAGATTTGTTTGGGAAAAAACAAAATAAAAATGATTTTACCCGACATTTATAAATTTTCAAAATGTTTCATTTAATTTTTTTCATTTAGTTTATATATATATATATATATATATATATATATATATATATATATATATATATATATATATATACATATATATACATACATATATATATGTGTGTGTATGTGTATATATGCGTGTGTATATATATGTGTATGTATATATGTGTGTGTGTGTGTTTCTATATATGTGTATATATGTGTGTGTTTGTATGCGTGTGCGTGTTCATCGATTATTTTAGTTTGTATTTCATCTAGGATTTCTATAGTGTCCAAAAAAAGTAAATATATTTTTATAACATTTTTAAAACCACTTTTAGTTACCTATATCTATACAAATTCTACTGTAACACTGTGCTTTTATTTTTTTACAGGCTAAGTTTTTTTTTATATAACTGTTTCATTTGCTATTTTACCCCTAAAATCTAGCATCACTAGGAAACGAGTTCTTCTTTTTCAATATATTCTTCGTGACCTTATATACGTAGACTTTGAAGTCTTATCTGAAACTTATGCACATATGTGGCAGAAAATTTATAATTAAACTCGTAATAGATAATTTGTTAAAAAAGCATCAGTTTTTTTTTTTTATTACAGACATATGCAATGCCTTTATTGGCATGGATACAACTCTGTTGGTAAGGAAGAAAAGGTGTTTTAATATATCTCACCTATAGGGCGAAAAAAGAAATGACGACAGTTCTTAAAAATAATTCTGGAACTGCGGATTTACTTGTCCATTGACTTCATTCAAATGTACATTTAGGAGAAAATAATGAGCTTATGAAGAGAAATCAATATTGCATTATGACCTCTAACTGTAACTAAGTAATACAATTACTTATATATAAAAGGCCAATTTTTTTTGGGTCAGTATATGTAAATCCTTTTCCCATCGACTACGAAACAGTCTAGAAACTTGGGAGGAGACATTTCACACAAATATACTTACTTGAATGTGTTTTAGATAGGTTTATATGGGAATGCTTCCGATAAGTATCTAAATTTATTAATGTAAAGTCCCCATGAAAATAGCATTACTAGTTTGACCAAAACAAACCAGATAATGCCGCCTTAAATGACAATAGCAGTTAATATTTATTTATCACCGAAGAAGTAAAGACCGAGGGATAATATTGGCAAACTGCTCTTTGATAAGAAAGTGGTGCATTCGAAATTAATTCTTCTCTTCTGACACAAATAAACCATTATAATGAGTGTTGTACTTTAAACTTGCATTCAAGCAATTATATAAAAATTATTTTATAAAATAAAAAGTAAGTTCTCTGAAGTATAATATAAAGTGCCACATATTGGGAACTAAATAGTTTTGGGAGGGCATATAAATATTACCTCACGGTGCATGGCACTGGATCCCGACTAGACCAGATAAACAATCTATTTAATTGAAACATGGCGACTTCACCGATTTCGATGGCAATAAATGTATTCCAAATGCAGACTATGCATTTATCTTCATTCAATGTCGGCAACGACTGATCTCGGTGTAAGTGTAGAAATAATTTTATTGTTGATTACATTTGTCGCATGCTTGTCGGCTTTTTTAGCGTATTAATATTTTCAGTAGATGCTGTAGACAGTAATTAAATCATTAGAGCTTACGTTATATTCTGGTATTGTCGACATGTCTTAATTTACTGCATACGTTAATTATCGTAATCATTTTATGCTTTAATTTGAGTACAAAACTAATTACAATTGTAGATTACTAGATCAAAGAGGACTTGATGTAAATGATTATATAACACACACCCCCACACACACATATATACATATATAATGGGTTCGTTCAAAAAATGTTGTTGACGTCAAACTTCATGTCAAAAAACGACATTATTTTTGAACCACTATATATATATATATTTATATATATATGATTATATATATAATTATATATATATATTTATATATATAATTATATATATATATAATTATATATATATATAATTATATATATAATTACATATACAAATATATATATATAATTATATATATACAAACATATATATATATATATAATTATATATAATTATATATATAATTATATATATAAATATAAACATATATATAAATATATATAAATATAAATATATATATATATATATATATATATATATATAGAGAGAGAGAGAGAGAGAAATGTATATAGATATATATATTTATAGAAATATATTTTTTATACCTGGGGATCACCACTTATCAAGGCCCGGAAGACAGTCGGTGATAAGGGCTATTTTGTGTACAATAATCAATGGGATAATATCGTAGTAATAGTTGGTATTGGAGATGTGATAAAATGTCTTACTTAGGGGGCGATTAATCAGGAATTTGGCTATATTGGACTTGAAGACGTACAAGTTTTAGCCTGGTTCGAAACAGGCAAACGAAAGAGAAATCCACAGGTGTGCACTTCTAAAAAAAGCTATGTTCATGGTATCTACGTTTTGATTTAGGCACAGATAAAGGGCGGGGGGTGGAAAATTACTAACAGTGGTTTAATCTAGGCGGGTATTTATCATAAAAGAATTCGCGAGGGGGGGCAGAGATTGGAGCTCGGAGGAGCACTTGCCATGGAAATAAAGATAAAATAAAGACAGGCTCGCAACGTCTCTTCTGTGGGAGAGATGTTGCAGGAAAGAGAAGAGAGCACCCGCACCAAGCTACGAAGTCTATTTTGTATTTTGTCAAAGCATGACTGGCTGTTTTTTTAAAGATCCAGTCCAGATGTTGCAGCAGTGCCTCATCTTTGGACGTACTCCGCTTTTAAAGAGATAGAGAATTTCATCAGTAGTGATATATCTTCTGGGGCGGTAGAATGATCCCACAATTTTCCCAGCGACCCAGGCAACAGACTTGATATACGTGTTCCATTTCAGATCAGAAGTAAAGGTTAAAACCAGGAGATTGTCAAAACATGAAGTCTCCCCAAGACGAGAGCCAGCCATTTCAATTGGTGCTAGATGAGGAAGAGAGCGTTGATGATGTAACGTTAGGAGCTTTGTTTTATATGCATTAAAAGTAACCAGCCATCTCTTTCCCCACTGAACCACTTTCCCTAGATCAAAGGAGAGGGAATCAGAGAGAGCTTTGTCATTTACGGCCTGTAATGTGTGCCGTAGATGGTCGTGTCATCAGCATAGATGTCAACGAATGATTTAATATGTGTTTTGGGAGATCATTGATGTAGATCAGGAAGAGAGTTGAACCCAGGATTGGCCCATGGGGGACTCCAGCATTAATACTGTGGGCCTTTGATTGCTGCCCATCAATCACTACTCTTATGAACCTATCAGAGAGAAATGATTCAATTATTGAGAAAACATTTCCAGTAATACCGTAGCTGGAAATCTTGTGAAATAGGCCCTTATGCCAAACCTTATCGAAGGTATTTGATATGCCAAGAGCAATTGCCATAGAAAGGAACCCTGGTGGAGATATCCACTAATCCTATGGAATATAACGGTTTGCACGTCAGCTGTAGATCTAGCAGAACGGAAACCATATTACATGTAACTAAGGAGGGTTTTTTTCTGATGAGGTGGTTGACTACTTCTTTATTGAATATGGAGTTCACTAACTTACTCATGACACACAAGAGACTTACTGGTCTGTGTTGAAAGGTAAATAACCTATCACCTGAGTTCTTAAATACAGGGCGTACTGACGAGGTTTTCCATTGTGTTTAAAAACACTTCTTAAGGCAATGCTTAAACAGTTTTGTTAGTATGGGGGCAAGTTCTGGTCGAAGCTTTTTCAACACTATAATTAGAATGCAGTCTGGGCCAGTTATTTTCCTGGAATCAACGTGCTTGATTAGTTTGGCGACCTCGTGCACAGATATGTGTATGTTGGTTAGCGTGTTGTCTGTTGTGGGAGGAAATACGGGGAGTTGATGAGCTTTATCATAGAGGGTAAAGTTAGCTGCAAAGTTCTTGGCAAATAGTTTGGCCTTGTGTGATGCTGATGAGATGACCT
Source organism: Euprymna scolopes (assembly GCF_053919585.1). Classification (NCBI taxonomy): domain Eukaryota; kingdom Metazoa; phylum Mollusca; class Cephalopoda; order Sepiida; family Sepiolidae; genus Euprymna; species Euprymna scolopes. The sequence goes on from NC_136519.1 coordinate 40,843,243, forward strand.
CAGGTCCATTGATGATGGTAGGGATAGAACGCACGCATCTGTTCAGGATCCTGTTTGCTATTTGCCAGAACTTGTGGGAACACAGCCGCTGCTCAGCTACTTTGGATTTGACGGACTGAGCATATAGCTCTCTTGCATTTTTATTACTCTTTTACCGTGGTTGCTGGCAGTCCTGAACGCAGCTTTAGTCTCAGTACCTCTATTACGTTGGTAGTTATGGAAAAAAAACGATTCCTGTGCGCAATGGCAGCAGCACGTTCTGGAGAGAAACATGGTTGGCTGTTAGGTTTTTGTTGGATTTTTTGAATGGTATGAATCAGTCTATATCTACAATAAACCATTCGGTCAGGTCTGATACTATAGAGGATACATCCTTTTTAAACATGGAATGCAGAGGTAGATCAGATATTAATGTACGGAAGCTATCTTAGTCAGACATAGAGTATCGATATACAGTACAGTGGAGAGGTACATCTGAAGACTTATTGTATTTCATTTTTATCTTAACTGATACAACTATGTGATCGGAGGATCTCAGGGGAGATAGAACGGAACATGAACATAGCTCAGGGGAAATTGTGATAAAAGGGTCTAGAAGGCTTGCATACTGACCAGGTGGGTTCGTGAACAATCTGGGTAAGGTCATAGGCAATGGAAAAATCATGACAGAACCTCCCCTCATCATCTGTTTTATTTGAATGGGTCAGCCATTCCCCATTATGGGCATTGAAGTCACAGCAAATGTGAATGGTAGCGGTAGGATGAGCAGAGAAAATGTGGTCAATTTTCTCAAATATACTCTTAAGGACAGAAACACCGCTGTTGTGAGGGCGATGAAGGGCAAATATGAATGCGGTGGTGTAAGCAACTGCAACCCGGAAGCACATATAAGGTAAACTAGGGTCTTCTCTGGAGATATCTCTACCACATGGAAAACCATCTTTAATGTAGGCGAATATTCCATGTCCATGGCGATCTTGAGGGTCAGATTTAGATGTTAAGTTAGAGTATCCTTATATTGTGAACTCATCTAGGGAGGTGGTCGGCCCTATGCCAGTTTCGCTTAGAAAGAGTAAGTACGGTTTCATCCCCTGTAATTGGGTTTCAACCTCTGGAAGGTTGGAACGTAGACCCCTGATGTTGGAGAAGGATACATGGTAGTAGGTGTCTACGTTAGAGAATGTTCAAATAGAAAACAAAAGTGTATTATTTTGTTTTCTATTTTGAAAAGGGGAGGCCCCTTCTCTCACGAAATTAATAAAAGTTCCATACCAACAACGGATTTTATATACAGCGGACATACCAGCAACTTGGTTATAAAATAATTATACATTGAGGTGAGGAATTATTGACGAATAAACAGTTAGATATTTATACCCATCTACTTTTGTTTGTTTTTCTTTTCTTTAATTTCATGATTCCGGTCTTCTTCGCATTGTTTTGGGCTCTTAAACGTCCATATATATGCACGTTTCATAAATAGCACCGACAGCTCTTTCTTGTGTTTATTGTAATCCTCCTTTTATCTTTGTCGGTACATTTTCCGAACTTTTTTTTTTGTGAAAAAAGAAATATCCACTAATCGCAAAGTTTTCGACCTCTATTGGGCATCCTCAGGCGAGTAGTAAAAATAAAAATGTAATGAAAAATGAAATTGAAAAATAAAAATAGTGAGATGAAATGAAAATGCGATTAAAAAACGATTAAAATCGCTTAAAATCACTAAAATGCTCAAAAACACTTCAGCGTGCTCTCCGTTTAATTTTGAGTCTGGTTAATAGTTGGGTTATTTATGTGGATTAACAATGCTTCAAAGATTGGGAGGCGCACCTCGCAATATGAGGCAGTTTAAATGGCCGTGTTTTTTTATTAATATGTTTCTAAATTCAGTTTTAAGGGTGTGGTGTTCTATGAGGTACTGATAGATTGAGCTATTCGGGGAAGACAGGTAATATATTAAACGATGGGGGATGCTGGTTCGAGTCATGCCAATGTACGAATTATTTTGGGAGACACATTCTCCTATGAAACACTTAAAGACGTGCACGACATTTCCAGCTTTCGGCATACTGCCATCGGATCTATGGCTATTTTTTTTATTAGTAATTGGCTATTTTTAAATTTTTTGTAATAAATAATGAATCTTATTTTAGAGTGTGTTTCCGTGGTTATGACATGTTTGTGTAAAATATATGTTATTATTGTTTCGTCTAATTTGTAATTCTCATGCGTCTGGTTACAATAATAATGTTAATGTTATTATCGCTGCTATCATTATTATTATTTCTCCAAGGCGTTAACATATCACAATTTGAGTTAAGCACCAATGGAGGCCGAAAATGTTCGCGATTATGGGAAATTTCTTTTTTCACTCGAAAAAAAATGTTCGGAGGATTACTAGATTAACAAGCAAGAGTTGTGTGTCTTAATTAATGAAACATGTATAAAAGAAAAAATGCTGCTTAAATATACTAATATATATATATATATATGCATATATATATATATATGTATATGCATATATATATTTAATCTGAGAGTAAATAGTTACATATGGTCGCTACAAACAGCTATATGTTTCAGTCAATAAAACCTCCTCAGGCGATCCAAAACCTGTCACCGCCATTGAGTCGTTGATGAGTTAAGGAAGTATTATTGACTGAAACAGATGGCTGTTTGGAGCGATCATATGTAACTGTTTATCCTCAAGTAAAACACATTTTACTCTTGTTATTGAATACTATAGTACTATATAACAACCTCATTGTGTTTATTAGTCCCGACTTTTAAACATCTCAAAGCCGTATATATATATATATATATATATATATATATATATATATATACATGAAATTTTATATTATAAGCTCTATTTTCATATTATAAGCTCTATTTCCTTTTCGGTTTTATTGAGCTTTTACATCAGGTTGAGATTACTTTACTTGTAAATATTAACTCTTTAATATTTATAATATATTTTAAGTTTACCATTTTGATTACCTTAGTAAAACTGATTGTAATTTTTATTTCTAATATATATGTGTGTATATATATACATATATATATATATATATATACATATATATATATATATATATATATATATATATATATATATATATATATATATATATATATATAAACTGGAGTGTTTATTTCTAGAAATACATAAAATACCCATGCCATTTTATTAGGTCGAAATCTGTGAGATGAGAATTCTGTCTGCCCGATAAATCACTCCATAAAACAGAATAAAGGATTTATGTGCGAAATAGTTATGCCAGTTCAATCGAATATATGTGTTTTGTGGCATTTGACGAGCACACAAGCACAATTGACAAAACTATCATAAATTCCTGCAGAAGACAGCTGTATAATATAAACAACCTGAGCGCTTCTACTCCACATTGGCATATCGATTAATTTAATACAAGATTTAGTTATTCTGCCACATAAGCACAGTTTTCGAATGCGTTAACAAAACGAGATCATAGAGAAAGAGATGATGTTTGTCGAAATATTAGGGTAAATATATGTATCTGCGCAGAGAAAAGGAACACAGTAAAAAAAAAAACGATGGTAAATAAGGAATGAACAATTGAAAAGCGTGCGGCCGCGTGTGAGTGTACAGTGAACGAACCATAAAGAAATAACTAAGTCTAGTATGGCCTCCCACCCTTCAGTCCCAAAAGTTCCCAGGGGATGTCAAATCCTGGTGAAAATAAATAAACGGTGCAATTTTTGGGCCTTAACATGCAAATTCGAGTTTTGCGTCATGCAACGAAAAAGGGGGAAAATGACTAAGTCCTCATTTATCCCCAACCACATTTAGACCCCAAAGTCCCCAAGGCCTTAACATATTTAAATTTGAGTTCAGCACCATGCAAAACTGCTTAATAGATATACACAGAAAATTTTGGACAAATAGTAATGCTGCCTCCAGTAAGACATGCAACACGCCACCTGCCGGAATATCTCCAACTGCAGTATATCTGAAGACATGGTAAAATAGTCCTAAAAATGGAGTGTTTTTATTAGCCCTAAAAGAGCCCCTGGGGCACACCCAAGAGTTATCGCGAAGTAGAAAATTATATAGAAATCAGTAAGTTCCAACTTTTCAGAAAGTTTGTTAAAAATCCACGGAAGCACTTTGTTTTAATAAACAGAAAGGTGTCAGGTTTAGCCATTTTAACACGAACGGCACTCCTAGGTGGCAACCGGATTTTTTTTTGCGGAAAATCCGTTTTGTTACTATCTAACTATTATCAAGTTTAATGTTTGTGCAATGTTATTTAATTCCAAGGCGTAATTATTGAGAAAAGTATTGGTAGACGAATAGACGAGCAGACAAGGTTGAATTTACAGGTGCACCATGCTTTTTTTGAGAGCATCAAAAAGGTGCTTTATTAATAGTATCAGTTAGTAAACCTTTAAAATTAATTTTGTTTGTATTTCTGTATGACCCCACTAAAGCTATAATATAATATTAAACAGATGGTAAGTATATGATATAATTGAAAACCTATCAATGATAAATTTCTTTAACCAAAATTCAGTTTATTAATATCTAATGCATGTGTTGTTTTAGGAAGACTTTAAAATATTCCACTGGGACATAATTTTTTTCTACGTTTCGGAATCTTAAGATGATAATGTTATCTCTATTCAATAGCGGGGGCGCAGCTGAGATTGAATTCACGAAACGAGTTTTTGTAGTGTAATTCAAATCTTGTCGGAAACTGAATACTTGATACTTCGCCAGAGATGTCAAGGGTATTTTTATCGTGACGCCATCACTAGGTGGAGTGCCTACCACGGCTTAGGAGAATCCCATCGACCCTGGATAGAGGGATCGACCGCGCCAGTTTCTCAACCTGGTATTTTACCTCGCGGTACATACATCACCTCGTCTTCAGAAATGGGCACCCAATCTGGTACTGGCCAGGCTCAATATTGCTTAACGTAAGTGATCTGGTGAAAATCGGTGTGTCAACGTGATCGCGCCGTACAATGATGTTATGTAACATTTATTCATTATTAATCTTGGATTATATTTTCACAACTTCTAAATAACTAGTTTGTTTTGCGAGATATATATTTTTTAATATCGCATTGAAATATTTTCCGCCAGCCTTTCTATATATATATATATATATATATATATATATATATATATATATATATATATATATATATATATATATATATATATATATATATATATATATACATGCATATACATATATATACATATACATATATATATATATATACATACATATATATATATATATATATATATATATATATATATATATATATATATATATATATATATATATATACTAACAGGTGTATCCAGTATTAAAAGTGGCGTTAATTCCTTTAAGCATATGAAATAAAAAAAAACAGAAATTACTGAGATATATCCATGCGACTATTATATTTTTAAGCAGTACACATCTTGTAAGTAACAAATAAATATTTGAGCTGAGATCTAAATCCAAAGCAAAAAGAACAACAAAAAAAAACAGTGAGTCAAACATAATAACCAACTTACCACGATATTTTACAAATGTTTGGAAACCAACTTTTTTTTTAGCTTAAGGAAGCTGTCGGGAAACAATTGACAACAATATCAAATCCGATGACCTCCTGGTACCAATTTGTAAAGTTTGATCATTTAGCAACCCCTAGTTGAATATCCTATATAACAAATGTCAAGTTTCTAGATCAAAAATTATTTTAGTACATTGGTTGAGGGTTGTCCTAACACACACGCATTCTCTCTCTTTTAGATATATAGATATATACATATAGATATAAATGTAGATAGACAGATAGATAGTCTTGTGGAGACGCCTACTAATTAACATAAGTGGGTGAGTGAGATATATAAAGTCATCAATCACCAATACCGGGGGAGTGCGGCAACGACCGTCAAATAGGCAAGACGCTTATGCTGCCTCCAGTAAGACACGCAACAAGGCACCTGCCGGAATATCTTCAACTGAAGTATATCTGAAGACATGTAAATATGTAGATAACTTTTCTTTTCTAATATATTATTGTATTCCTTTACGTTCGTGTTCCTGTTAATTATTTGTACAGACGCAACAGATATATATATATATATATATATATAGAGAGAGAGAGAGAGAGAGAGAGAGATAACAAGAGGTAGGAAAAGTATTTTAAATGTTTACTAAAAACAGGTGTAAATTTTCTGCCGTTCGTATGAGCAGAAATCAGAGACCCACAGTATTAATACTGGAGTACCTCAGGGGTTCATGCTGGGCCCAACTCCTGATCTACATCAACGATCACCCAAAACACATACGTTAATTATTCGCTAACACCTTTGCTGATGACACGATAATCTATGGCAATACATCAAAGGACGTAAATGACAAAGTTCTCTCTGATCCTGTCTCCTCTGATCGTGAGCGCGTGGTACGATGGGGGAAGATGTGGCTGGTTATTTCAATACATCTAAAACTAAGCTTCTATCTTTATATCACCAACGATCTGATCCCCACGCGGCATCAATTGAAACGGTTGGTTCTCGTCTTTGGGAGACTCCACATTTTGACAAGCTTCTGGAACTGACCTTTACTCCTGATCTGAAATGGAACACGTACATCAATCTGCTTCCAAGGTCGCTTGGAAAATGGTGGGATCCTTCTACCGCTCCAGTAGATATCTCACCTCTGATGCAATCCTCTATATGTATAAAAGTTAAGTACGCCCAATGATGGAGTATTGCTGTCACATCTGGGCAGGAGTTGCTAGAAGCAGCTTATCCTGCCTTGACAGATTACACAATTGACTTCGTAGCTTAGTGGGGGATGACCTTTTCTCTTTCTTCAAAGTCTCTTCCACAGGGAAGACGTTGCGAGCCTGTAATTGTTTTATCGTTATTCCTACGGCAAGTACTCGTTTGAGTTCTAATCTCTGACCCGCCTCGCCAATCTTTCACGAAAAACACCGGTCTAGCTGAAACCACTCTCAATAATTTTCCCCACTCTACATCTGTGCCTAAATCACAACGTTGATTCCATGAACAAAGCTTCTTTCTTCGAAGTGCAAGCCTGTGGAACTCTCTTCCATTTTGCTGCTTCCCATCTGACTACAAGTTGGATGTCTTCAAGTTCCATATAAACAAAAATTCCTGATAAACCGGCCCCTTAATTAATTCAGTTCATCAAATCTCCATTATTAACGACTACTACGATATTATCGCATTGATTACACTACACGCAATAAGCCTTATCCGCGAGTGGTCTTGATAAGTTGTGACTATCATGTAAAAAAAAAAAGATGTAAGTTTTCTAGGAATAAAGGTCCAATTGTTATTGCTAAGGATGTTTATCTAGTATATAACATATATTAAATTCTTCACCCGACTTTGGTTGACAAAACAAGAACAATTAAGCCACGTTGTGGGAATAAAAATTTAATTTCGCAATCTCATGTCTCACAACTTCTACATAAATACTACCGAGTTCGACATGATGCACCATATGAAAGTCGGTTATTTCATTGGCTGAATCGACATGGGAATAAAATCTAATACGAGGACATTAGTCCAAATAACCCAATGATATTGAAGAGATTTATTATTCATCTATATGTTTTTGGTTTTAGCATTTCTTCGCCTAAGAATGTATTCTATATAAAATTGGCATTTTCAAGCGTATCACTAGGGCTGTTGCAATATTCATTTTCAGATATGTTTTATATTCTAGTGATATGCTTAAGAATATGCTTATTTTCACGAGAATATGCTTTTTAAAAAGAATATCCTTCTCTGGAGCAGAACATGTATTTTGTCTACTGCATATATTTTTAATCAAATATTTTCTCCATACTTCTGGCGAATATCTGTATGTTTGGTAATTTTGTTTTATGTAACAATCTTAATTTTGGGGGTTTTATTTTCTTTAATATTTTTACTACATCTTGGTGTAAATGCCGTTAGAAACACAGTATTAAGTAGTTAAAACCTCTATCGAAAATGTACACGTTTCAGCTACTGCAATAAAAAGAATGTAAGATAAAATATAGAAAAACAGGCTATTTTTACGCTATAAATACTTTGAAAAATAAAACATTTTGTAAAATCTAAACAAATATTTTATTCATTACATTTTATTTAAACATTATTAAGTGTCTATTTAAATTATCAAGATTAAATCTTTTTCGGTTGCCCGCTAAAATACGTCGTTGTTCAGTTTATTGAACGAAATATCCACGGCAATCAAGGCTTTGCACAAGTCGACATTGAACGAATTACTTGCATCTAAATTACTGCATCTAGCCACGTACAGAACCTCGTTACAATGGGACTCGGTGAAAGAGGCATTCTCGGAACTTGTCAATTCTATTGGCTGGTTTACATACTTCTCATTGTTGAAGTTAGCTTATTCACTTTTGGATACGCTTGCTTGACCTATTCACCGACCCTATGCAAACCGTGGGCAAAACACGTGACATGTATCATTTTAGGAAAAATACTTGGAGGGCATTCATTGTTTTTGTCATATATGAAACCAGATATGATGTTATGAGTTGCACATTACTGTAAAGCACTTGCTGTGGCAAAAACAAAAAAAACTGCGATGAATCATTGGAAAATGCCGCAATTGTAGAATGTTTTAGCTTTGGCAAGGTTTTCCAATAGCACTTTCCATTTTCTTTTTCCCCCTAAAATGCAAAACACAAAGAAAGCAATAAAACACTACTCTACATCAACAGGTTCGTAAGTGAAGACCCACAGTCTCATTCCTGTACTGTTTTTTTGTACTTTGAATGATTTAACTTTTCTTTCGTCAGCTTCATCAACGTAATATTCCCTAAGTGTAGTCTGATTCAGAATACTCTACGTGTCTACTTATGTAAAAATTATCTGAATACGTCGTTGCTCAGTTTACTGAAAGAACCATATACCGCAATCAACGCTTTGCACAAGTCGGCATTGAACGAATTACTTGTGCTAGTTTCTGGAAAATCCCGAGCAGTTGCGGTTCTGGATATGGCCTTTAACTATATCCGATGGTGAGGCCCTAGCTTGCGGTCTCTGGGGGGTGTAGAGCCACTCTTTAATTTACATTGCTCCCAGGTCCACTCTGACCCGAAGTGGTAGCACCTATTAGGGCCCCAACTATGGGTTAAATAGAAACCGACTTGCAAAAAAATATATATTCTATTAAAATAATTCCTCAAAACCACCGGATCTGGCATTAAATTAACCTGGAAAGGGTTCATATGCCGTAAAACAACCAACCAATCCGAGCAGTTGGCCCGGTAGGAACTGTCCCTGATGTTGCCGTGGGAGTCGTTCTTTTCGCCAGATGTGTTGTGTGTTTTAAAATGCTGCACCATTAAAGACTTCTTGCAATTTTTGATGCGTCTAAATAAAAATAAATTATTTGATGTTAGTATAAACATTTAAAAAAGTATCTTAAAAAGTTATTTTTGTTAATTAACGTGAAAAGCAGGTGGCATAGATTAAAACTCTTAACATTCAACACAATTTTAATACGACTCGTTTTAACTTTGTAGAATATGAAATACAAAACTACTATTTCATTAAGTTGTATAACAATACCAATCTATCATACAACTATATATTTTTAATTATATGCACTATAACTTATTTTTACCTGAATAATGCAGCATTAGCAGGTTAAGCAATCGCCAGTTAACTCGTAATCATCAAATTCCTCCGCAAATGCTGCCATTCGTTCGCTGGGAGGGCTAATTATTCTCGACGTATTGTTTTTTTCAGATTTTTTAAATACGTACTGGGAACTAACACGCTTTATCTACGAGCACAATGAGCTATCTATGAATATTTATATATATATATATATATATATATATATATAATACAACTTTTTTTCCGAGAGACTATATTTTAGACCCTTTTTTATGTAAATTCATATCTACTAAGGGTTTGACCATGTGTAATTTATCTGAGTAAAAAAATTAATCAATTGAAAATCCGTACCCAAATATATGTTTCGGCATATTTTCGGCACGACAAAACTAATTTGACATAATCTTATTTTTTTTATAAATCATTGTTTTTTATTATGAGGATATTCTTTAACTTAATATATTGTAAGGTTATGCTTTTATTTTATAATATTCTTGTCACAGCCCTATTTATTACTATCCATATGTGTATATAATTGTTTGTGAATTTCATAAGGTTCTAGCATACAATCAGACTTAATTGTAAATTCACCACATAACATATACTTTATAAATATTTCAATTAACGCACACGCGCTTTGTCTTGTGAAGGCTCATTAGTGTGCGTTTTCAGGCAAATAAACTAACATGAAGGCTCAATAGCAGAGCTTCAGTCGCAATAGCAAATTGGTTTCAATAAATGATACAATTAGTTTCCGGACAGAAGCTTGCATAGAAGCTTTGTAAGGATCCGGTTTATCTCTAACATTTAGAAAAGCAAGTTCATATAAATAGTATCAAATTATGAGCATTGCAATGAATCCACACATAAATGCTGATGTTTTATTCCCAGGTCACCTCATCAGGCGATTACATAACATATTATTTGGGTTTGGTTTTATAAATCAGACTTGTTAGGAAACCAATAAACTTCCTCACTGTGATTAACATCTCGTATATACATTTTTTTATTCTATTTTAACCCCAAACAAGGCACAGTGCCACTTTGATATAGGGGGCTATTATCATGAACATAAGTTGCAGGGATAATATGTAGGGAGTTGAGTGCGATAGATATGCTTGCATTACACTTGAACTTTTAAATGTCAGTACAGTTGGGAGAGCACTCCAATCTCTGGTCCCCCCTCGCCAATCTTTCACGAAAAACACCCGTCTAGCTGAATCAACTGTGAAAAATTTCACCCACTCTATGTATGTGCCTAAATCAAAGCGCGGATTCCATGAACAAAGCTTCTTTCTTAGAAATGCACGCCTGTGGAACTCTGTTCCGTCTGCCTGCTTCCCACTTGACTAACAACTTGGATGTCTTCAAGTCCAATGTAAACAAATTCCTAATGAACCGCCCCCTTAATTAAACACTTCATCAAATCTCCACACTAACGTAATGTACTTGCAATTACCCTTATCCCTGAGTGGCTTCCGGGCCTTGATAAGTGGTGATCACTGTGTTAAAAAAAAGGAACTCGATATGGAGTTCCAAAGTCTGTCAGTTCTGGGTCAGAAACTATTAGAATATAAATCTATCTTACATCTAGCGAACTCTATTTTGTAGGGGGTATCTTGATACTTGTGGGGTGTGTCCGGGGTGCTTAGGCCGAGGGGGCAAATCCTTTGCAGTAGCCTTGGAAAAACTCTCAATATATCTGTTCCAGCTCATGTTCTTTGTAAACGTTAGGCAAAGGATTTGAACAAAGTACATTCAGGTAATATAATAATCATCCTTTAGCCAAATATAGTCACGCAAATAAAAAAAGGATAAAACTTGTATCAATGAAAAACTGAGATCAGTAATTCCACCAGTAATAGCCGTATATATTCTGAAATCTATTGACAGTAAAATTGAAATAACAATGAATTTTGTAATTAAGAAAAACTTTTATGTATGACGTCACATAAAAGTTACGTCATATATCAGATTAGATCGGGAGGCGGTTAGATGCAAATCTTAAAAACAAATATTTACCCTTTTAGAGGCGTAATTCCTATACAGAAAACTATTTATAAAAAGATAGATATGCTGATATGTTTATGCATGCGTATTTACAAACCCATGAACTAATAAACTGATCATATTGAATTTCAGAATACAATTGCTACATATAAGATAGATGAAAAGACTTAATCGTGAACATTTAGATACAAAGATTTTCTTAAGAAATTTGAACGAGAGTTTTTAGATAGAAATTAAAAGATAATCACACAATTTCTGTTGCTTTGAGGTAATTTTATAAGAGTTAAAATGTAATTTTATAACAAAACTTCCTATTTGCAAATACTTATGAATCTGATCCACACAGTAAAAAGACACAAACTTAGCAGAAGTCCATGAATCTCAAATTATAATCGAAATAAAGATTTAAATTAAAGATTTTTTTTTCTAAAATTTAAACCAAGAAAATAATTTCGATCAAAATAAGGATTCTAGAAATAATGAGAAATAATACATCAATAGAATTTGAGCCCCGAAGGGGCATAGGCCATCTACAACTTTGTAGATGCTTTTGTAGCGACTGAGTTCTTTTTACGGGGCGAGGATGCTGGTCCCGCGCTCAAACTTCCCAGAAGGTACTTACAACGTCTAGCCTTCACACATGGTAACCCATCTGGTACTGACCAGGCTTAACATTGCTTAACTTCAGTGATCCGGCGAGAACCGGTGTGTCAACGTGATTGTGCCGTACCACTGAGAAATAAAGTGATATAAATTTATTGCAATCGATAATTTATTTTACCCATGACAAGGCGTGTATCCTTAATCAATGTTGTCTACCTTTCAATATATATATATATATATATATATATATATATATATATATATATATATATATATATATATATATATATATATAGTGCTCCTTATCTTGAGTTGAGTATATTGGGAAGTGATACACGATATATCATTAGCGTATAAGTTATTCTCGTTGTGTAAACTATCGGGCTTAGGTATTCCGACGATGTCAAGACAGCTTCGGATTTAGCGTAATGGTTGAAAGTGGTTCAAAGCCTAAACTATCGCATGAGTTTCGATCCTGGCTTGAGGATGTTGCCTGATGAGCTGTGATACAGCGAAACTCTAAACGAATACTTTTTACGGTTGTAGATGTATTTCTCCGAATTTATATCGGGTTTGTGTTTTTATCTTTCTTCTTTATCTCTCTCCCCTTTTCTCTGTTTCTACATACACACACACACATACATATATATATATATATATATATATATATATATATATATATATATATATATATGTATATATATATATATATACAGTCCTTATTTCCGCCGCACAATAATTAATTCGATTTGTTATTTCAGCAGGTTCTACTAAAACTATTTTCTTCTTTGTGTGTGTATATATATATATATATATATATATATATATATATATATATATATATGCGTGTGTGTGTGTATATATATATATATATATATTTGTATATATATATTCATGTATATATATAGATATAGATAGATAAATAGATAGATATTGAGAAAAGGAATAAAAGAATAAAAGGCTTATGAATATAAAGAAACAAACACAGACATTGAGATGGATAAATTTGCTAATAAATAGTTATTGTGCGTTTTAATGCTGAGTTCAAACGAGTAAGCTTTATTGTAAGTCTTGCCAAATAAACAAAGGAAATGTTTGGCCACACATGGAGACGAGAACTCATTATCATCACCTGAGGAAGAAAAAACCACACCCATGTAATTTCGGTACTTAATTCATACTTATTTCCCCGTGTCTTGCCTATACGGTGAACGCATTTTTTTTTTGGGGGGGGGGGGTGAATTTGTGTATGCCTATATCTATTAAGTTGTTGATGTGTGGGAGCGTGTTTGTAGACTTGTTAAGAAAGCACATGTGAAAACATGTGCCTTCTTTAGCTAGAGTGAACAGTTCTTATTAAGATGCGTCCATTTAATATGCGTTTTTTAGTTATGGGATGATAAGTTTAACTAAAACCTTACATAGTAACTGGATATTGAAAACATATGTGACAGACGCGTCGACAAATACAGCATATGTAGATTTGTGGACGTATATTTGATATGACCAATTTAATTATATTGAAAAATCATGCAATGTAAAATTATGTTTCAAATTATAGCGTTACGATTAAATCAGTAACCACCATTTTATATTACGTATATATATATATATATATATATATATATATATATATATATATATATATATATATATATATATATATATATATATATACATATATATATATATATATATATAAGTCTATCAGATTAAAAAGTTAAGCGTGACAAATAGAAAATCGTAACCAGATACGTAACTAATTACCGCAAACTCTTATTTAAACTTTTAATTAACAGAAACAGACAATCGAACACTATTTCAAGTATAACGCTGAGCAAACAACTAAGCTTATTCTATGAAACTTCCGCTTGACTAACCAACGAAAAAGTCAGAATTAAAATTGAGGCTTAAACAACCTAGGAAAATTGCTTATTCAACAGTAAGCGTGACTAAACGCAAACTATTTTAGCTCAAACATAAGCGTGATCACATCGAAACTTGATATCACAAAAGTCAGTATGACTGACAAGTGGAACTATTTAAATTCAAGTGATAAATCATCATCATCGTCATCATCGTCATCATCGTCATCATAACCATCACCACCATCATAATCATCATCACCATCATCGCCATCATCACCATCACCATAATCATCATCACCATCATTATCATCATCAAAGTTAAGACCAATTTTACATTCTCGGATACGTAAATTCATCCCGGGTAATTCTTTCTTTGTTTATTTGTGTGCGTACATCTGCGCACAAATATTCTTGTAGACGTGTGGGAGCATTTGTAGGCTTACTGGACCAGATGTGAACACACGTGCGTCATAAAAAAAATGTACATTTTAAGGATGCGTCTTTTCATTCTACGTTGTATATTGATAGACATTATCATCTAATCTGAAACCTAACAGATTCAAAGCATATTGACAACATGACAGACGTATCGACAGTCATCTAATAGTGTAGATATTAATGGCGCATCTTAAATACCAGCAATTAAATTAGAATCGTAACATATGAAATGAAAATCATATTTATTTAATGTTTAAACAAAATAAACCAAGAATTATTGATTTTTTAATCCACGCGTGGCACAGTGAATTAAGACAGTTATTTGTACTTGAAGCGTCCGTAACCAAGGGAAACGTATTTAAACTTTAAAAAAGCCAGATAAAGTTATTTTCTATTCCAACTGTTAACGTAACAAACGAATTAAAATTGTCATTTCACAGCCTAGCTTGATCAACACGGCGAACCTACTATATAACATGCAAGCGTGTCTTATGAACCAAGACGGGTATTTTATATGGAATGGCAAAGTAGAAAGCATCGGTTTAAAACCTATTTTACTGAGTAGAACTAAGTAGAACTGAGCCTCTTTAAGAATTTCATTTACAAACGAATCTACTTGTGGAAAGCTTTATATTTTTTCTTTAAAATAATGTTATCAATTCTTTTAGCTTTTGTCTCGTATTTTCTTTGCCCTCAAACAGACGATTTTGTTAATAAAATTGTTCTACGCCTGCTAAGCCAAGAAAGCTCAATTATTTTTCATTATTATATACGAAACAAAGTCTGCAGTTCCGAAGACATCTGCCTATAACTCTGCGGTCAATATTTTTTTTTTATCTCATAAAATTTTTAACTCTCTTTAAGACTTGCATCACACATCTGTCGTTTCTCTCCCTTATCATTCTCTCAGCAAACAATCTATGGCCGAAACCTAAATCACAAGCTCCCATTTCCATAAATGACCAAACTGCAGATACACGCCTTACACACTCTGCTTCGCTCGTGGCGATCTGCTGATATATAATGGCAGAAATTCCCTTAATGCCCTCATTTATCCGAAACACGAGCAACAGTCACGTTTCTGTAATCAACTAGTATCGCCTAGATAGGAATTTTCGTAAACGGAGGAAAATTACATAGGAAGTTTAGCTTGACATATTTGGAGACTAAACTAAGGCCTGATCGAAATTCTAGCGAAAAGAGATTTTATAATGTTCTGCTATATCTATCTATCTATTTATCTATCTATCTATCTATCTATCTATCTATCTATCTATATATCTCTCTCTCTGTATATATATATATATATATATATATATATATATATATATGTCGGTGTCCCATTTCTCGCTCCGTCTCTCTCTCTCACTGTATATATATATATATATATATATATATATATATATATATATATATATATATGTGCGTCTATCTATATATACGACCATATATATATGCATATATACACATATCTATCTATATATATATATATATATATGTGTGTGTGTGTCTATATACATATATGTATCTATATATATATGCACCTATATATTACTATATTAATATGTGTCTATATATGTATATATATGTATCTATATACATGTATCAATCTCTATATAGATATGTATGTGTGTATTATATATATATATATAAATGTATACATATATACTTGTATCTATATGCATGTGTTTCTCTTTATATATAGTTATGTGTGTGAATCGATATATAGCTATATCTGTCTCTCTCTCTTCATCTCACTCTTTATATATATATATATATATATATATGTATATATATATATATATATATATATATATATATATATATATATATATATATATATATATATAGTTGGAATAAGATGGGGTTATCCAATGTGTGCATTTCAAAACAAAATAGCCATTATGATAATTAACAAAGCAAATGGGTGTAATAAATTATCTTATGAAGAATCGAAGAATTTTTTTTCAAAATAATTAAGTTTTCAAAATAATTTACTCACCCTAACTGTTAGTTCTCACAAATCTTCATTATAATAAAGTGCATATGCATGAGTATGAATTCAATTTAAAAAAAAAAAACTGGATATGTATTTTCTGCGTCCACAAGAAGGTGAGAGATAGGACAACCGTCTGGGAGAGGATCAAAGAAATGCGTTTTTATAAGGATATATTAGCCTATTATAAATTGTTTTAGACTCCCGCCAGGCAGTACTCAATCAAGGTGTTTCTGGAATTATCAAGAAAATTATACATTATAAAAAAATAAGTCCTCCAAAAACCAGACAGAACGAGTAGCCCGACTGCCAAATAAAAGGGCTGTTATATGATCGAGTTTTTAAATATTAATTGTCTTGAAACGAAACTGGAATGGTATCTATAGGGCAAAATATTCAATGGTCAAATAGATCAATGCTACCGTACACACACACACACACCCACATACACACATATATATATATGTATATATATATATATATATATATATATATATATATATATATATATATATATATATATATATACCTAGATAGATAGATAGCTACAGATATATAGGTGGGTAAATATATGTGTGTATACATATGTATATGAGCGTATATATGTATATATGTGTGTACATATATATGTGCATATATATGTTTTTGCATATATATGTGCATATATATATGCATATATGTTTTTTCGTATATATATGCATATATGTGTGTGTGCGTGTGTGTGCGTGTATGTGTGTGTGTGTGTGTGTGTACAGTGCCACGCAAAAGTATTGGATACATTACATTTACCTTAAATTTGGTCAGTATATTTCTATTACAATTCTAATTAATATTTTGGTAGTAATTACAAAATTAAAGTTTAGAAAGTTCA
>NC_136519.1:40865689-40935689 GCF_053919585.1 Euprymna scolopes
ACTTCTCTTCATCCCAAGTCTGGTATTTGGCGGCATATTTAAGTCGGTTAGTTTTGTGTTGTTCAAGAAGACCTGGTTTCTGCAGTCGCTTTAAATGATTAAAACCCTTCATCTTCAGATGCCTTCTGATGATTGTAGGACTACATTCTGCTGCTGTTTGGCTTTTCAATCGACTTGAGCTCATACTGGAGTTTTTTTTTTTAACTTCTGATACGGCGATCCAGTGATGGGGTTATTATTATTTTTTTTTTTTTTGTCGACCTGGACTCTTTTTATGCCCATATTGATCTTGATTTCTTAAAAAAATTGTGATGACCGTTTCGCTGCGAGTCACTTCGTTTGCAATGCATCTATGGGAGAGTCGACCCCTATTAAGCTCAAAGATGCTTCCTCTCTCAAACTCTGATAATGGGTTCCCTTTTGCCATTTATAATTTAGTAAGAGTTTTTTTTTATCCGCTAACAAGTTGATTTTAGTAACATAGCTTTTCGTATTCATTTTTTCAAAACTAGCCGATTTTATTAAAGTGGTCTTAGCATTTTGACGAGGTGTAAATGTTTTTTTTTTTTTTTTAATAATTATTAGATCAGGGTTTATGTTTCGAATGAAGCAGATTTTATTTTTTTCCCCATCATATTTTCCCTTTTGACAATGGTTTCAACCATTTGTTTGATTAAAAATTCGATAATATGCGTAAAGACTTACTTTCTTAAGTGGTCTTATGATTTTGACCAGGACTGTATATGTATGTATGTATATAACTATATATATATATATATATATATATATATATATATATATATATATATATATATATATATAATGTGTATGTATATATATATTATATGTATAATATACACATATTATATATATATATATATACACACAACCCACACACCACCACATAAATAGATGTGCACACACACACACACACACACACACACACACACACACACACACACACATATATATATATATATATATATATATATATATATATATATATATATATGCGCAGGGTGTTTTTCCATGGGGTTACTTTGAATCTTTTTATTTACTTTGATAGTATTCTAGTTGAAACATTTCAAACCAGAAATAGTTTGTTTTTTTCTCTACCGTATATCAGAACAGAATGCAGGCAGGAACATTCGCTAAGGACAATGTTTAAAGGTTAGTTAATCAATACGTGTTGCATGAAAAATACATTTTTTTAATATAAATTCCACAGATAAAAATTTATAGACCTATGCCTTTATATTTTTATTAGTGTATTTTTATTTATAAAGCGATAAGGGATTAACCATTTTTAGATCGGAAACATGCACATGCATACTATTATATTACAACAAAAATATTATGTGTTTCAGTGTATATTCCTTCAATAGAAACTTAAATATTCTGAACAGATCCTGATACACTTCCACACAACGTTAATTTATTTGTCGCATGTAGATAGTTTTTTTTTTTATCGCAATTCCTTTATGCATTATCGATAATCAATATTGAAATTTATCAGATTAACGACGGAACAGAGAATTTTAACCAAAGTAAACACGTTACACATCCTAATCATATAAGTGGCTTTTGGAGTTTTTTTTTTTTACCACATATGCAATCAGTACTAGGGTATTTTATATCATAGGGCCGCGTTCGAATTTAATGTTTCTTTTTAGAAAGAATTTAACCATGATACTTAACATTTACATTTTACAACTTCAGTTCGAACCATTATATATATATATATATATATATATATATATATATATATATATATATATATATATATATATATATATACATATAAGTTTATAAAATCAACAGTATGTCCGTTATCTGCAATGTAAACTATAATGTATTATAGACTAAGTCTAGCATGTGAATCTATCTGTAAGGGCCCTGCAATGGGTTTGCACCTAGAATACGTAAATCAATCGATTTGATAATCATACGAGCTTGAATATATATATATATATATATATATATATATATATATATATATATATATATATATATTATATATGTGTGTATGTATATATATGCATATATATGTATATATATGTATATATGTGTGTATGTATATATGTATGCATATATGTGTATTTATATGTATATGTGTGTATATATGTATGTATATATGTATATATATGTATATATATATATATGTATATGCATATAATGTATGTATATATGTGTGTAAATATATGTATATGTATATATGTATATGTATACATGTATATATATATATGTATATATATACGTATATACATGCATATATGTGTATATATTTATATATATGTATATATATCTATATATATATGTGTATATATTTCTATATATATGTATGTATGCATATATATGTATGCATATATATGTATATATATGTATGCATATATATATATATGTATATATATATATATATGTGTGTGTATGCCTCTGTGTATATATGTGTATGCCTATGTATGTATATATATATCTATATATATATGTGGGGGTGTTCCTATGTATATATATATATATATGCCTATCTATGTGTATATGTTTATGCATATATATGTATATATATATTTATCTATATGTGTATATATATGTAGATATATGTGTATATATAAGTGTGTATATATGTATATATGTTTAAGTATATATATGTAAGTATATGTATGTTCATATATATATATATATATATATATATATATATGTATATATACATGTTTGTATATGCATATTTATATGCATGTATATTTGTATATCTGTATATGTATATACATATATGTATATCTGTATATATACATATATATATATATATATATATATATATATATATATATATAATGTGGGTGGGTGGGTGTTTGACAGGATCACGCGCTCAAATCAAAAACTTACCTCTGGCCTGGGTCGAACTGTTGGTCGTGATCGTCTAATGTAGTCTACCGGGAGTCCTTTACATGGGTTCTAAACATCTTAGCTTGGTGTTGATTTCCGCTTGAAAGCAAAACTAAATATTCGCATGCGCGCCAGAAACGAGTCAGTTTTTCTAACTTTTTTTTTACTTCTGTACATCGTCAATTCACCAAAACATCACAAAATCGTATTCCTCGTCCTCTAGATGGTGGTCAGGATGAATGGAACGGGGTTTCTGGCGTCCTCCTTGGGCGTGTGTTTCTCTTGAGATCCAGCGTCAATCTGTACCTTCTTATCTGTACCTTCTCATATAGTAAGGTATCGGGGTGAGGCCTCTTTTTTTGGCAAGCTTCTGGGGTTGAGCTTTACTCCTGATCTGAAATGGAACACGTACATCAAGGTTGCCAAGGTCGCTAGAAAGATGGTGGGATCCGTCTACCGCCCCAGAAGATATCTCACTACTGATGCAATTCTCTATCTATATAAAAGCCAAGTACATCCAAGGATGAAATACTGTTGCCATATATGGGTAGGAGCTGCAAAAAACAACCTATCCTGCCTTGACAGAGTACAAAATAGACTTCGTAGCTTAGTGGGGGATTCCCTTTTCTCTACCCTGCAACCTCTCTCCCACAGAAGAGACGTTGCGAGCCTATCATTGTTTTATCGTTATTTCCATGGGAGGTGCTCGTCTGATTTCCGATCTCTGGTCCCCCCTCGCCAATCTTTCACGAAAAACACCCGTCTAGCTGAATCAACTGTGAAAAATTTCACCCACTTTATCTGTTCCTAAATCAAAACGTGGATTCCATGAACAAAGCTTCTTTCTTAGAACTGCACGCCTGTGGAACTCTGTTCCGTCTGCCTGCTTCCCACCGGACTACAACTTGGATGTGTTCAAGTCCAATGTTAATAAATTGCTAATTAACCGCCCCCTTAAGTAAACACTTCATCAAATCTCCACACTAACGTAATATACTTGCAATAACCCTTATCCCTGAGTGGCTTATGGGGCTTGATAAGTGGTGATCACTGTGTAAAAAATATGTATATTTATATATGTCTGTATATATGTATATATGTCTAGGTTGGTTGGCGGTTTTTGTTTTACGGCATATCAACACTTTTCGGGTTATTTGATGCCGAATCGAAAGATTTTTAAGAATTTTATTTTAATAGAATATATTTGTTGTTTTCACGTATGTTTCTATTTAACCCATAGTTGGGACCCTAACAGGTACTACCAATCCGGGTCAGAGTGGACCTGGGAGCAATGGTAATTTAAGGGTGGTTCCACACTCCCCAAAGCCCACAAGCTGTGGCCTCACCACTGGATATCGTTTAAGTCATATCCAGGACTCCCATTGAGGGACGTTTACCCTCTGCAGGGGGGCAGTCGGCGTATTCTAATGCCCCACCGGCAGGGCCGTATATATATATATATGTAAATGCATATGGATTTATATATATGCATATATATGTATATGTGTATCTATATATGCATATATACCTGTATATCTATGTGTAAGTATATATGTATATATACGTGTGTATATATGCATATGTATGTATATATGTATATATCTCTATATGCATATATATATATATATCTATATGCATGTATATATTTATATATCTCTATATGTATGTATATATGTGTATACCTCTATATGTTGGCCCTTTTGGTGAGGCATAAGAATACGTTGACTGCCCCCCTACAGAGGGTAAATGCCCCTCAATGGATATGACCTTAAACTATATCCAGTGGTGAGGCCCCAGCTTGTGGGCTTTGGGGAGTGTTGAGCCACCCTTTAATTATCATTGCTCCCAGGTCCACTCTGACCTAGAGTGGTAGTTTATGTTAGGATCCCAACTATTGGTTAAATAGAAAGCGGCATTGTAACAACAAATATATTCTATTAAAAAAATGTCCTCAAAGTCTTTGGATTCGGCATTAAATAACCCGAAATGGGTTGATATGCCGTAAAACAAAAACAACCAACCAATCAAATAACCAACCAACCAACCTCTATATGTATGCATATATGTGTGTATATATCTCTATGTGGTCATCTGTATATATATATATATATATATATATATATGTGTGTGTATATAAGTATATGTATATGCAGATATAGGTACATGTATATGTGTGCACGTATATATATATATATATATATATATATATATGTAATTCATGTATATATATATGTATTACATGTACATATATATATATGTATTACATGTATATATATGTATGTATTACATGTACACATATATATATAGGTAACGAATATATATATATATGTATATGTATATACACATGTACTAATATATATATATATATATATATATATGTACATGTGTATATACATATGTACATGCATATATATGTACTTTATATATTTTATGTACATATATATGTACATACACACAAACAGGACGAAATCACCATCAAAAATATTATAAAAAGATACATAAAAATAAAAAAATCCTAAAAACGAAATAAAACCAATAATATATTATAAAATTATAAAAAATACCTTACGAAAAACCTAGTAGTAAAGAATAATAACAACGATACAACCGATAAAATGAGTATGGTCAATGCAGTTTATTTGTTTAAATGCCCCCTCGAGGACTGCTACTCGAAAAATGTGAACTATATTGGCCATACACGTACTACATTGGGAAGATGTCTCACAGGACAGCAGAACACCTCGAACAAGAACATAACATAATAAACACCACCTCCAAACAATACAAAAAAACTTTTAAGAAATAACAATAACATATTAAAAACTTGCAATAATTACCAACGACTAACAATGCTAGAAGCATTAATAATAAAAAGTAAAAACCGAACCATTAATAAAATAAACTTTGACAACAGCAGCCAAATTCCCCACCTATTCTAACACGATAAAGGTGAAGAGGAAGGAAAAAAATTCAAATTAGGCGAAACTACACATAGTAAATTAGTAATAAAAATAGTAAAACGACAGAGAACAAATCAATCAATAAGTAGGATGAACAGGAAGAACAACCCTGACGATGGTCAATAGAGACCGAAAACGTTCGGTAAACTAGGGGACTTTATAAGAACTTTGGATCCCACAACAGAAATACTTGTACGAAAACAAGAAAAATTCAAAAGAAAGATCATAAAAAGTAGAACGAAGATCCTCTTCAATAAAATATGCGCGAATGTACATATATATATATATATACATGCACAAATACACATACACACACACACATATATATATATATATATATGCATATGTATATATGTATTTATATATGGATATATATGCATTTAGTATATGTATATTATATATATATATTTATATATATGTATATATATATGCATGTATTCATATGTATACATTCATATATATGTATATGTATATATATATATGTATATATATGTATATGTATATGTATACATATGTATTTATATATACATATACTTATATATACGTATATATGTATATGTGTATATATATATATATATAAATGAGGAGGACGCAGGGTATTATATATATATATATATATATATATATATATATATATATATATATGTATGTGTGTGTGTTCGCTTTTTATATAAATACAGTTATGTCTTGCTACGATATGCTGACCTTTTCTATAATATTTGGTATGATCAAGCAATGAAAATTAAGCTTTAAAACTAAAAAGTGTCAACTTATTTTCAAAATCTGATTCGAGAAAGCGCTGTCAAGAGGTCGGAGAACCTGGCGGATAAAGGTTATCAGCCTGTTAATCATGTCGTGTGATGTCCAGTTGATAATGTTGTAGATGTATTACTAAACGATGTAGTTTATATAAATACAGTCATATCTTACTACGATGTGCAGACCGTTTCAATCATCTTAGCTATCATCAGGCAATAAAAATTAAGGTACAAACACTGAAAAGGAGTAACTCCTGTACAAAATCCGAGTGGAGAAGCGCCGTCAAGAGTTCTGAGAAACCCGGCGCGTAACGGTGATCAGGCTGTTATTCATGTTGTGGGAGATCATGTTAATGATGTTCCCGACGTATTGCTAAATGATGTATTTCTGCGTGTTGATATCGGAGAGGGAGGTGCAAGTGAAGGAAGGGTACAATATTGTAGCACTCATTTTTAAGTCACGACTGGGTCTCTTTGGACTTCTGGTTGGCACCGAGTCATGCTGCGACTCACTGGATCTAGATTATTCAGCATATCCAGGTACACTTTGGTGTTGACTTGCAAGCCGATTTCGAACATGTGATGTTGCATATTGTAGCTTTCATTTGAAACCACACCAAAGACCATAACGTGGCAGAAAACTTCGTTAGACTGTGTTCTCAATCATTGAACAGTCCAGATTTGCATTTTGAGCGCGCTGTCAATAGTCATGTTGTCCTAACTTGGGATAGTAAAAGCATGATTTTTGAGCGGCGCATCTCCGATCTCGCTTGTCAAACTTTGTGTAATTTTCTGGCATGATAGAAGGCTTCTATCATTCTTGATATTTCTACACAGCTGGCTAACTAGTATATGATCTCCAACCAAAATACAAAGATGTTTCATCAAACGGAAATGGAATTATGCATTCCTATCTAAGGCGGCGATTTTATAGTTTTACCCTGTATGAGTATATTATTTATAATCATATAAGATCGCGCAGTAATCCTCTCGTGACTACTGTTCGTGAGTAATAATAAACATTTTATCCGTGGAGCGTCAAAATTATACAAAACGTATGTATTAGAAGATCGAAAGTGTTATGTGATTTTTACATCCACAATTGTATTAAAAAAAACACATAACACCCGAGTTTACACACCGGATGATGTGTATTTTCTGTACTAGTTAGTGTTAGATATATAAGGCGTCTCTATTTTAAACTTTTGGGCACGATTCCTGGCCTGTAAGACCACACGAATGGGTCATAACCCGAGATAGCGCCTGTCTGTCGGGAACCGTATAAAAGTGCGCATGGGTTAGCGAGTGATTTACTCCGTTGTATGAAATAGATTACTCAATCGGAAATTGACCAAGAAAGTAGAAATGTTAAATTATCAAAGTTTGAAAATGTCGTAGAATTACCCGATTCACATTCTTCTCTCCTTTCAGAGAACTGAGAATCTTCTCCGACCTATTCCTATCAAACATCGCATATTTAACTAAAAGGATAACAAAGATTAATAGTATAATACTATATAGAAAATAGCCATATGAGAAGTGGGGTCTAATTGACACATCTAGATTTCTATATCATGCATAGTTATATACATACATGTATATATATATATATATGTGTGTGTGTGTGTGTGTGTGTGTGAATGTATGTATGTTTGTGTATGTATGTGCTTTGAGAGTAAGGTGTATGTGTTGGTGTGTTATTCTACTTTTACCATTTACGCTCAATCCGTTATATATGTTAAATAATGCATTTCCCAATTCGACGAAAGTAATGTATCATTCATATCCATTCGCGTCTAAGATTGAAGCAATATGTCGTCCAATCTTCTTCTGGCTTCTTTGTATATAAAGTATTCATCGGCTTTCGTACGATTGTCAATTTGATGAAACGTTTCTAATTCTTACATAAATAAGTTATTTTATCTGACAGTTATTTTATTTGCATACTTTCTATGACTTCAGAAGTATATATATACATGGAAATACTCACGAACACACACACACACACACACACACATATATATATATATATATATATACATATATATATGTGTGTGTGTGTGTGTTCGTGAGCATTTATTCATTACATTTTTCCTAAACAGAAGTGTCTCAAACATTTTTAAGTCTCGTTTACAAATTAAAATCAAGTATATTAAACTATTATCATTGTACTAACCTTCACTCTACGTATAAATACACTTTTATAATCTCTCAAAAAACTATAGCTTAAGTAATATTTTTTTTAATTAAAGTCTTATAGTAACTTTTAAAATTCCATAAGGGTGAGAGGGGCATGAATTTTCTAGAAGAATTTAGACACATAAGCGCTGTTGCATGAAACAAACACATATAACATATACCATATATGTCGATTGCAGAGAATTCGGATTATTGAAAGGATGACTAAACAAGTAAGTATTTACATTTGGATTTGAAGGCTATCATATTGTAGTCGGCCGGGAAGCAGGCCTGTGAAACAGGGTTCACCAGGCTGATTGTCCTAGGATATATAGGTTTATTCATGTAAACTGCGTTTTGATTTAGGCACGGATAAAGTGTGGGAAAATTGTTGAGAGTAGTCGTAGCTAGTCATGTGTTTTTGTGCAAGTTTGGCAAGGAGGGGTTATAGATTGAAACTTTGACGAGTACTTGCCATGAAAATAATGATAGAACCGAGCCAAGCTCGCAATGTGTCTTCTGTAGGGGGGAAATTCCAGTAAAGAGGAAAGCACATCACATAATGGGTTTCGACGCCCGTTTTGAACTCCATCAAGGCAAGATAGGGTGCACACAACAGCTACTGTTTGTGTTTTTTTTTAAGATTTCTTGCTTTTGTTTGAATGGTGGAATGCTTCTAATAGAGCATACAAGCATGTGATTTGATTTATTATTTTTTCAAGTCTTTGTGTATTCTTGGTGGGGTGCCTGTAACATCTCGTTTTAATAGAGGCTGGCTGCCGCTGAGTTGAAAGTAGAGACTTGGACAAAGAAAAACAGATGAAGAAGAAAGGGAAGAAGAAAAAGCAAAACCAAAGAATAAGAGCGATACGCCTTATCGGAAAACAGGTACACGTAATAAATGTACAAAAGTAAAGTGACGATAGTATCGGTTTCATATGCATGCAAGTTTGAAACGTATCCTCAAAACTCGCAAACCTCAGCTGTCTATCTGAAGAAGGAATCGTGATAAAAAAGCACAAACATTAATATCAAGTGGAAAACTAAACACTCAAATAAAAATAATGCGGAGACGAAATACTTAAAAAAAAAACAATAACTGGGCTACTTCCGTTTAAAATGCGTTCCTAATTTAATATTGGAAATGAAATCAACGAGGAGTTGCCGGCCTTAATTCAAGTAAAGTTCATTTTCTGGTTTTGTTCTTATTTTCAAGGTAGAAAAATCAATTCGAGACTGTAACATCGATTGGAATTCGAGAAAGAACAAGAAAAAAAGTTAAAGGTGATAAATTTTCCGAAAAAAAATTAAAGTTGATCACGAAGAAAAACAAACAAACAAAAAAAAAGACAAAAGTGGAAATAAAAAAGAATATATAAAAGAAAATAGATTAAAAATTAAAGACCGGATGCATTCAAAGAAATTCACATTAATGCAACATAATACCGCTTGTATGCTTCCTAGCTTATTAGAATATGGTCGTTTTGAAATCCAATTTTAACAAATATTTAAAGTTATTGTTATAATAATCTTTAGAACTACAACAACAACAACATATTCTTATTGTTTTAACTCTCGAGGATATATCCGACACAGTCAGAGAAAGTGATTAACAGAGAACCACATCACTTTATATACTATAAAAAAGCACAAAAATCATCAACGGATACACACTCGGGAATCAAAACAATGAAATAATGTGCTTCTGTCATATTCCTAGTGATCATGTTCTGTCAATTTAATATATTGTTTGAATTCTTAATATAAACTAGGCAATGCATGACAAGAGATTAATGTCATAGCAGTTCATCAGTAGGAAGGTGGTAATCTATAGAATGCACACCACCTTCGTGCAGCCAACAACTATTGCCTTTGTAGTAGTTTATTAACGCTAACACGATTAAAACCTTTACTTTAGAACTAGGAAACTTATTGAAAGACATGGGAGAGTTTGTTTGTAAACGAAAACCAACTTGGAATATCTTAGTTGCGTGTGAATTCAGTGTTCTTACCTCACTAAATTTATTTTATAAATTTTATTTTATAATTTTATTTTATAAATTTATTATAGCGAAGGTAGAGGCTTTGCTAGTATTTATGATGAGAGCAGTCAATAGCACAGGCAAAAGTGTGCATTATTTTATGATATGCAACTTCTTATCATAACATAGGGAGCTGCAGGTAGGTATCGCTGTTTTCATTTATTTTTTTATCACCACATTACTAGCAATCAGATTGACGCTTATTCTCGAGAAAATTTTTGGGTCGGTAAGGACTGATTGACTGATATATGAAATATATGAGAAAAGAAACATATAAGGATAGAAAATATGTAGATTTATTTGACGTGACATTAATTATTATACTGCAAGTTTTTAGGTTTCAATTTTTTTGATGTATTCAAATATTTTAACCATTTTTTGTATACGCATGGTTTATACATACATATATGCGTGGTCATCTACAGGGTGGTCAAAAAGTCAGGTAACATGTTAAAGGTAGAAAAAACAATATGATCTCTATTCGTTTAATATTATTTGTTTAAATATTTGAGTGTAATATATAAACTTACCCCTCCTGATTTCTTGCTTTGGGGCTATGTAAAGGATAGCGTTTATGGCAAGAAGCCTGATACAATAGCGTCTTTAAAGTTATTTATTGAAGAGGAGATTGCGCGGATATCAGCTGACATGATTACACGTGTTACACAATCAGTGGTTAATCGCTTACAGCGATTGATAGAGAGAAATGGACGACAATTAACAAAATAAACATATTTCATTTTTTTTCATTTTTATTTCAATGTATGGTACTTAAATATACGTGTATTGCTAATATCGTTATTCTTTAAAATGTTACCTGACTTTTTGACCACCCTGTAGCTTACAGGTCGAAACAAAACGACGTTAATTGTAAACAGGACCAAATCGGTACTCATATGCTATTAGGCCCTGTATATTTTAAGGATAATTGGTATGTATAATACCTAATATTGAGTCACGCCTCAGCAGATCCCAGCCATATGTCACCTTTGACGAAAGCGTAACATCGTTAGCCTCCCTCTGATACTCTGAAAGGTTACTATAAAGGTGTAAAGAGAGTTTCACAGCCCGGAATGATGGCAATAAATCTAGAAAAATGGTGTTTAAGAAAAAAAACTTTACAGTCGGATCATGTTGGTGTTGCATGGAAACCAATCTCTTGATTACAAACAAAATACCAATATCAAATCTATGATGAGCTTGTACGGAAATAGTCAGGCTCAGAAAACTCTCAGCAAGAAGGTTCATGTCAGTATGCAACTATGCTTAACCCGAGATATAGCAGCTAAAGATAAAAAAAGCAGAAATAATGTATTATATATTTGTGCTACAAAACGCGCACAAAGTCTTACGAACTCGCGTATCATTGTTCTCATCACCACCGCCATCGTTGTGAACCCGGGTTGTTCGTGGCATACTGTAACACGGTCACGGGGACATGAGTGGATTTATAAAAGGTTTAGAAAAAGTAAGGCGGGAAGGACTTATTGATAATATGCAGAAGTAAATTTCATTAGAGATATAGCTACCTTTTTTCTACCTTGAAAATAAGAACAAAGCCAGAAAATGAACTTTACTTTAATTAAGGCCGGCAACTCCTCGTTGATTTCATGTCCAATATTAAATTAGGAACGCCTTTTAAACGGAAGTAAGCCAGTTCTTTTTTTGTTGTTTTTAAATATTTCGTCCCTGCATTATTTTTATTTGAGTTTTTAGTTTTCCACTTGATATTTATATTTGTGCTTTTTTATCATCATTCCTTCTTCAGATATTTTTTACAGAATAGACAGCTGAGGTTTGCGAGTTTTGAGGATACGTTTCAAACTTGCATGCATATGAAACCGATACTATCGTCACTTTACTTTTGCAGATGTATTACTTGTACCTGTTTTCCCAGAAGGCCCATCGCTTGTATTCTTTGGTTTTGCTTTTTTCTTTTTCCCTTTCTTCTCCATCTGTTTTTCTTAGTCCAAGTCTCTACTTTTAACTCAGCGGCAGCCATCCTCTATTAAAACGAGATGTCAACAGGTACCCCACCACGAACACACAAAGACTTGAAAAAATAATAAGTCAAACTACATGCTTGTATGCTCTATTTGAAGTCTTCTATCATTTACACAAAAAACAAGAAATCTTAATAAACAAATCGCGTGAGATGTACGCTCAACAAGTTTCATCCTTGCCAACGACTGGATATCCATCTTCCATTTAAAATATCGAGTGAGGAATCGGTTTTTTAAACCTTTTAAAAATGCGAGAACTTCTGTAACCAGGGAAAGGTCAAGACTTGAACATAATAAGAGCCGGATCGTTAGTAGCGATAGGAAGTGACTTTATTTGTGAGCTAATATTTCTAATTTAAACCATACAAACCGACGAATTAAACACTAACTAAAGGACCATATTTTTAATAACTGCAAAATTCCGGAATTTCTCAAAGACAATTATTACGTATTAATATTGATAAGATTTCTCTACATATTTCTTTAAGCATTTTCTAAAAATTCAGTGTGTCAGCTTAAGTTTTAAAAAATGCGGACAAGAATTGAACATAACAGACCGCCGAAATATCCACCCATAAAGATCTAAAATAAGAAGACTATTAAGAAACAAAATGAATATATAAATACTCAAAGAACACAAAGCGAGAAATGTAGGCCCAGGTTACAGAAGTGAGGCGAAAACAGAAGAAAATGTCGGATAAAATGAATCAGCCATTGCTGAGCGAGAATAATTCGATAAATGAAGGAACATATTGGATGAAAGAATCTATGAAAAAGAGAAGAAGCGAATAAACATCAGAAAATCGAAAAATCAGCGCATATTCCTGAAATGTTCGAGAAAAAGTTTCTGGATTATAACGGAGAGGAACATCGTGAATGAAGTGTTTAAGAAATTGAAAGAAGAGACAAAAGCGATTCAAAATACAAAGATATCGATTAATTACTGAATATAGAACAATCGATATAATTATTTATATCAATAAAGAGAACGCTTCCCCTGGTCTCTTATATTTACTAGTCTTTTCCATGAAGATTATATAGTAAATTGAACTATAACGAAGAATATCCTGGCGCGTACGATTTTAAACAATAGACTATATACTGCATTTACTTCACAAATATTGAACATGCGATAATCTTTGAGTAAAAAAGCTGGGAGTCAGGTATGAGCAAATCGTCTCAATTAATGTGCCATTGGACCGAACGTGATTCACTCAAAACGTGGAGTGAATGATGTGCAACCTCTATTCAGTTGTGCAGTAAAATTCCGCACAAGTATGTTTAAAAGTTTATTTTTTCTGTTTAATCTGTTTTTAATACAGGGAACCAAAAAAAACTGAAACATCTCTTAAAGGTATTCACACTTGAATTCGAGTAGAAGAATGGATAAACATGTGTGTGTGCGTGTGTGCGCGAGAGAGAGAAAGCGAGAGAGATTGATATATGTGTTTTTAAGTTATATTTGACTCCTTTTGTGTACCAACTTTTTTGCGGTTGTTTAGAAGCATAATGCACGTTAAGGACTAGATATAAAAAGAATAAAAGAATATAACAATAACATTACAAAATCCATTATGTGTGTTTTAATAAAAAAAACATCTCAGCTAGAATATTAAAATTTCAGTGTATTTTTATAGATCCGTTTCGTTACATAGAAACAAACAGTCCTTATTATTTCAAAGTAATAGTAATAGTAAGTAATTTGGTCATAGAATTAAACATTAAATTTAAAACACATTAAATTATACGTTGAATAAAACTTGTCTAGTTTTACAATATGAAGAAATATTGCTGCCGAATCAAACACCCTTCTAGAAACGTTTTTTTTTCCTATAGCATTATATTGTCGTGCATTTTGTCAATCTAAGTAAAACTTTCTAATTTTTCTGGAGAGTATACGCACGAAAATGGACAGTGTTGGCATTAGTTGTTTACTTGTAATTGATATAAAATCGTGAGACAACTAAAGCTGCATCTCTTTAAAGATAAATCAGATTTTATTATAAATCGAAATTAGTTGACAGAATTTTATTTAACTCTGTTTGAAAACAATAGGAAATAATTGACCACACATATGCAAACTTTGAAGACGACTTTTAAAAAGAGTTAAAAAAAACGTTAACGATAAGTTTTGAAATGTTGCAATTTAAATGATGGCTACGGGCGCACGCTTTTTAAATATTATGTGTCGTCCCTCTTTCAATACGTGTTTATATTTTTATGCTGACTATCAAGGTTTGGTCGTTTATTGATACTGTATTAATAACATGTATGTCATCGTTGCTTGTTTTCGGTGATCTGACGAGAACTGATTGGTTTATTTTAAAAAAAGGAAACACGAATACAGTTTATAATAATAATAATAATAATAATAATAATAATAATAATAATAATAATAATAATATTACAATATAACGAAGAAGCGTTACAGGGAATGAAGAACACCGAAACTGCAGATCTACATGTTCTACACCCCCACCCCCACAATGCATCTCTCCGTTGTTATACCACCGTCCCCCCAAAAAAAAGTGATAACAAAGAGCTGAGAAGGGTCATGGAGGATGGAAAGACCGAGGAGGGAGCACTGGCCAGACCTCCGCTGGACAAGTGCTAAGAGAACTGGGATCTTGTGGAGGATTAGTGCCACTCAAATTTCAGTATAATCGAATGACCACTAGCAGTATCAGAATTTTTGTAGGAATTTTTGACACCCCTAACACGAAACTGCGAATACAATATAAAAATCTCGTAATTTCTCTGTTAAAAGTGGGTTATTTATTTTCTTTATGGATTATACTTCCAAAATAAACTATTACAGTTGTTTTAAAAGTAATAAAAATATTTTTATTTTTTTTTTAAAACAGTAATGAATTTTCCGAACTCAATATTTTTCAATTTTTAAACTCAATATTTTTAAATTTTTAAATTTTAAAAATCTATCAAAATTTTTCTATTGATTCTATTTTTACGATATTTTCAGGGTCAATGTGAAATTTTATGTTCTTTCCAATAAACCGAATATAATATTTTAGACAAACGTTTTTTTTAAATTCACGCCCCCCATTTTCACGCCCCCCCATTTTCACGCCCCCCCATTTTGAAATGTCTATTAAAAAGTAAATAATTAATTTATGTTTAATAGGTTTATATATCACAAATTGAAGAGAAAAGGTCAATAAATAATATATTCAAATTTAAAACAAAAAAAAAATCAGTTTTTTAGAAATTTACCTGTAAAGTCCGAAGTTTAAAACCTTATTTTATAAGAACACATTTTTTCTTTTTGTCTTTTTTTTTTTTTTTAATGAAACCTTGGTCCTTGCTCCTTTAATTGAAAAAAAAATTAGGGCTTGAATTACATTTTTCGATGAGTTATAAGCTTAGAAAGATAGGGGGTCGAATAATTTACGCCTCTCATTTTGAAATGTCTATTAAAAAGTAAATAATTAATGTATGTTTAATAGGTTTATATATCACAAATTGAAGAGAAAAGGTCAATAAATAATATATTCAAATTTAAAACAAAAAAAAATCAGTTTTTTAGAAATTTACCTGTAAAGTCCGAAGTTTAAAACCTTTTTAAAAAAAAAAACACATGGTTTTGTTTTGTTTTTTTTTTAAATAAAACCTTGGTCCTTACTCCTTTAATTGAAAAAAAAAAATTAGGGCTTGAATTACATTTTTCGAGGAGTTATAAGCTTGGAAAGATGGGGTGGAATTATTCACTATTTTCACGAAATTTCTGACACTGCTAAATGACCACTGCCAGCGAGAAAGAGGCCGTTACGATGATGCAAATTTATTTACAAATGCTATCGAAGGAGGAGGAGAAGGCTGGACGTCTGGGGAGATTTGTTGTCACTCAGCTTCCAGAGAACATCACAGGTCTCTAATCAGATCGTGTGCTGACTCGTGTGAAAGCTCCAGGTGAGCCAATAAAAATAATAATAATAATAATAATAACAATAATAATAATAATAATAATAATATTTTAAAAGTTTGAGTTCAAAATGAAATATCGATCAGACTGAATATAGATATCAGAAAAATCTATTAAAAGCTGTGTTTTTTTTTCAAAGTCCAATGGACATCATATATTTTTATCCAAACACATTTTAAATGTATAGTTTGTAAAAATGAACTTTAAGTTGATGACGAAAATGGAAAATCAGACTGGCGTTACACAACACAAGACATCTGGACATGAGAAATCAAATCATTGGCGGAAAAAAATAGGTTTAATAATCTGCTGAAAACACTAGATGTGAGCGGATGTGATCAGCCCGTTCAAAAGACGTACCCAAAAGTAGCAAAATCTGACTAACCCAAAAGTAGCAAAATCTCTCCGCTTCGTGATTAAAATTTCAATTAATTACTTATCTCTTCAAAAACGCAAGTATATGCTATTTTCTTATGTAAAAAAAAAATTAAAACAGCGAAAACAGAAACAAACACAATTGTATAAAATGTAAAGGTTCATTTTCGTATAGAAATTTCACCTAAAATCATTATTATTTCTGTTCTATTTTAACTTCCTCATAGATGCTTATATAGCATAATCACGTTTGACAAACCGGTTTCCGTGATATCACCCAAGGTAAGTAACGATAAGCCTGGCCAATACTGAATGGGATACCATTTGCGGCTTCTAGGTGCTGTATGTACTTTCCGATTTTCTAGGCATTGTATCCAGTCGTCTTGGACTTCTTTATTCTACTGGACTCAAGCACCTCCGATTCAAGAGAATTGTGGTTGCTGATCGATTAACCTTTGCAACACAAGTACACGTGAAGCTGCCCCTACAGGGGGTATCCGTTTTCTTTCGAGGCTGGAAGGAATCATCGAATTGATGCTTAGAAAATATATTCAACCTCCGACTGGAAATGTCATAAATAGCGCTATGACAACATAATATTCTTTTCATTGTTTTGACTCTCAAGTATATATCCGAGACAGACACAGTTAATCAACCCGGAACCACATCACTCTATAGAAATGCATATAAGATATCAACAGATACACACTAGAGAGTTCAAATAACGAAAACAGTATGTTGTTGTCCGAGCCCTAGTCATAAAACTATGCTAAAATTAAACAAAAAAGCGAAAGACTAAAAGATAAAAATGGGATTTATTTAGAAGAGCAACGTTTTTTGTTTAACTGCTCGAAAACACAAGCATATCTCGAAAATAAAATAAAACACTCTTTTCGGTTAAACACAGTTTGTTTTTGTTACTGCTTCCCTATTCTTCAATAATAATATGCTACTCATAGTATTCACAATGAAAGTAGAACATTATTTTTATGGAGGGATTTGTCAGTGGATAAGGCAAAAGACCATCGGATGAACTATTATGCATATTCGGAGCATTTGTGTATTGAGTATGGAAAGTTCAAATCTAGCATTTATTTCTGTTTTTTTTTCTATCTAGCGTGATTTAAAAATCATCATTTGCAATACTGTCAGACCGACCTAAGCAATCAATGAGGTGTGACCGGTTATATGATGCGTTCAAGGACGTAAGATTTGTAACAATTGGGCAAGTCTGTGATTTTTGTTCTTTTGGAATTAGCTTGTTTATGAAAATTAGTCTCTATTTGAGTGTCCCAGATTATATATTTAGTACATGAGTCCTTAGTGCTTCTACGAATCTAGAAAAAAAAAGTTTTCTCTCTTACAGCTAATAAGTATATGCGACCTTTCCAGGTTGTTTCGCAGACGTACAAAACAACGGCCAAATAACCTACTTCCTAAAAGACACAAAACAATATATAAAATTACAAATGTTAGGGAAGGACAGTGAACTCCTCTAACTAAAATATTCATTGTGTTTGGGATAATTGCAACGGAAATCGGAAACCAACGTGGCTGAACAAACGTTGAATTCACATGGGGAGAAGTTACGTCTACCGACCTAAGTGAAATGTAAACTATTAAAAGGGACGAGGTAGGCCTGTCATTGAATTAGGCTAGGATGGCTGTTGTTGCAGAAGAGAGAGAAACTAGAGATGTATTTATCTTACGGTTATCATGGCGAGGAAAAGAGGTTTAAATATTAGACGCAGACAAAACGTGGAAGAAAATCAAAGTTGTTTTGGAAAAGATTTATTAAATCTATTATTCTTGAGAACCTTTCTTTTCAGAAAGATAAACGCCTGAATTATATAATATGCAAAGCAGAATACGATAAAAACCTTTAATAGAATTTTTAAAAAATATTGTTTTAAAAAAAAAAAAATTTACAGCCATGATTTCTCGATAGATGACGTTTTTGAATCAATCATTTTTTGGTCTAAAGATTTAGGACGATGTGCTATAAGAATATGCAAAAATATTATAACATAAGTACCTGAATTTGAAGTAATTCCTTCTTTTATCTCAATGTATAGGTTTTGCGTTGCGAACTTTTTTTTAATTTCAACAATCCAAAACTTTATGATATTTTAGAAGGAATTATAATATCATTTACAGAAATAAATCAAGTTCCTTTAGTCATGTAATTTTTTTTGTATTATGAACGCTTGTATTAACGATTAAGTGAAGAATTAGATTTCTTTGTCTCTTTTTTTAATTGACTTAACCCATGGTTAAATATTTTTATTTTTTTA
Source organism: Euprymna scolopes (assembly GCF_053919585.1). NCBI lineage: Eukaryota > Metazoa > Mollusca > Cephalopoda > Sepiida > Sepiolidae > Euprymna > Euprymna scolopes. The sequence continues at coordinate 40,885,120 of NC_136519.1, forward strand.
ATGGGTCTTTTCCTTTGTATATACTTCTAATTTAATTTTGTTATAGGATAAAACTAAATCAATATTTTTGTTTATGTGCTTTTGGAGAAAAACGTTCCAGCACGCGAGGAGATGGGGGAGACTTTCTTTCACATGTATTGGCAGTCCCAGTTCTTGAAACGAGTGTCAAAAATCTATTGTACCACATCTATAATATATTTTCTATAAAGTTAATGCGATTGTTGCGTTTCTTTTTTGTTTGTTTGTTTGTTATTGTTTATTTTCTTGGAAGAATGTATACATTTTTGGACTGTATTTGACCATTCAGAATTTATTTTCATTTTTCTATCCGTAAAAAACTTCGCCAATAGAACAGGGCAACCACTTGAAACATTTTTAAATGTTTCGATATTATAATCTGAAAGAAATAAGACAAACATTAGATTATCGACAAAAATAATTTAATTTTTTCTGAAACGCGTGAAAAATATTCATTGTATTAAATTTTTTATGAAAATGGGGAAACCAAAAAACAATTAAGAGAAACTGAAATACATGAATCATTTTTTGTGTTTTTGAAATAGTTTTAAAACCTCTTTATTTCATTATTTACTCTAAATGTTTCTATTTAAAATTATCATTGCTTATACGCTATCCTACCGTCACAAGAACGAACATTATTTTACTTGTTGCTCTAAATAAATCTCATAGTAAAATCGATCAACTCCCTTAAAACACTTAAATATTTTAACATTGAATTCATATACGAAACTTATTTCTTACTGTAAATTCCATGATAATTTGTGGGTAGACGGGACGAGAGAAGTCTTATTTCTGCAAGGTGTTTCAAGCAATCCACACCTAATTTACAATTTTAAATGTGCTATTTGTTTATAACCCACCTGGAAACATATTTAACTCACTTTACAAAAGCGATTTCTCGTTTTGACAACATCGGTAATTTGACCTCACTTTATTTCAAGGTTCGTTTCGAGTTTAAAATCATTTTTCCCTAAAAGGTTTACGGCAGGTGGCCGAAAAGATGGCCGCTCTTTCGGTAGGATAGCAAGAACTTTCCATAATGATACATACAAACACACACATAAATATACTTACCATCCATAATTTAATTTTTAGCGTGGGCATAATAGCACCGTGGAGCAACAGGAGTCAGTACTGTTTGGTCGACTAAAATTATGTAGTGGCATCGCTTGGCGGCAGACTTGGACGTAATTTTGAAAAAGGGCAAGATAACAAATGTTTATTAATTCGAACAACTGTTTGCAAACTTATGTCTCCCATTGCTTAGGTAATATCACGTAACGAACAATTGTTGAAATAAATGATCATATTTTTAGCAAAATGCGCAATTATTTCTCGATATTTGTAAATATTTTTTTTAGGTATGGATTCATCAAAGAATTTCTCATTTATTGGTATATTAGCAACATTATTGTCAATAAGTGAAAATGATTAATTTATCTTTCGAAGATTTATAAGTAGTTTTATTTTGTAAAATTCGTGCTAATATGGAAAAAAAATCAAGCGAATTTGTAACACAAATATAAAAAGGAGATTAGAAGGCAAAATTATAAATATTTTTATAAGTAAAACGAGTACACCGATAATTCGTCAGTTAATAGTCGGTGAAAATGTTTGTACTGATTGTTTAATTACTTGATTTTTGTATTGATTTTAAAAGAAGGCTCTCAAAAAATACTTAGTCCCTATTCTTTTTTCGCCGTGTTTAATATAATCCTCTTTTTTAACAGTAACTGTTATATTAAACACATATTATTGATGTTTTTTTAAAATGTGATTGAAAATATGATAAAAATCCATATTAAATACTATAATGTATTTTTGTATATAAATATATATAGTCATTATTTATGTTTCCACACACACACACATGTACATATATATATATATATATATATATATATATATATATATATATATATATATAGTCAATGCGTATTTCTGAATATAAATACATATATATGACATATTATACAAACAAGTTTGCAAGCCAACAATCTGTTTGCTTAACCCATGATCGAAAATATTTTGATTGATAAGAAGTGAAAAAAGAACAGATTCAGAAAATCGTGTGTATGTGTGTGTGGTGTGTGTGTGTGTGTGTGTGTGTGTGTGTGTGTGTGTGTGTGTGTGGTGTGTGTGTGTGTGTGTGCGTACGTAGCTGGGTGTGTGGTTGTGTTGTTGTGTGTTTGTGTTTTGTACTTCGGGGTGTGCATATCAGGGAGGACACATAACGGAATACAGAGTATGGAAACGGATAACATTTATAATAAATGCACACAGTTCATGTTTATAATAATACTTTGATACGAAACAAAACAATGACAGTAGTTTTAACACACAGGTTATGAGAATTTATTATTATAAGAAGGGATTCCGTTAACGATTTTTGGGAGAAAACACTAAAAGTGCATATTTTTGGAAGGTTGTTACAAAAATTCATGCACAAAGACGAAACACAAAAACACATTAACTTTTCAGTTGATAGATAACAAACGAAAGGCTTACAACATGATTATATTTATTCTTCCAGTCGATTATGATGATGATGAGGAGGAGGTATTCGAATTACTTGCAGAACTGCATTGTCTTTTTGGTTCACTTCTAAAAGGGGCTTAGTGAACTCTCCGCATTTTACTCTTCAGAACGCAACTCCTCAAATTGACTCTGACTGATAAAACTGAATTCGAACCATTTAAACGTAATAAATTGGATTGATCATCCTTTTGTGACTTCACAAACGTGGGCAAACATGTGATAGTCCTCCACGTTGATTCTATATAATAAACATGGCTCTGCACGCCTTGGAAACACCAAAAATTCAATGCATTGTATATTAATCCTAAATTACCTATCTTTGTTTTATAATTATTTTTACTATAATGGAAATTGACTAAATTCCTGTGATCGCATCTAAATAGCAATATATATTCAATTTTAACTTTTGATTACTAGGTTCAATTCTGATCTTTTCATTTAATAAATATTATTTTCAACTTATTTACGTCGTTTCTCTAATAAATTGGATATTTCGTCTTACACACACACACACACACATATATGTGTTCGTGGGTGTATGTGTGTGCCTGTGTATATGTAGGTGTCTATATCTATCTATATATCTATCTATATATCCATATATATATATATATATATATATATATATATATATATATATATATAGAGAGAGAGAGAGAGAGAGAGAGAGAGAGAAAGAGAGGGAGTGAATTTTTCCTGTATCCACTTAATATACTATAATAGAAATAGCATTTATTATCAATTTCAATATTTACTTACATATGCTATATAACCCTAACCCCTAACGTTAACCCTACCCCTAACCCTAACCCAAACTCTAAACCTTACCCTAACCAAGTGGTTTTTATATAGATGTACATAAGAATATTTGATAAGTATGTTTTAACTTAAATGGGGATGGTATTATAAAATTGTGGGGTCTGCGTTCGCACCTGACGTCCATCGAATGGAAATAGGCAGAAACTTTAATAAAGACTTTTCATATCTATCTGCATAAGTATACTTTGATCATTGTTTTTCAGTTTGAAGAAATATGGTATAATAAAATTACTGGGTGCCCGTTCGCGTCTGCCTTCTATAGAATGGAAATATGCCACAAATTTTAACAAGGTTTTTATTATAGATCCACAGAATATTGTGATAAGTGTTTCAATGTGAACAGGTATGGTATAATAAATTATGAGGTTTATCTATTTTATTTTTACTTGTATCATATTTTGCTTTGGTTTTGATATTCCCAAATTCGAAGCTATCTCTTTACAACCCTTCCTTTCATAACCTTTCATGCTTTCAGAAATCATAGTCCATTTTCTGTAGGCTGCTTTTGGACCTAGTCAACGACGGGCACTTTTGCTATATATATATATATATATATATATATATATATAGCTTAGCGTCAGTTTGTTTTTCTGTTGGATTCTAATAGATTCCTATATGGTTTACTTTTACACAAAACTGATCAAATACAAAGATAGAAGACCTATCTGACATGGGTGGGTTAATGGGGTGGAAGTCACTTAGAAGGATGAATCCGATGTACGCTTACACTGTTTCACGTAGAGCTACTAAATTTTGTAGGAAACGGGAAATTTTTGACGGTTTACGCCGCTTTTACTCACCAACGGTAACATATAACTGGACATTCTGTGCAAGGACACATCGTTTGATATGCACTTCTAAGTTTACCAAATATGGCGGAATAAGCCACTGTTAGCTGGGGGAAGTTTTGAAGGGTTTCACTGCTACACTTTTCTAACAGGATTAGGCCCCAATAGTGTCATTTATAATCTTGAACACTATGCACGAACACACCGTTTTACGTCGAACCGCTGCACTGTCCATTATAATCTACCATTTAAAAAAAAAAACTTAGTATATATATATATATATATATATATATATATATATATATATATATATACTAACAGAAGTACACGTATTTGACTGTGTTCAAAATCATCCTACAGAAAAGGGACTGTGATTGATGAAAGTATGACAGGTTATAAAATGGAGGGTGTTGTATAGAGATAGGTGTTATTACTCAAAAAGTTTACCCTAAGCAAAATATCATAAAAGTAAATATAATTTTCGCGAAAATATATTTTTTATACCAACTTTATTTCCATTCGTAGTCACGAGTGACTAATAAAATGATGTTTTCTTTACAAGGAGAAAATGTTATTTATATAATAATATAAATATACAAGAAATAAATGTTACCGTAGTCAATAAAAGTTTATTTTATGGTAGACAAGGTCATTTGTTTGTATTTTTAAGTAATTTGTAAAAATTATGTTTCTTAATCCACGAATCGGTTTAAATAAAAGTGGCAGCGACTTTGAAATTGAGAGCCCCGTGTTCAATTTGAAGGAGAGGCACCTGTACATCATGTGTTAACAAGTTAAGAGAGTTCCGTAAACGTAAGGCATATTTATAAACATATTTTAATGTTTTCCGTTATTTTGTGCTTGAGGAATATTCGATTATTGCATGTGCAGTTTATATAAAAATTCATTTATGTAGTTATCGACTCAAATTTCGTTTTAACTTCGGTTCGCTGAAATTATTTCAAGTAAAGGGCATTCAAAACAATTTCCAAACAAAAAAAAAACATGAACTGAACTCTTATTGACTATGATAACGTGTATATTTATTTTTTCGGGTAGTTGTTTGTTGGCTTTTCTGCTAAACACGCTTACTAAATAATATCAACGAAGTATCGAAAAACAAAGAAACAAAAACAGTTTTGAAAAATATTGAAGCTTTACTTATTTTAGTAAAATAATTCGAAACAGCAAAATGGAATATCAAAAAAGTAAACACGTAATTACTTAAGTTTTTTAAAGCAAAGAATCGATATAAATATGAATAAGAAGAAAATAGCGCGCTTTTCAAGCAAATCAGCTTTGTTTCAGTTTTACAGTAATGAACGGTGTAGTATTGCACCTTGGATTCATGGTTGCACTACTTAATGTAAAAACACGCAGAAAGTGTTTTAATCAACTGAATTCCTTCTAGTACACTGACAAAAAGGCTTAAACAGATATATAAATAAAAATAAAAAGGTGATGTAAATGTTTTTAAAAAGACACGTAATCACGTGAGCAGGATTTTTTCCTTCTTTTGACCCGATAAAAAGTAACGTTCTTATTTTTTATTATTTATCTACTTATCTATTTTCAAAAAAGTACCACGTGCAAATGGAGAATGAAAAAAAACAGTTATGCCAAATTTGTGTTGATAATTGTCTAAAGTTCGGACCTTTTTTTGGCTTTCACTTTACTAAGAACGTGAATTTATGAGGTGAATTTATTCGACATAATATGATTCAACTAAAAAAAAATACATACTAACATGAATTAAGATTAAAGTTAAGGTTGTATTGAGGACCCTCACCCCATTTTAAACAATCTTGTTAAACTTTGTGACATATTTACATTCTATGGAGGCCAGGCGTGAACGAACACCCCATAATTTTATTATACTATATTTCTTCAAGCTGAGACATAATTATAAAAGTATACTTACGCAAATAGATATGAAAAGGCTTTGTTAAAGTTTGTGCCATATTTTCATGGAGTACAGGCGCGAACGAAGACCGTACACTGTTATTATACCATAGTTATTTAAGTTGAAACATACTTATCAAAATATTCTGATGTACATCTTTATCAAAAACACTTGTAAACGTTTTTTTTTTTTCATTTTTTATTTCCATACTTTGGGAGTTTAGCGCGAACGCATGCACCACACCTTTTATGAACCACCGTTCTGCCAGATCACACATACCCATTCCTGATCCTCGATACATCTTCTATCATTATATGTAATCAGTTTTTTTTTTTTTAAATAGCCAACCATATAGGAGCGTATTCCTGACCTGACACACACACACACACACACACACACACACACACACACACACACACACACACACACGTTCAGCTTTATATTATATATATGTATATATAATTTTGTGCATATATGTATATATGCATATGTATGTATACATATTTATATACACATATATGTATACATATATTTACATAAATAATTATACATATATATACATATTTATATACACACACTAACACATATATATATATATATATAGAGAGAGAGAGGGGGTGAAAGAGAGAGAGAGAGAGATTATAGTTATAAAATGAACTTCATCCAACAGTAAACGGTGACAAAATGAGTAAATGTTTGATCGACAGTTATACTAGTATGCAAACTCGATATGAAAAAAACAAAAACAATCTCAATTCTGTAGGAGAAGGTAATTCCAAGGAGAAAAATTTCTTATTTTAAAATCTTCCGTGCTTTTTTTTTTGTTTGCTTGTTTATTTTTGTTTTATTTCAATATTGCGTGCTGTGTTCATAAATTAGGTATCATATATCTCATAATATTTGTAATAGTAGTACCAGTTTTAATAGCGGTACTTATATCCTGCTGCTAATATTTTGCTACCCATATACTATTGTAACTACTGCTACAACGAACGTGATATATCAAATTTAAGTCTGACTGGGGTATGAAATGTCAAAGTTGGTGCGTTAAGCCCGAAAATGCAGTATGTCCTTTACGACGTGTGTTCCCTTTCCAACCGGCGCCTAAAACGCTGTCGTTCAGCAGCCATCATCAGTTTTTGAAATATTCCTACCCACCGTCTTTTGATTCCCTTCGACGCGCATGCGTATACGAGCATTTGCGCGCCTTATTAATATTTTCAACTCGATTGGAGGTAATTCCATATGAATGCGTTTTTACCATTATTTTATTTTAATCGATTACAATAAAGGAGCACTGACGAACCGAAATAAAGAAATATTTGCTAAAGATTGAAATCTTTTTTCTTGTTTGTTTTTTGTAGGTGTCGACATGTGACTCGGTACATTTCGTAACAACTAAATGTGTGTGTCTGGTTATGTGTAATCCATTCTCGCACACGAGTCTGGTTGCTGGAGGCACAATCTGTAATTCATCTAGATTTTTATGACTGTTCATAGGAGACCGTACTTCCAAGCGTTACAACCTCTTTGAAAGGTAAGGATGTATGTATTTTTTTTCGGTTAAGGGGCTTCAACAATAAAATCCCGATTATTTATATCCAGTATAAATGTCGCACTCAGCATGAGTTACTTTTTCTTGAGTAGAGACACCCCTACATACGGTAAATATTTTTTTTTACTCACGTTCACCCCTAAAAGGACACATCGACACTTAGGCGTAAGGGGATACTATTTTGCACAATGCCTTGGAAAGATTAACAAAATGTTAGTTTACGTTAGATTTGAACTTCTGCATAACAGTACAGTCAGGGAAGTAGCAGGACGAGAATTCAAAAGTCTAACAATTCGAAGGAAGAAACTATTAGAATAGAAAGATTTCTGGCAGTCAGGGACCTCAACAGTTCAGGGGTGAGATGTTGCTAAGTGGGTTTGTACGTCGGATGGAGGGGGGTCACAAGTACAACGAATTCATACGAGCAACGTTCATTGAAATATTTGTAAAAACAAAGCACAATGATGCAACATTTCGGCGATGTGACAGGTTGGAACTTATGTTTAGATTGGAGACGCTTTTTTATGATTCTATTGAAGAGGGAGAGTCAAGTAATAGATGCGCCTGCCCAGATGATGAAAAAATACTCCATGCATGGACGAATGGTTGCCTTTTAGAGATACAAGCTACTCTCACTTAATTTTACTTTAAAACTTTAAAGTAATGGGAAACAGGTAAATTATATATTTTCTTCCTATCATGGTTATTAATATGTCTTTACTCCACCTCACTTTAAACTTCGCTCTTTCTCTCTCTCTCTCTCTCTCTCTCTCTCTCTCGCTCTCTTAGACAAAATATGCCTCTTTGATGTGCTTATTCTCAGAAGAAATATTCAGAGACATTGGTTCATTACTATCGGGGAGCACAATGTCGCAGGACTCCCCTCCGTCCAATGTCGAACTCATTATCAAACAATTGGGTGCAAAAATTTAATTTGCAGGATTTGTCAGTAAATGTTTTATCAAAACTGAAAACACTAACCGCAGAGAATAGAAATATTAAGCCAGAATTAAAAGACTATTTCCCTCGCGTTGTATAACAAGTATGGGAAAATGTACAGAAATACCACTACGTTTCAAAGACAAAGGCAATATGAGATCATTACTTTAGAAAAAAAGCACTAATCGCTTCATTCGGAAAACTATACTAATAAAATTCGTTTAACTTTCAAAAACAGGCATCCTATCAATAGTTGAATTTAATCAATGGGCAGCCTATATCGTCTATGTTAAAAACGTCGAAAGAAATAGACAATGGCACTGACGTCAGAACCAATTTGAACTCAGTATTAAAGATTATCATTACATATTCATTTACATTGCAGAAGTTAAAGAGAGGAAAGATTTTATTTTTCCGAGTACGCATATTTTAAAATTCCAGTCGATGAAAATAGAAAAATAATCGAAAACATTGTGTATATTATTGAAGGCGCAAAATTCACGCATATCTTAATCAGATGAGAAAGCGTCTGCTGATGATCTAAATTATGCATAAGAGAAAAAGAAGGCACTGAGATGATATACAACACTTTCCAAATCCGCCCCAATCAACTTCAGATTGACGCCGATCGGAAAGGAAAAAAAAATACCAACACTTTAATCAATCCCAAAAAAAATCCCCAAAAGATACTAAGAACAACTTGCAAAGTATAGGCTTTGGAGGTGAGAGGTGGTCATGGGAGTAACCATTTCATTCATAATCAACTCTCCTAATCATTATATAAAAGACGTTGCTATTATTTTCTTGTGGAACTATCACAACCTAACAAGCTATCAATAATCGTAACCTTTTTTTTTTGTATTCAATTTATTGTACAGTATATCCCCGGGACACGGCATTAAAATGTAGTAACAAAATGCATTTAATGTATAATACACGTGTATATAATCAAATAACATTGTGAATAAAACCGCAAGGCGGGGTACATACCTTAATCAGGAGCTGGGAGAAACATGTTATTCCATATCGTAACCTGAAAAAAAACTATACTAGGGCTAACGTATCCCCTAGTACCACTGTTCTACATATTTTTTCTATCTGAACCAGCTGCCCGCGTCCTTCTTTCTCACACTTTCCTAGGGCCACAACAAATTACTTACACTGTCCTCAGCTTACGTTCCAATTCTTTAAATTTTTTCATACAATATTTCATTATTTATTCTGTGCCTGCCGTAATCCGTAAACATTTCTTAAAGAATCTTACGCTTTATTTTTCAAGCAAGCCCTGGTTACTTAACTCCACACACCTTCTTTAAACCTGTAGATTAACGAACGATGTCGGCGCCCATCACCAGTCATTTTCATAATTCTCACATTTGTTATTTCGTTTTGTTTCATTCAGATAACCTTAATTTAACAAAAGCAATCACCTTTTTGATGGCTTCTCTGAGTACCTTCCCTTATTTATTACGTTACAATGTATAATGTAAAAAATTAAAATAAAATAAATAAAGAATGCATTTTAAATCCCCCCCAAAAAACTAAATAAAACCTATCGCATACTTAGCACCTAAATAATCCGACTTCTAAAATGTGTATAATTACAAAAGAGAATTCAATTTTTGAATAGTGACGAACAAAAGCCTTAACAAAAATTGTTTAATAGAAAGAATTGGCATAAGCTGATTTCTTCAATTATAAACTAGAATTTAACTATATAAGAATGACAAAAGGAGAGGTTTAACTAAGATTTTTTGAATAGAAAACGGGTATATATATGTATATATATATATGTATGTATATATGTATACATATATATATATTTATATATATATTCATATATATATATATTCATATCTATATTCATATATGTATATATATATACGTATATATATATACATATATATATATTTTATATATATATATATATATATGTATATATATATTTATATATGTGTGAATATATATATATATATATATTTATGTATATATATATTTATACATATATGGGTATATATATATATTTATATATATGTATATATATATTTATATGTATATAGGTATATATTTATATGTATATATATATATATATGTATACATGTATGTATATATTTATATAAATGCATACATATACATATGTATATATATGTATACCTATATATATGTATATATGTATACATATATATTTATATATATATATATTTTTATATATATGTATGCATATATATATATATTTATATATATGTATACATATATGCATACATATATATGTGTATATATATTTATAATTTATATATGCATATATATACATATATATGTATATATATATATTTATATATATGCATATATATGCATATATATTTATATATATATATATATATATATGTATATATATATATATATCCATTTTCTTACAAAAGTTTAATTAACACCTTAAACATCCAATAGCAGAAATGATGATACATGTGTAAATACTCTCGTAAGATTTGCTGTTTCTCCCACCAGCCATGTTCCATAGGTTAAGGGGCAATCTTTAAAGCTGGCGACACTAAAATATATTTACGAATTACTTAGAACTATTATACAGTCATGGCTTACGGAACAAAAATATGTTACCACCGTGAGTTGACTAAATTATTCCGGCGGAAATTCCCTCTATATCCCCGAGCTCAACAGAAAAATGCCAGAGTTCGAAAAGATATACTCGGAGATAAAATCGACCGAAACTTTCGGACGACAGGTGTTCGACTGATCTCTAATCAATTGCCATCCCCCGTAAGAGGTTTGCAACAAATACTCGCCCAGCTGTAACAAGCTCCAACTACTCCCCCATTTTCTATCTGCATGTAAAACTAAACGAAAATTCCATGAGCAGAGTTTCTTTATAAGAATAGTGTCTGCGGTACACAATACCTTGTGTCTGCTTCCTGACTGGCAGGCATCACATCTAATGTAAATAAAATTGTATTAAGTCGTCCTGTAAGATTAAATAACCTTAGGCTCACACTCTACCTAACATGTCACCCTTTACCAGAGATTGATCTTCTCGTCTTAATAAGAACTGACATTTAGCGTAAATAAAAGAACGCAAGAGATGACATCCGTAGTCTGAAAAATTCAAATAAAACACATAATCAGTACCCATCTGAAAAATGCAGTAATTTAAGAACTGCTGATATGTGTATAAAAAGTCATATAAGACCTACGCTTCCCTTCACCAGGCGCGGTGTTCAGGGGAAGCAATGCCGGCCTTGACCTCACCTAGTTTCTAAAATAAAAAAAAAGAAAGAAAAAGGAATGTCGCAAATGCCTTGTGCCTGCTCCCAAGGGATAAAATTCAATCCATTAGAAATAGAGCAGAATGTTAGAGTCTCGTTACTGGCAGGTAATCCCTCGCCTCTCTTGTAAATTATTCAACCCTCCCCACAGAAATTGTTTAAGATGATTTATTTCACATTGCTAGTACGCGAGACTTGCCGCCTTCTTTGTTCCCACAAATAAAACTATGCTAGCAAGGGTTAAATAGAAAAGCAAGTCGAATTAAAATATATCACCATTCACAGGAGAAAGAGATAACATCAGTGAAATAACTTAAGTTCGTTATATAGTGGAACCCTGGGATACGACCTCAATGGGTCTCGCGGTTGGAATCGTAAGGTTAAATCGTTGTATGGCAAGGCCTAAGTTCCGTACATATTAAAAATTAGTAGAAAAATACCGTACACTATATTATACACATGTATATATTACAATAGAAAAATGCGAACATGAAAAGTAATATGATTAAGCTTTAAAATAGAAAAGTAAAGGACTAGTTGTTAAAACTGGAAACAAAATGACAAGATATTCTAGTAAAAAAATATCATAAATAAATAACTTTAAATATTTCTGCATTAAGAATTGATTCAATAATGTTATAAACTGAATTTAAACATTCTTAATGCTGCAATATTTTAAGTTATAAACTTATTATAAATTTTAATAGAATATCTTGTCATTTTCTTTTCCGGTTTTAACAACTAGTCTTTTACTTTTCATGTTTAAGCTTAACCATATTACTTTTCAGGCTCGCATGTTTCTATTGTACTCCATGATTTCCCCAGTAAATTCACTTAATCTTTGTCTAATTTTAGACTTATTTTTTTCCCTATAAATATAACGTACACATATGTAAAAACAATGTAAGGAACTCGTCTGCTTTCAATAAAATCCCTTAATTCTATCCGTTTCATTTTTTTTATTCTGTCTGTTTCACTTGTTACATCTCTCTTCGCGAGAGCGATGAATTGGTAGCAACAGTAGTCGCTGAAGCGACCTGGTTACTATAAAACCCAGCCATAAAAAGTGTTGTTCACCTGTAAATCCATCATACCTTGTGTTTTACTGAAGGAGAATTATTTTTTTCACAATATAGCTGAGAAAGGGATCCATAAACTTTAATAATTGTTTGAAATTTGGTCGAAAGAAAACTGCCACGTAGCCATATATTCAAACACGGTAGTGTTTGAACGATTCAAATTACATTATAAATACCACCGTAAGACCGAACAATACCGTAACCAGGAACCGGGGATAAACAGAATTGTATTCAGTATTGTAACTTGAAAAAACCGTATACCGGGTTTCTATTGGAATTTATATTTACAAAGTTACTAATTTTTTAATGACGGGAACTTAAAAACCTCGGTCTGCCAAAGTTTTGTCACCTTTACACTTGCATGTCTTTCAGTTGTTTGACTGTAGATTAGATTTACAAAGAAACATTGACTTATGAAATAAACGGCAAGCAAATTTTAAATAGTATCTTAAAAGTATTTTAATAGTATTTTAAAAGTGTTTTAATAATATATTAAAACAAAAATAATAAAATCCCGGATGAAGGAAAAGAGCGTGCATTCTGGATAATACATAAATAAAAGTCTAACAAAATGTCCCAATCTACAAAGAACAGAAAAAAATCAAATCTTATTTGTTTTAAACTAGAGAAATAAAGCTATCTGTAGGTACACCTTTTTTTATTATTGGACATATAGAAGTAAGAGCAACTAGATGCTCTCTAGTTGGACAATTCAAGAATCTGATTAGACGTATATGTGCAAACATTCATGATTTTAAATTTCTTGGCGGTCGCTGCAATTGTGCAGAAAATGCAATAGTTATATATATATATATATATATATATATATATATATATATATATATATATATATATAGGAGAGGGTCGACCTGGAAGATGAAGCTTTAAATATGAGTGGCCATAAAAACGTTGTCTCTATATATAAAGCGCCTTGTTCGTGCACATGCTAATGTGTGTGTCTGTATGCGTGTGTGAGATCGTTCGCTATACACATCGAAACCTGCTTTTTTTATTTCGCAAAAATTTAATTTATGTGTCCGTAGTGTTCTGAGATAGGTTTTTGTATCATATTGCCTCCGATACGTATCGAAAATCGATATCTGAATAAAATCCAAATTAAGTAGCAACACACTGATTATGACTAAAGTAAACTCCCTTGTAAAGATCATCATCATCATCATCATCATCATCATCATCATCACCACATTTGAGAAGTGTTCTCACCGCATAAGCAGAATTGATCGCATAAAACTGTAGCATGTTATTTAATAAGACATGAGCGAGTTCGACATAAAGGTTTCTGTTGAGATCACAATTAAACTATGATACTAGAATGTTAGATTTTAATTTAAATTAAAGCCGTTACATGACAATCATTTATGGAATAAACAGTTAATTATCTTCGGTGCAATGTCGATTAAAATGCATTGCCGTGTTAGTAAGTACAAGAAGATATGTGGAGCTTTCTACAAGTGACCCGCTGTTGGTTCTCAACTAGAACAGTAAATCAATCGATTAAATTTGAAAATAAGCGATGCCAGCGATTTCGATCCTATTACACATATTGATTTGTGGATGCTCAGTTTATCTTGGGAAACGTCGGGTGTCCCTGCTACTATATATAAAACAAACAAACAAACAAAAAATAACACCGATATTCATGACTGCTTTGTTTTACGTATTGCATGCGTTGGATTTGTTTTATAATTATTATCGCGTGTACTCATTGAATTGTAAACGTCGTGTGTACTCATTGAATTGTAAACATCATTGAGGAATTATATCGTTTTTAAACGCTACTCTTAATTAAAAAAAAGACACACCAAGATTCATGCTTTGTTTTACATGTTGCATGATTTGGATTTGTTTTATTTGGGATGGAATAGGCTCCAGAAAACTATGGTCAAGGTAATCTCTCTAGGAAAAGCAAATCGATGATTTAAATAACATCAAGGGGAAGACCAGTATCCGCATAAGGCTGGTCTGCAGTTTGATTTGTTGCTGTCTATCTTGCTCTTGCTTCTTGCTGGATATCAACATTTTGAACCAAGAGAGAGACTAGCTGTCGTACAAAGCATAATCCATGTAATTACATCTTTGTACAGATACTTCCTAGCCATTTGTCAAAAAATTTTCCTATTGGCGATGGCTGTCCATATTTACAGGAACAGAAGATAGTATGCTAAACGACACCCACTCCAGCTCTTTCGCTGGAATGTGAGAATATTTATTGACAATGGTAAAAGACTAGAACGGAAGACTGCAATTTTGACTAAGGAATTACAAAGATACAATATAGACATTGCTGCACTCTCTGAGACACGTTACTCAGGTGAGGATCAACTGGTTGAGCGTGAGTTGGGCTACACGATCTTCTGGTTTGGTAGAGCTGAAAATGAAAGGCGCCAGGCTGGTGTTGGTTTTGCAGTTAAGAACTCCTTAATTGGAAAGATCGAACATCCAGTAGGCATAAATGGCCGTGCAATGCCATTGAGAATGCCCCTTGCTGCTGGTCGTTACATGAATGTTCTTTCTGTCTTTGCGCCGACTCTTACTTTGTCAGAAGACGATATTACTTCCTTTTATCATATGCTTAGATCTGTTATCACCGGTTTGCCAAGCGCTAAGTGTTTGATGGTTCTTGGTGACTTCAATGCATGGGTTGAATCGGACAATGAGACTTGGTCTCCGTTGGGTCCATATAGCATTGGTAGAGTCAATTCAAATGGTATGCTGCTTCTCCATGTCTGCACTGAACTAAATCTTGTTATCACCAACACTCTTCCCCACCAGAAAAAACAAGACGACCTGGTTCTATGCCCAATCTAAACATGGACATTTGCTTGAGTACATACTGTGTAGACGTGGTGATCTTGGAAATTTTTGCAAAGTTAGAGTAATGCGTGGTGTTGACTGTGGTACTGATTATTTAATGGTCAGAGCTAAACTGAGAATTACAGTTCGCAAAAAAAAGCCGTTTCAATGGTGTCAAAGTAACTAAACGTATTGATATTTTTAAATTGAAGGATCCAGTCGTACGAAGTTCCTTGAAATCTGCTTTCAACCAGGTGGATTTCTCAGATTGTGATTGGGAGACAGTAAGAGATACAATATACCAAAAAGGTGTTGAAGCTCTTGGATTGAAGGTTCCCAGCCATCGATATTGGTTTGCTGATAATTTCAATCAAATTAAGCCTCAAATTGATAGAAAGCGGAAAGCTTATTCGAAACTCTTCACCTTTGAACAAGCCAGCGCTCGCTGCCCACTTCTCTTCTGTGCGGAGTGAGGTTCAGTGTTGTGTGCGCCAAATAAAAAACAAATGGTGGTCTGCCCTCTCCAGGGAGATAAATACTGCCTAAGGTCATAGAGATGTCAACTCTGTTTCCTCAGGCTTATGGTCCGAAATCCTCTTCAACAACGCCACTCCTGGCGAAGGTCGGGAAAACCTTGCTGAAAACTCAGATGAAATTATGCACCTATGGCATGAACACTTTCATGATCTTTTTCATAACCCATCCAATGTTGATGTTGCTGCTAGAAAGTATCCCCCAATGTTCCTTTTGTCCGGGACTTGATTTTGAACCGACTCTTGTGACAACAGGTGACTGCATAAAACGAATAAACTCCAACATAGCCCATGGGCTGGATGGCATCCCTGTTGAGCTGTTGATATATGGTGGTTTCCATGTACATTGTGTGGTCCACTCTTGTATACTGTCAGTATGGCAAGGTGACCCGGTTGCCCAAGATTGGGTCGATTCAATCTTGGTTATGTTGTACAAAGGAAAGCGTAAAAGGTCTGATTGTGGAAATTATCGAGGTATCTCGCTGCTGAGTGCGGTTGGAAAAATATTTGCACGGCTCTTGCTAAACCGATTGGAAAATTATGTATGTCCTGATATCCTTCCGGAATCCCAGTCTGGTTTTAGAGGCGGACGAGGAACTGTGGATATGGTGTTTTCTGCTAGACAGCTCTTGGAAAAATGTATTGAACAGCGTATGCCTCTTTGCCAGTTGTTTGTGGACTTAACCAAGTGCTGAAAATATTGGCTGCCCACCTGCTTTTTCAGAGAAGTTCATGCAACTTCATCGTAGTATGAAATGTCGCGTCAACTTTACTGGTCGGCTTTGGAGTGAAGCAGGGTGATATAGCTGCACAAACAATGTTTCCGCTCTATCTGACTGCTGTGCTCTGATATGGTTTCCAGGATTGTGATATGGGTGTTTATATTAGATTCCGAACGACTGGAATGGTGTTCAACCTCAGAAGAGTCCAAGCCAAAACAATTGTTAGTGATGGACTTGTTAGGGAACTGTTGTATGCTGATGATGCTGACCTGGTAACACACTCCCCAGTAGATATGCAACTAATGATGGATCTCTTTACAAATGCTTGTACCTGCTTCGGGCTGACAGTTAGCATTAAGAAAACTAAAGTCATGTACACTCCCGCTCCCGATGATCTGTATGTGGAACCTGATATCTCCGTCTGTGGAAAGCGTCCTGAAGTAAAAAATGGTGTCTACCTTGGGAGTGCCTTATCAAATGATGGCACTCTTAATACGGAAATAACGCAGAGAATAAGCAAGGCATCTGATGCTTTTGGAAGGTTACAATATAGTCTGGTATGACGGTGATCTAACTCTGACAACTAAAATTTCAGTATACCAAGCATGTGTAGTATCATCCCCATACTACGCATCTGAAACTTGGACCTTGTAGCGATCCCATATAGAATCGCTCGAGAGGTTCCATCAGCACTGCCTTAGACACATTCCTGGTTTAAAGTAATACACCTTTGTCCCTAATACATACGTCTTAAAAAGGGTCAAAACAAGCAGTATCGCTACCATTGTTATTAAGAACCAGATGCGTTGGGCGGGTCATCTCATCCGGCTTGAAGACTATCGACTCCCAAAACAGTTGTTCTATGGTGAGCTCTTTCCTGGAAAAAGACCCAGCACAAGCCCAAAAAACGTTTTCGTGATGGCATCAAGGAGAGTCTGGTGAGCTTTCATATTCCTGTTGACAGTTGGAAGTCCCTAGCATATGATCGCAAGAAGTGGAGGACACTGATATATAGGGGCGCAGAACACTTTGAAGCAGCCAAAATAGACCGAGCGAAGCTTAAGAGAGCACGTAGGAAATGCCAACCTTGCCGCCCAACCATGGAGATCTCTGGATCTCTAAGGTGTGTGATCGAGCTCTGTTGTCTAAGGCAGATTTTGTTAATCACATGAAAGCCCACGATAATACAGGTTTCGCTTCTGTTAGTTTCATACAAATCAGTGAACGTTTTCAGTGTCATGTCTGCTTGAGGGTGTGCAAGTCGCTGGCAGGGCTAAAAAGTTATATTCAGGTACATGGACTTTTTAGTGACTGAGGGAGTGGCTCTCGTCTGACAAAACGTTGCAATCATCATATTCATATATATATATATATATGTATATATATATATATATATATATATATATATATATATATATATATATATATATATAATTATTCTCCAAGGTTCGGATACGAAGTTTTCTCAGCCGGTTATTTATTACATTTCAAAATATAGCCGTTGCATTTTTGTTTAGTATTGCGACTAAAATGTCTGGAAAATTATTTCGTCTCTTCCTTCTAAGTCACGTACTCATTAAACTGTTACCGAGAACAACTTGCATATGTAACCGACAGACTTTGGATTTTTTCTCGTTACGTGGATTGCGATCATATTGTCTTTGTTTTAACTTATGACAGTTATATCCGTATGTTGGTGGTTTAATTTTTGTAATATGTTTATTTTTGTTTTATTTATCTTTTCTCAGTTTATAAATTTATTTTACTATTTGCAATATATGTTGTGGAAATAATCTGCAAATAACTGTCATAAAACACTGGAAGGATTCGAAAACATATATTTAATAATTCTAATTAATAGTGTAGAAAAGACGTATGCATAGATAAATACTAATTGAATATAAAACAGTGAAAATAAGCAGGACAAATGGATGAATAATTATAAATACGCATATAATATTGGAGTAAAATAGCAAAAAACATCCACAATGGAAAATTACTCAGGTTATTTTATGTTCTTGATTACAAAAGCAACAATAACTATAGATTCAGTCAACTGAAATTTACTCAATATTAATTATGTTAAAACTTATTCTGAGATAAGTTTACAAGGGGTTGTTCCTTTTGCTTGCTAAGAAGCCTAACAAGGAATTTATATAAAAAAAAAATGTTCACTACGATTAAAAATATTCGTACAGACAACGAAAATCAAGTTAATATAAGAAATTAAAATTAAAATGCTTATAGCACAATTATTGTAATTACTGACGATGCAAACAAAATTTGTTGAATTAATTTAGATTCAACTGCCAAATAATCCTCTGCGGAAAGTAAAAATAAAGTAAAAATAAAAACGTGGTGTTTCGAATTAAATTATAATCACTTAACATTAAATTATATATTATAGTCATTAATCTAACTTTAAAATAAGACACAGACAATGGTAAAAACAAAAAACGCAAATAGGTAAAAACTTGGAATAAAATGAAACTAATAATATAACAATTCTAATTCTCAAAAATACGAAAATAATTTAAATCTATCCTAAAATTGTAAGACCGCATCTTGGCGAGGATATAAGAACTTAAATGCAGGAATAAGGCAGTCAAAAATGACTTACACGCAGATTTTTTTTTTTTTATATTTTAAGAAAAAAAAATATGAAAATATCTTTTCCGGTAATGAAACAAATTGGTCAAAGGTTTGAAGTCGAACGCTTGGTATAATGGAAATGTGGATCCGGTCGTTCAAGAGAATCCAATTTGAAGACGACCAAAGGTTTAATTTAACTTTTGAAGGGTCGAAAGAAAACTTATGTTGACCAAAGCCAAGAATTCAAAACAGGGGCTGGAAATTCTCTTTCTAGATATACAATATCAAGACGAATAAAAGAAGTACGTTTTTCTTCTCAAAAGTGTGCTAAGATACCATGATTCTCTAAGGAAAACATCAATGATTGACAGAGATGTTTGTAATGTTATGGCAAGAATGATACAGACTGGTTCAGGAATGTTTTCTGGTTAGATGAACCAAGATTTTGACTTGTTAGTGATGCTCCCGATGCTCCGGAATGGGGCAATCGAAGAATTGGAAAAAGATTTTCGCCAAGTTGCATGAAAACGACAGTTGAACACCGGACTTAAGGGGTAATTGTATGGGGAACTTTTACTGCAGCAGGAATTGGGGAACTTATTAGATGTGATAAGTCAATCAATACAACGAAATACATTCAAATATTAGAAACAGAACTGGAACTAAGTATTCAGAAGCTGGGAGTATACCAGAACATTATTTTTCAACATGATAATTACTCTGTACACACCGCTAAAATCACAGAAAAATAGTTTTCTTATAACTCAATTGATGTGATATTTTGCCCAGGTTAAACCCCGATCGAGAGCATTTAGTTCATAAGCTTCTCTCTTGAGATCATTAACATTCTGATCCACATCTGGCATCACTTGAAATCAATAGCTCTCGTTTTCAGGAGGCCTCAAGTTTTGACAAGCTTCTGGGCTTGAACGTTACCCCTGATCTTACATTGAACACGTGCATCAAATCTGTTGGCAAGGCCGCTCGAAAAATGGTGGGATCTTTCTATGGATCGAGTAGATATCTCACTGCTGATGCAATTCTCCATCTATATAAGAGTCAGGTACGTCCAAGGATGGAATACTGTTGTCACATCTGGACAGGATCTGCTAGAAAGACTTGCCCTATATTTATAGAGTTAAAAATAGACTTCTAAGCCTCGTAGAAGATGTCCTTTTCTCTTCCATGCAACCTCAATCTCACAGAAGAGATGTTGCGAGTTTGTCTCTGATGTATCGTTATTTTCATGGAAAGTGTCCGACTGAGCTTCAGTCTATGGTCCCCCTTTGCCAAACTTTCACAAGAAACGCTCGTCTAGCTGGAAACACTATTAATAATTCCCCCACTCTTTATCTGTGCCAAAACCTAAACGTAGATTCCATGAACAAAGCTTCTTTCTTAGAACTGCACGCCTGTGGAATTTTTTTCCTGCTTTCCAGCTGACTACAATACTGTTGTCTTTAATTCTAACGTAAACAAGTTCTTGATGAGCCGTTCCATATAATTTAACAAATTTACCGACTTTCCATTACTAATGATTACTATATTGTATAATTTATATTGTACACTCTTTAACCCTTATCCTCGAGTGGCCTTTTTGCCTTGAAAATGTCGTGATGCCTGTGTAAAAAAAAAAGATCTCGTGCATTGACCGAAATAACTTTTTGAACGATGACAAAATGTGGGAAGCTGTGCAAAGCGAATGGCCTAGCATTTCCTCTCCATTATGTTCCACTTTGGTTAAGAGCATATCTAAAATGATAGATGTTTTTTAAGAAATAAAAAGAGAAGTCGATTCTATCATCAGAATTGATTAAAGTAAATGTATTGTTCTGCGTTATTAGTTTCGTTTCAGTTTCCTTGCAAAATTGCACATTGTTCAATATAACTTTTAGTGCTATTAAATGTGAAAAATTTGTTTAGCCAAGTTTTGCTTATAATGTGCACTATATATATAAAGCATATACACATCTAGAATATATATAGAGAGATTATATGTAGAGACTATATATAAAGGGAATATATAAGTAGACAGAATAGATAGGGAATATAAATAAAGGAAATATATACATACATACACAGATATATATATATATGTATATATACAGTATAAAAAGAAAGAGTAAATATATTTTCCATATATATATATATATATATATGATATATATATAGAGAGAATATATAAACAGTATACATATATAATATATATATATGTATATATATTATATATATATATATAAATTATATACAGAGACAAAATATATTGACTATATATACGTATACACATATATATTATATATATACATATAATTATACATATATATTTATAGAATATATATATATATATAGAGAGAGAGAGAGAAAATATATGAATAGAATATTTTATAGAATATATACATATATAATATATATATAATATATATAGAATATATAGATAGATATAACGTATACATACGTATAGTATATATATATATATATATATATATATATATGAATACAATAAATATATATATATATGCAATATATATGTGAGATATAAATATATAGATATATATATTTTTATATATAGTATACGTATAGTATATATATATACATATATATAATATATCTAGAATATATATATATTGAATATATATATATGTTGTAACTATATAGTAATATATATTGAATGTATATATTGAATATATATAAATTGTAACTATATAGTAATATTATATATAGAATATATGTATATGGAATATATATATATATATATATATAGAATGTGTACATATAGAGAGATAATATATATATATATATCAATATATATAGAACATATATATGTATAATATACATATATATATAAATATTTAGAGTATATAAATATATGTTTAGAATATGTATATATACGTCTATATATATATATATATATATATACAGAATATGTATATATATATATATATAGATTATATATATACGCACATATATAGAACATGTATATATGGTGTATATATATACATAATATATATGCATATAGAATATATGCATATATATATAGAATATATATAGATAATATAACATACATATATATAGACTATATACATATGTATATAGAATATATATAAATATAATATATAACACATATATATAGAATATATATATATAGAATATTATATATATATAAGTATATATATATATATATTTATATATTTATATATATATATATATATATATATATGATTTGTACATATAAAATATACAGAGTAGTAGCATTTCAGCCCGATACTCTATGTATGGTGTATGTTGAGCAAAAAGAAAAAAAAAGTAGTTGTAGGGAGGACAGGCTAGAAGAATTAACAGAACGGGAAAATATGTGATGGCTTTTGCTCTTACGACCACTGCCAAACCGGAAGTAACGTAGGTTTAAATTAAAGCTAGACAATCGAAATGGGGGTTACTTTCGAAAATATACGGCTCTTCCTGTAGAAAGGTGCGCAGTTGGGGGTGAATAAATTAATGTTTTTAGCCAATTTTTCGGTATATTTCGTCTGAAGGGTCGAGCTTCAAAACGATTCTGATGTTGTAAACATCCGTCACCTCTGTCAAAAGTTTTAGACATACATGAAAACATACATACACACATTTATATATTGGTATCTCAAATATTTGGCTCAAACCGATTGAAAAGTTTGCCCTGTCTCTGAATATCTTTATGTAAAAGTTCAAATGTTCAGACCAGAGCTTTTCCGAATGTTTTGGTAGATATTGCGGAAGTAATTGTTTTTTTTTTATGTCTATTATGACCCCTTTACATTCATTGTTTTGGGTTCAAATCAAGTGAAAAAGTTAGATCTATTTCAAAGGGACTCATATCTAAAATTTCAAGTGTTTAATCCCGAAATTTTGGAGGAGTTTGGTAGAGTTATCAAAGCTCAAATAATTTTACTTTGACCATTTGCAGCCAAATTGCTGGCCGAAAACGGGTTGGAAGGGTTTTTATAAATCTCAATATCCTATATATAAAATGTCGAGTCTGTAGACTAAAAATTGACAGAGTAATTGCGTAGGAAAATGTACACAAACAGACAGCACACGGACAGATAACACTTTCACTTTTATAGATACTAGCATTACAAAGTTTGAAAGGCTAAAATATATGTATATATATATATATATATATATATATATATATATATACACATATATATATATATATATAGAGAGAGAGAAAGGGAGAAATATATAGAGAGAAAAATATATAGAGTATGTATAAAAACATAGTGGGTATATATATAGAGAGAGACAATGTATATATATATATATATATATATATATATATATATATACTTGTTTATTGTTATATAAACATGGTCACATCCTGCTGCTACAAATAGCCACTTGTTTCAATCAAACAACAGATATCATCAGGCAGCGACTTGACTATTCAAAAGTTCAATGAATAACCTTATTATTTAGTATATTATTCATTGAACGTTTGAATAGTCAAGTCGCTGCCTGATGATATCTGTTGTTTGATTGAAACAAGTGGCTATTTGTAGCAGCAGGATGTGACCATGTTTATATAACAATAAACAAGTATTATCAGCTCTTTTTATTTAGCACTATCTAACAACCTCGTTGAATTCATTAGTCCATTACTTTTCAATAAAATCCCGAGTATATATATATATATATATATATATATATTATATATAGAGAGAGAGAAAGAATACATATATATATATATATATATATATATATATATATATATATATATATAATATAAATTAATACTTGACACACACTTTATGTCGTGTTATATAATGCGGTTTTAATCTCATAAGCCAGCGAACATTCCAATGAACACATAGTGTAATCTTTTTTGGATTTCATATTTAGAGTTGTTTGTGAAGAATTACCTTTTTCAGCTGAGATTTTTACTATTATCACGAGAAGCTTCGAGAAGTCTCGTCATCTCTAACGGTATGCTGTTGAAAGAATAACTTGACTACTTTGAAATGTCACTGTTTATGTATATAAGAAAGTCTATTTTATTTTTCTCAGTTCATCATGAATAAATGCGGGTTTCAAGGTTACTACCCCCTCGTCATCTTATCTATGTTAAGGCATACAAGACATAAATGAATTTCTATAATTTATCAGTGCTTAAAGGAAGATCAGTTTCGTTACATGTATAAAATATACATTGATGATGCAAATCCCGTCCTATTCTTACGTTCCAAAATTAAATGTCTAGAAGGAAACTTACTGTGACTACGAACAATCATTAGTTTGTTCTTCATGTTGTTTTTCTCACCTTCTTGTCATAACTTTTGCTGCTGTAGAGGGCATGCGTTGTGGTTTTAAATTGTAAAAAGTCAGAAAAAACATCACAAATTAAATCTCTCGGCTCTGTGTGCGCCTATTTTATCGGGGAAAACAATCTTCTGAAGGCTAAAATCCCTAAATTTGGTGTCTGCAGTGGCTAAGTTTGTCAATAGTTGATCAATTTATTTTCCCATCTGCTCAGAGCAAATGTCTGCCTTTCGATGTGGCAAGGTGGAAAGTATCGCTAACCTAAGAGTTCCCGATTTGCCATCTGACGTAAACACTTGCAAATCGTATTATCACAATTGAAACTGCGCGCAAAAAAAAAAAAAATCTATACATCTTTACCTCCATTTTTGATCGTTTGTTCCCGTTAACTGTCAAATATTGATTAATATATATATATATATATATATATATAATTTTGATCTCACTATCACATATTAGGTGCAATATCATAATACGTAATCTACATGAATTAAAATATATTATTTAATCGTATCTCACGACCGAGCAACGCCGGGTGGCCTGCTAGTAAATTTTATTCATTTTTTTCTGTTCAGAGAAGTGATATAAATATATGACTGAAATTTTATTAGAAGGAACCAACGTGGTTCAACTGCAAATGTGCCGTTGCCATTGCGATAAGAAATCACTATTTCCCTTCCTACTAACGTAAAAGACGTGAAACTAAAGCCACTTTAAGAATTTACGGCAAAAAATTCTAAAAGAATAAAACAGAATGCAAGAAATTCGTATGCTCTGCATTCGAAGTTTAGAGTTGCTGAGCGACGACTTTTTTCCCACAAGTTATCGCGAATAACAAACAAGGGCCTGAAAACAAACGTATCCTCTATCGCTCTTATCATCAATGGATCTGAGGTAATTTCGTAAGCATCTGCCAAAACAAAACTATTTACCAAGAATTTGCATTTGGAAACTTATATGCCCGTGGTTTGTAAACTACTGTTAATAAAATTCTTTTGTTATAACTAGAAAAACGCTGAGTCAAATTTCTTTCTTTTGTTTCTTGTGAGTGGTGCGTGTTAAAATGTAACTATTATGTTACACAATGTTAGACAGTACGCGTGCCAGAATTAATCCTTTAAGGGGCCATTTTTCTGCGCAGTAAGCGTACTCTTTCTTCCCTGTATATCTACATATAATTAACGATTTTTATTAAGGTTTTGACTATACAGCCTATAGAGATTTTACTGATCGTTTTGCTAACTGTCAACAAAAACGCTCGATTATAAACTGTACATTGCCATTGCAATTTCGATGCTATGCTTCAATAATGAACAAATTTTAATGTGTGCCTTATGCGTGACCGTCAAGCTGAGAAACCAAATTGACCGGGGTTTTATATGATTCCACAGCTGGGTCAATCTGTGTGAAAATGTCACAGAACAGAGATATAGCTGCTAATAATAATAATAAAAATAATAATAATATATATATATATATATGTATAAATATGATATAATAATAAAGATATAGATAATAATAACAACAACAACGACAATAATAATAATAATAATAATAATAATAATAATAATAATAATAATAATAATAATAATAATAATAATAATAATTTCGTTTATCAACGTCTCTCGAGAAAGGGATGGGATTAATTTCCATAAGATTTCCTCCAAACCAGGAGCTTCGAAGATCAAGGGGCTTTCCATGGATGTTGGTGGTTCCTACAATAGCAGAGGTCTGAAGGCCACCTAAAACCCTCTGTGATATTGATTTGAGTTATTGTTCGCACATTACCACACACAGAATTAGAAAGGGTCATATCCACATAAGACTTGAAAAATAGTGTCGATGTTATTTTGCTTCAGGGCGAGGCTTTATCAGTTTGCTATACAGCAGTTAAATCGAGACTCTAGCTAATTTGTTGTAGATCAATTACGATTTTGATAGGACTTGGTTATTAACTATTTTGTAGGTTTCTTGGAATTATGCCTGGAATAAGGGTTAAAGTGCGCTTCGAAAAAATGGCGTGTCCTTTAATTTGTTCTGTATGTCATGTGATAGAGTCCATACTTCGAACAGCTCTTTGTCATTATACACTTGTGCCCGATATTATTCATACCCCCCTTGAAAATTGAGTTTATTAGGTGTAACTTTGTAAGAATTTATTGTTTACGTCCATATTGATACATATTCTTAATAAACCTCTTCTGATCATTTTCGTCATTTTAAAATCTCGGGATACTTGTAATAAAAGAAATATACAGCTATTTATAAAATCTGCAATGTTCAAAAATAATCATACCCCCTTATTTTTTCAGTATTAATCGAGTTTCTGACTGTTTGTTTACTGTTTGATTCTTATTTTGAATGCTTTTATACAACCTTTGATTAATTTCATTTCATTTTTTTGCATTTTTTAGAAATTAAAATGATATCAACTGAAAACCAATAAAAGAATAAAAATTATTAGAATGGGGAAAGAAAAAAGAGCTTAGTAATGATCTTAGGACTAAAATTGTGAATTCACATAAGGATGGTTTAGGTTACAAGTCAATTTCCAAAAAATTTGAGGTCCCTATAGTAACAGTACAGAGCATCATCAAAAAATTCCAGAGCCACCACACAACAAACAACTTGATTGGTAGAGGAAGGAAAAGGAAACTGTCTGCTAGAGTCACCAGGAATATTGTAAGAAGTGTTAATGCAAATCCAACCACCACTACTAAGGACATTTTAGAAAATCTGGAGTCTTCTGGCATAAAAATATCAAGGTAAACATTGCAAAAGACTCTGCATGAAAATGGTCTGAAAGGAAGAAGACCAAGAAGGACTCCATTGCACACCGGAATACACCTTGCAGCACGTCTTAATTTTGCTAGCCCATGTGAATTCTCCAGAGTCCGTTTTCTCAAGTATTTTGTGGACTGACGAAACAAAAATGGAATTGTTTGGCCATATGGATGCGTCTTGCGTTTGGAGGAAGAAAGGAGAAACTTACAACCCAAAGAACACCATACCCACGGTGAAACATGGTGGTGGTAGCCTAATGTTTTGGGGCTCCTTTTCGGCTAGTGGTCCAGGTTGTTTGGTCAAGATAGATGGAACCATGAAGAAGGAGCAATATTCGGAGATACTCCAGAAAAACATTTGACAGGATGCGGAGAAGCTCCATTTAGGACCAAACTGGGTCCTTCAACAGGATAATGATCCAAAACATACTGCCAAAATAGTCAAGAAATGGTTTGAGGATAATCAAATTAATGTTTTGGAATGGCCTAGCCAGAGTCCCGACCTGAACCCTATCGAACACTTCTGCCACATATTGAAAACTGAGGTTAAAAAGCGGAAACCTAGAAATTTGAGGGATTTGGAGAACTACTGCATTGAAGAATGGTCAAAAATCAGTGTTGATGCTTGTAAAAACCTTGTTGATAAATATCCAAAACGGTTACAGGCAGTTATTAAGAATAAAGGGCATGCTATTGACTATTAGTAAGAGAGGTATGAATAATTTTGAACTAGTGCCATTATTGTTTTTCTTTGTATAATGTTTCAAACTTGCATAATTTATTTATTTGTTGAGTTTAAATTAAATGCTTATGCTTGATTTATTGTTTGGAATCCCTTTAATATTGTCTACCTTCTGGTTTGAGCAATATTCTTATAGAAATCTCAAAGATCCGAGGGGTATGAATAATATCGGGCACAAGTGTACGTATGATCACTACACCACACTATTGCTATTGCAATCATAAAACAAACGGGCGGGATTTACTGCCCATGATGCAGATGACAAGCATTTTAAATGGAATTAGTCGTAGCTTGTATACAGGCGCTATAAGCATTTCTTTAGTTTAAAACTGCAGTACTTTCATATTGTCAACGGAATTGACCCAGACATTTTATCAACCGTCTTGCCTAGTATATACACCGCACCGATATTAGAAATCGCAAAAGCATGGAAATCTTCTGGGAATATGGCTTTTGTGTATCTGGGAATCAGCTTCTAGATTAGGCAGGAAGTTAAGTGTTGTAAGTAGCAGGCCTTTAGTATTGAAGCTGATAATTTTCAATAATTGGAACATTTCTGGGACTGGAAGTGCACCGTATACAATAACCATTTTTTGCTGAGCGTAATGTAGCAAATACCCAGTCACAAAGGTTAACGGGAAATCTGCAGAAAGGCTCGAATATTTGAGTTTGTATATATACATATATATATATATATATATATATATATATATATATGTATATATATACGTATATATAGCATAAAGATGGATGTGTGTGTGTCTGGTCACGAATAGGCTCCTATATAGTTGACTATTTTAAAAACCTGATTACATATAATGATAGAAGATGTATCGAGACACAGGAATGGTGGTTCATGAAAATTGTGGGGTCTGCGTTCGTCCCTGGTCCACAAAGTATGGAAATAAAAAATGAAAAAATAAAAAAAAACGTTTACAAGTGTTTTTTTTTTATATAGATGTACATAATAATATTTGATAAGTATGTTTTAACTTAAATAGGGATGGTATAATATAATTGTGGGGTCTGCATTCGCGCCTGGCCTCCATAGAATGGAAATAGGCACACAGTTTAATAAAGACATTTCATATCTATCTGCGTAAGTATACTTTGATAATTATGTTTCTCTTTGAAGAAATCTGGTATAATAAAATTATGGGGTGTTCGTTCGCACCTGACCTCCATAGAATGGAAATATGTCACAAGGTTTAACAAGGTTTTTTTTTTTTATATAGATCCACAGAATATTGCGATAAGTGTTTCAGTGTGAACAGGTATGGTATAATAAATTATCGGGGTTATCTATTTTATTTTTACTTTCATTCTATTTTGCTTTGGTTTTAATAGCCCCAAGTTCGAAGCTATCTCTTTACAACCCTTCCTTTCCATAACCTATCATAAATCAGAGTCCATTTTCTGTAGGCGGTTTTTGAACCCAGTCATAGACAGGTACTTTTGCTAGTATATAATTACAAGCTAGAAAGGGGCACCTGATCATGCCGGGTAGTAAAGTTCGCTTAAATATATTTTAATTAATGAACATTTCATATTTTTTATTGCAGAATATTTTGAATATTATTGAATTATTTCTATTATTTCTATTATTGAATATTATAGTGTACATAATATAAATAGTTATTTTAAAAGTTAGTTTTAAATGACTTGGAATCGAAGAATCGAAACCAGATAATTTAGCGCTCCAGCCGCGTTCCCTACCGATCTAGATATCAATTGATTCATAAGGAAGATTTCATATTAACGAGTTGAAAGAGAAGAATTGAAACATAATAATTTCGTCAAGCTAAAATAAACACTCGGCATTTATCCTTGCTGATATGTTTGTACCCGTTATTACGACATCGAAACAATTATTTCATTTGTTTAAAAGCATCCTTGGTCTATGATTTTTATTTTCTATGAATTTGACCGTTATGGGAGAAGGAGTTTAGGATGTTATCTTTTAAACGGGTTCACACAAACACACACACATGCATCTTTTCTTTTACTTATATAAAGAATAATAACGAAATAACATGGGTACCGTGAGTTTTACACCAGAAAAAAGGAGTTTAATACTTTACCTCTTTAGTTTTCTTCGACAGTACCGATGCTAATATACATGTAATTCTGTATTATAAATAATGACACATAATACACACACACATGTCTCTGGATTTTTCACTCATAATTGCAGAAAGTGACGATTGGAACCTCGCTACGAAGTCACCTTCAACTGCATTAACAAAACACGTTACCTCTTTGCCAACGACCACCGCCACGAGAATTAAGGGAAATTTAACATTCATAAAACCAAATACGGACAATGTTGATCGAGCGACTGAAATATCTCTACTATTATATAAAATGAACTTTGTGTGTGTGTGTGTGTGTGTGTGTGTGTGTGTGTGTGTGTGTGTGTGTGTGTGTGTGTGTGTGTGTGTGTGTGTGTGTGTGTGTGTGAATTCGTCCCAATGAACGTTCGAAAAGGACTGCACCGTTTGTTGTATAAAATTTCACACACAGGTACTTTATCGGTCTGGCAATATTCGTAAATAGGTATTGTATCAGAATATCTCCGATACGAATCGATAATCAGTAATCGAAATAATCCGATGAAAGAAAGAGCAGGCGATTTTGACCAAAGATAACAGCTTTCAAAACCTAGCATCCATCGTGAATTTGAGAAGTTTCGAAATGAATGGTTCTGTTTAAAGCACAATTGAATCATGATAGTTGACTTTTTTTTATTTTAAACATTACTTAAACCATTATAACGGATAAAACAGTGAGGCAAGTTATATAAAATCCACAGGGGGCTCTTTGACACGACAGTCGCGCGTTCAAAACAAATATTTCTATTTAGAGCACGATTGAAGCACTATACTTGACTTTTCCATTTTTCATTTCAATTCAAGCCATAATATATGAAAAATAATGCTGTAAAAGACACAGTAGGTTCTATACTGTTCAATGTAGACTACAAGTTATTGCAAACCCAGTCACTGTGAAGCTTCGTCCCTGGGCAACAGGCACTTAATCAAATTGATATAGACATGGACGATTTCACCGGTTTCGATGACAATACATATTCGTTGATCATAATTCAATCACGGGCAACGTCGTACTTTCCTGCTAGCATATATACATATATTACGATTGTTTGAATTTTGTTCCACTTATTCACACACATACACATATGTTTATTTACTTTTCTTTGGTAAGATGCGGCGAATAAAGTATAAAGAAGTTGTCCCTTGCCTAGTATGGATTAATACGAATTCTTCGCTGATCTGACTAATTTTATATACAACTTTATAACAGATATGATTAAATATTATCCTATTATCTCAATTCGCAGTTTATTATAAACTAGCCTGGGGGTAATTGTCTGTATTTTTGAGATGAGGTGTTTTCATTTATTGAGATTGTCGGACTGACTTCCTCATCTTGGTTGTTATAGTCACAACGTTTGTCATAGTGACATATGTCCGGGTGCTCCTAGACGTTGTATCAAAGTTGAGTTACCCAAAAGATGCTGAGTTCAATCGTGAACGAAGGCAGTGAAAAGTAACATTCAAAACAGAGAATCAGCAACTATGTCCCAGAGCCTATCTGGAGTCCGAACACGGTACCCCCATAATAATAATAAAGGGTTGGGTCCGAGACTCCTAACAAACGGTTCCTTACTTCGATACAAAATAGCCTGGGGGCCATGCGTTGCCCGTGTGTTTGTAGGTGTGTGTTGAGAAAAAAAAAAGTTGTAGCAGGTCGGCAGGCTCGAACCCGTGACACGGAATGCGATAAAGAAAGTGAAGGTGTGTGTAAGGGTGTTGGTTAAAAAAAAATACGAGGGCAAAAAAAGTGTAAGTAGGCAGGAAGGGTCGAACTCGTACCGCGAAAGAGGAAGAGAACGTAAAACACTGGCGTGTTTGCTGTTGCGCCCATCGCCAAACCGGATGCGACGAAGGTTTAAATTAAGAATAGACGATCGAAAAGAAGGGATAACTTTATAAAATATTGGCGAAAAAAAGCGACCTCTGTCTGTAAAAAAAAAAAAAAAAAAATATGTCCAGTTGAGGGTGAAGGAATTAATGTTTTTGGCCAATTTTTTTTATAATTGTCGTCTGAAGAGTCGGGCTTCAAAATGATACCGATCCCGTGAAAATCCGTCGCTCCTGTCGAAAGTTTTTTTGCGAGACATACAGGCAGGCATACATAACAAACGCTTCCTTCAGTCTTGGCAGACTATGGATACCCACTGTAAGGGTGCCTGCACCTGAAATTTTGTGGCAAGTGTTGCGCAATCTTCAGCCACGCCTCTCCTGAGTCGACATTGTTGAATAGCAGAGGCAAGTGGATGATAAGGACAAGGGAAAAAATGCGGAGAAAAGCGGAAAACACATACAGCGCCTAGCCTTCCAAATGGTCACCCATCTGGTACTGGAAGGCTCAGCGTTGCTTAACTTCGGTGATCTGACAAGAACCGGTGTGTCAACGAGATTGCGCTGTACATCACATACATACACATATACACACACCAACAGACAGGTGAGATTTATATAATAGATAGTACATTATTAAGAATAAAGTAGCAGAACAACACATTTACTCTAGTAGTTTTCGAATAAACTACTAGAATTTTGTCAGCATAAGGTGTATCGAAATAAGTATAATAGCATCTGTTCCATATAAAAGGTAAGAAATGATAATGGATTAATAGGGAGTGCTATTATAAGACAATTAAAATTTAATTAAACATGTTACAATATAAATGTTTCAGAAAGTAAACATTTGAAATGAACGTGCAGTTTTAAAGAGTATATATATATATATATATATATATATATATATATATATATATATATATATATATATATATATATATATACTACCATGCCGCCTGGCATTGACTGGTCGTAAAAGACGCTCAAATATGATATTTTTATTAATGCAGCCTTCGTATTTATTATAATATTATATTATATTATATTATATTATATTATATTTGACGAGATATGTAGCTCTTATTTAAAAAGAAATCGCTAGTGTGCCACCACCAAGTATCGAAACCAAAACGTTTAGCTAACTACTTACTTTTTTTCCTTTTATGTTAACACCTGACCTATAAAGACATGTATTCTGCAAGGCTAAAAAATAAAACATGAACTAATATTATCCTACTCATGCATATTCGTAAGTCAATTGTTCGACCTTAACTGGTAAAGTCCATTTCTTTAATTTTCACAGATTTTTCCCGGCTAAAATCTAAATTTAAAGTTTCACATGGGGTCGAATACTCTGTATATTTAGTCCCATGTCAGTAGACTAAACACAGATGAGAAGTTTTGTAAGCAATTTTTTAAAACAAATATATGCAACGCTTAGATAAATATATATAGAGAGAGGTTTGTGTTTAATATAAACATTTTACACAAAAATTACGCAACTATAAATCATGTAGAATATCTGCGTGAATATAATTACACGCAATAGATATCTAAAGATGATCGTCGCATCAGAAATCCGAAAATAAACCTAATAAGGAATTGATTAAAATCAGTATTTAAAAGAATATGCAAATTAGGCAGACCTTTTGAAGTTGAATCGAATCGAATTCCACAGCTCATGTATAACAACAAAGGTGATCTTTCTTTTTTAATAAATAGTACAAGTGCTGCTTTTACCTTTCTTGGCGTTCGAGAAAAGATCAAAGTGTAGTATCTGTTCTGGCAGATACTGCAAGCTATGACTAGCTATGACTAGGTATGACTAGCAAAGACCAGATGTGGGGGCAACCCCACATGCCTGACCTTTAACCAGTTCCCATTTCCCACCTCTCGGGAGCTGGTCCCCTTTTTCCCTTTCCCCTCCCTTCACTCCTCACATTAAAAATCGGCCTTGTGCCTAATTTGCTCGGTGGGGGAGCAAATAAATACCATCTGTTCTGGCAGATACTGCAAGCAAAGACCGTATGTGGGCAACCCTTCATACCAATCGCCACTATCCAGCTCCCCTACACCCCGGGGAGTAGGTCTCCATTTCCCCTTACCTCCTCAATTTAAAAATCAGCCTTGTGCCTAATTTGCTCAGTGGGAAAGCAAATAAATACCTCAAAGTGTAGTATCTGTTCTGCTGTTTCACTTAAGTTTATGTGATCTGGGTCAATGAAGGAAACCCCTACCAGAGTGCACCTTTTGCCCTTTCATTTGGGAAGCTGGTTTTCCTCCACATAAAAAACGACCGTGTGCCACATTTCGCTTTCGTGGGGAAGCAAATAAATACAAAGAAATAAAAAGGGGTTTCTGATATGAATATCAATACAGAGTAAAAGAACACATTTATGGTTGTATCGATATAGTAGTCAGCCGCCGGTTTTTCCAGGTTATAAAATACGTTTAAATATGATATTTTATTCATACAGATATTTATACTGAACATAACCTCCATATACACGTATAGATTGGATAATTTTAAGTATTACATGAGTATGCACACGAAACAATCTTACTATGAGGTGCTGATTTCGAATCTCGTTAGATTCAGCCACTCTGATGAGTCGTAGATGACGAAATACGTGTCAGAGGATAATTATATTTTAAAGAAATATGCCACTCCCAATTTGGGGGAACCAAATTGGTTAAAGGGAAAATATTCCCAATCCGCATTTAGTTAAAATGCACTTTCGTATAAATAATTGAATTCATTGTAAACCGCAAAAAAAAAAAATAACACACACACACACACACAGACACACACACACACACACACACACATATATATATATATAGAAAGAGAGAGGGATAGATAGATAGATAGATAGATTGATAGATAGATAGATAGATAGATAGATAGATAGATAGATGCGCGTAAGTATACATTTGCATCTTAAAATAAAACTTTTGTGCACATGTGTGTCCGCGTGTTCACGTGACTCCGTGTGTGTGTGATTCCTTAATACAAAGTCCAATTATTTGATACCGAGGACACGGAACAAAACAGATTAAACCATTGCAATATGTAGCAACTAATGTCGCTGTTTTTTTGTTTTTTTTTTGTTTTTTTACTTGGAAGAATACGTCGTCTCGATGTTTGTCAATAATTTTGCTAGTCGTACAACGTGTACCACCATTTTTACCAGTAGTAACAGCAGTCGATTGTGATATGGTCGATGTTAATAATGATTTGTTAGTAGTTTAAATAAAGCACCTGCTGCAACCAAATCTACAATGACTAACGACGCTCTCGACCACAAACGAAAGGACGTCGATCGCTATATTGTTGTGCGTCTTCTTTCTTCCGAAAATTCAAAGCAGTAAATCGATCAATCGATATGCTTTGCTTGACAGTTTTCATATCTATATCGCAATTTATCCCCCAATCTCTCTCTCTATCTCTCTCTCTCTCTCTCTATATATATATATATATATATATATATATATATATATAAATATATATATATATATATATAGTTTTATTATTACATTTTGTTTTACTTGCATAAAAGTTTACCTATGCTAAATAAAATGTTCAATCATAAAAATAAAAAAAAACGTGTCTCTTCAAGAAAATAAGGGCGACATATGCATGTATGTATATATATATTTATATATATATATATATATATATATATATATATATATATATATATATCCGTGTGTGTGGGGGGGTGAATAACAATAAGAGTTTATGGCACATCAAATCCACTAAGGTCGGGGAAAAAATTCGAATTTGATGATATCGCTAAAAAATTGCCAACAACAAGTCTTATATATATATATATATATATATATATATATATATATATATATATATATATATATATATATATATGTGTGTGTGTGTATGTTAATCTGTCAGTACCCCTTTATTTATGGAGGTTAATTATTTTAGAATATGAAAAATTATCTCTCTCTCTCATATATATATATATATATATATATATATATATATATATATATATATATATATTCTGAAACATCAGTTGGAGATATTCATTGATTTAAAACCACCTGAACAGTGAGAATTTTTTTTTTTTTTCACTGTTCTTCCAACTGAAACCAAAATTCCCCTCTTCCCTCATTCGTTTTCTTAGTGTTTAATCTATCATTCTGACGTTTCCTCTTAGAGGGTCAGACGATAAGGCCTTAAGGAAATTTTAATTACACCTGCCCATTTCTTGTTTTTTGGTATTTAAATTAAATTATGTTTCCTCTAAAATTTCTCCTTCCATTTTGTTGTACCAAAAATTTACTCATATATATATATATATATATATATATATATATATATATATATATATATATATATATATATATATATATATATATACTAGCAAAAGAACCCGTCGTTGACTGGGTTAAAAAACAGCCTACAGGAAATGGACTCTGATTTATGAAAGTATGATAGGTCATGGAAAGGAAGGGTTGTAAAACCAAAGCAAAACATGATGAAAGGAAAAATAAATAGATAAAACCCATAATTTATTATACCATGCCTGTTCACACTGAAACACTTATCACAATATTCTGTGGATCTATATTAAAAAAACTTGTTAAACTTTGTGACATATTTCCATTCTATGCAGATCAGGCGGGAACGAACACCCCATAATACTATTATACCATATTTCTTCAAATTGACACATTATTTTTTAAGTATACTTACGCAGATAGATATGAAATGTCTTTATTTAAGTTTGTGCCGATTTCCATTCTATGGAGGGCAGGCGCTAACTCAGACCCACAATTTTAATGAACCACACTTCTGCAAGATCAAACATACCCATTCCTGTGTCTCGATACATCTTCTATCATTATATGTAATCAGTTTTTTTAAAATAGGCAACCAAAAAGGAGCCTATTCGTGATCAGACACAAACACACAAACACACAGACATTCAGCTTTATACTATAGATATACATAGTCATCCATCCACAATACTGATGCAATGTATCACAGCTCATTAGATTTTACCGACCTCTATTGAGTTAGGAGTGGACAGTTCTAAATTCCGTCCCCTGGAATCAGTGCTCGCAAACGACCTCAGCCATTTTCGATTTTAATAGAAACTCGCCCTCCTCGTTTATAGTGATCGAGCTGCTCGTTGATTTACAAACAAACAAACAAACGAAAGAACAAACAGAGACCCTCGATGAAGCGCCGATTAACCAGCAGGTGAAATACATTTACGACAGCGCTCTATCCTAAGAGGGTCACTTTATATATATATATATATACATATATATATATATATATATATATATATATATATATATATATATATATATATATATATATATATATAGTCAGCATGTTCCCATTTAGATAAATATTATTGAATAGCACGGAATTATTCTCCTTATTATCTTCCTTTTTATCTTCTCCAATCTCCGAATAGTCCTTTTTTGTGTTTTTCTCGAAATTGTGTATGTTGGATCCATAATCGCGATCGCTTTCGACAGAAGTACTTCTATCATCCTCAGGCATATTGTAGAAATAAATGTAGGGATTGTTTTTTTTTTTAATTTACTTATATATATATATATATATATATATATATATATATATATATATATATATATATATATATAATTATTATTTTACTATAATAATTAAATAACTACAGACACTAGTGTTTCATCATTTCGGGATTCTTCAGTACAGGGTGTCATGATTACTACCAGTCGAACGATTCGAACACCGCGACACGAGACATCTCTGGCTCGATTAGCGGAGGCCGTATCCATTCGGCTACCATTAACCGTGTGAAATAGCGTTGAATTTTAAACTTTTAATTTAAATGTTCATTACGTCAGACAGACAGTGATCAAATCGTTATACGATGATCTACGCATAAGAGCTAAATTGACCGACTTTTAATTCAACTGAAAGTGCTCAACGATAAGAAACAAATTTCCTAAAGGGGCTGTCATAATTATTTTTTTACTATAATAATTAAATACCTACAGACACTAGTGTTTCATCATTTCGGGATTCTTCAGTGCAGGGTGTCACGATTACTACCAGTCGAACGACGTTTTTCCTAGCCACGTGGTAATTTGTTACGAGTTAAGTGGGCGAATGTTTTGTTTGTGTGAATATATTAAACATATTTTTTGTTTGTGTGAATATATTAAACATATGTTTTTTGTGCATATATTAAACAAATAAATAAATAAATATATATATATATATACATACATATATATATATATATATATATTGACCAGACTATATATACCCACAAAGGGGTGCTTGCGCGTGAATTTTTTGTAGCAGGAGGGGCATAATCTCCAGCCACACCTCTCCTGAGATGAAATTGTTTAATACCAGTGGCAAGTTAAGCACAGGACGACTGGAAACAAAAGACGAGTTAAGCGGAGAGCACAAACCGATCCTAGAATTCCCAAATTGTCACTCATCTGATACTAACCAGGCTCAAAGTTGCTTAACTTCGGTGATCCTTCGAGAACCTGTGTCAACGCGATAATGCTGTACATATACGTACACACATACATGTGTGTGTATACGTATATATACATATATAGACACATATACATACATATATACATACATATATATACATATATACATATGTATATATATATATATATATATATATATATATATATATTCTGAACTGAATTTTGTAGAATTACAACAAAGTTTATTGTTTGCCAAAAGAATACAAATCATTTTTAAAGATTTCCGCCTTAATTCATTGATTTTTAAAATAACTGTGATTGGTAAAATACAATTATTGATTTAGCAAATGAATCAGTTAGCATTTTAGAAGCTCTCCAGGCTAATCTTGTGTAAGGAGTGCAAGATGGAAATCCAAAATTTGATAAAAAAAATGTAAAAACTTCATGAATTTTACATATTAATATGTAGGGCTGCTATAACAGCATATTATTAACATTCTTTTGACTCTCGAGTATATATCCGACACAGTTTGACTCAGCTAATCAACTGAGCACCACACAAGTCTATATAAAAAAAACAAATTACTAACTAACAGATCTACACTCAAGAGTATAAACAATGGAAATAATATTCTGTTGTCACAGCCCTATTCATAAGCAAATGAGAAAATAAAAATAGACCTCTTTTACCTATGCCAACCGGAAGCGTAATGTTCTTATGAGAAGAGGCGAAAGATGCAGGTTTATAGATCTTGAAAAAAAACTATCTTAACAAAATTAGTTAAGAAATATTTTTTTAAAAATTATGCGTACAACATCGATATAGAGATCGGAAAAATGTGTCGATCCCTTAAATAATAGATGTAGACGTATATATTTTGCATATTTTTGTTTTCAGCCTATTTTTATTAATGATATTAGATGATAAAATGATACGCATTTACATAATTTAAACACACAAAAAATTAAAATCTATCAAGCACTCCTACACGTGCATTATCATAATTGCGGAAACATATGCGCATGTGCTTTTGTGTTAATATGAATAATAATAATAATAATAATAATAATAATAATAATAATAATTATATGTATATATATATATATATGTAGAGAGAGAGATACTAGCATGCAACCATGAGTTGTCCTGTGTTAGATGTTTG
This sequence comes from Euprymna scolopes, assembly GCF_053919585.1. Taxonomy (NCBI): domain Eukaryota; kingdom Metazoa; phylum Mollusca; class Cephalopoda; order Sepiida; family Sepiolidae; genus Euprymna; species Euprymna scolopes. The sequence continues at coordinate 40,925,108 of NC_136519.1, forward strand.
CTTTTAAAAATACAGAAAAGCAACTGAAACCTATTCATACGAATATCAGTTTCTTCCTAAGCATGCCATTTTTTTCTGAGTAAAATGCGCAGTCGTGAAACAGTTGAAATGTACAATTTTTTTTTAATGTTTAGCATCTTTTTTTTAATGAATTTTTTTGTCCACATGTTTGAATACTCTATACCCAATTTCAGGTCTGTAGATGAAATCTTCGTTTAGTATATAGGTTGAGAAGTGTCCTCACACAGACAAAAACTCTCACCTTTGTAGATATATCGGTAGATGTATGCGTGTATATGTGTGTATATATACACACACACACATATATATATATATATATATTATGTATTTTCGGATTATATTTCAATATTACAGAGCAATATATAGAATAAATGAGAGAAATTTATATTCCAAAATTCATGATGATAAAATTCAATATGGCGTAATGGAAAAATATAAAGGTAACTGCATCTTTTCTTTCAATTTTCGGATGTTCACCATGTCAAATCACATTTCAATTCCTTTTGACGGATTGATTGCTGCTATTTCTTCGGATGAGTTATAGGGATAATAGATTAACTAATTGATATAATTATTAAGGGGTTGATATTGCGCTACAAAACAGATACTGTCAAGAATTGTATAAATCGACTGATTTAAAGAATAAGTTATAAGATGGTCAACATCATAAATTTTGGAACATAAATGTTTGCCATTTAGTATATATATATATATATATATATATATATATATATAGAGAGAGAGAGAGAGAGAGAGATAGATAGATAGATAGATAGATAGATAGATAGATAGATAGATAAAAACTTAGAGAGTTAAAAAAATCAGAATCCATAATTGAGTCAGAATCGGGAATTCAGAACAAAATCGATAATAGCACTGTCATACTTAAAGATTTGGTATCCATACCATCAAACAACTAGTCGAAATAACATGTCAGTTATAGTGCGTATGCTGCTGCTTCAGAGATATGACCCGAAATAAGCAAAATATTACATCTTCGCATGAAAAATATTTGCCTTATTACGTGGTCTGCGTATTAGTTTAAAAATATTAAAGGCCAGTCATTATATAAATAGAGACAGCTCAGTTTTATTTTTTTAATATTTTACTAGCGGAACCTGCAAAATTCCACAGGGAACTCATTCATGTGTAATATATTGATGTTGGCATTCTGTAGGTTTTCAGTGTAGATAGAGACGTTCTGATATTATTGTAGCTTTTTTGTTAAAACTGTAAAAGTATTTATCTGAGCTTGCACAAACCCCCGGCAAAACGCAGTCGTAAAGTAAGCATAAATATTCTTTCAGATTTCCTATATATTATTATAGAGTTAATGTTCTATCGATTTTTTTATAGATTATAAAGTTGTAGTTTCAAAAATAATAATAAAAAATATCCATATGACTTTGAGCAATTAGCTTGAATCTAAACCGAAATAAAAAGGTATGTGTATATATAATATATATATATATGTATATATATATATATATATATATATATATATATATATATAATATATAAGTACCTTCAACCTTAATCGAAACTGAAGCTAAAACTTGTAAAGAATTCTTGATAAAATGTTTTATTTAAAAAACAAATAGATGACGTAAGTGCCATCAGTTATGATCGAAACCAATATTTATGAAGAATTTTTGGGAAAATTATTTATGACAAGAAACGGAAGTACATAACTATTAAAGAACCTTGATGTAAGCGTGGCATGAAAAATAACACACACGATATCGTATTAATATATGGATTAGTAATTTTTAATTAATCCAAAAGTTTTAAATACATCAATAAAAATATATTTTTTAGGGTTGAGAAAACATTACGAAATCGAATAGCGACTACTAGCGTGCTGACTGTAGACTTGTCTTGATTAAATAATTCTCTTTTTGCTCTTGTTGTATGCAGTAAATATATCGAAGGCGTTTGGTAGTTTCTAACGTCTGGGAATGTATTTCCATCTATTAAATAATCTTTTTCTTAAAACTTTTTTAAAAAAAAGTAGACGTTAATGGGCAGTAATTTAAAACATATACTGTCAATGATGGTTTACTGTAATAAAGTTACTTGGGGAAGGAGGGTGTACTGTCTTTGTATATTATATCTTATTCATTATTATTCGTATTGGTACGTGCGTGTTTTATTTATCGTGGCTAGATATATATGTCTATAGATGTGCTCCTGTTCCTTATAGATCGTTCGTATGTGTTGCGCTAAACTCATCATGCATGTTTTCCTTGGTCTTCTGGCCAATTCTTCTCGTCACTGGTCGATGTTGAAAACGACACCTGACGAAAACAAAATACATATATTCTGGCATGGATTCGTTATTCGTTTTACAATTTAACGGGTGTGGATTGAGAGGAAGTATCACCTTGTCGACTTACATTTTATTTAGCGTTTTCTTCGCATTTTCGCGTTTCTCTAGACACGCCTATCTCGTCTAAAACCGGAAGACAAACTGCAATTGCATGCGAACAAAAGAATATACTTTTCTTTTCCTTTTCATGCATCGTTTTCTTTCACATTAACTTAATTACATCTCAGGAGACATCGTTGATCCAAGCTACCACGTTTAACATACGTTAACCTTGCTACAAGCAAATTAACAATTTCCAACATGTCCGCGTAACACTGGAGGGATTATATATAACAACCTTTAAGATCTATTGTCGGCTCATCTTCTTTTCAGATACTAATAAATTATTTTCATTTCATACACTGAGACAATTCATTGGCATTTATGTAGACGAAAACAAATGTTTACGGTTGCACACAGAAGGGCATTGACGCGATGTTTTCTCTGTTTACATGGGACATGAAATGCAATTAAGAAAATTTAATTCATTATTATAAGACATCTAAACTTACTATTTAGGACACATATATTTCGATCACTATTTTCTCATAGCTGAAAATTATTATTTAAAAAATTAGGACCCTTGCCTTTATAAGTATATAGGACTGGCATTTACTCCAGGTTATAATTGGAAATGTTGTCCGAATTTAATCAGTTTGCATTAATTGTAAGGAAATATAAAAAAATATTTTTTTCTGTACACGTAGTTTCCCCTTTAGTGTAAATAAAAAATAGTATTTTAAAAAACAAGCGCAGACGGTTGAAGATCTTGTGTTTGTTGTTACGTGTCCTATGTAAATATAAGGCCGTTTGACTAAAGTCACGTAACGTGCTGACGCCGCAGAATAAACAATGTCGACCGCTAGGCCATAGACGACTCTTACGAGGATAAAAATCCTCTGCTTTAATTCTAACAGAAATGGCTCAAAGATATAGAAAATGTTGTCAAACTGTAGACATAGTATTTCATTCGATGACATCAAAAGACACGTAAATTTATTGGAACGGCCTTTTACTTACACATACCACGGTTAATATAGTTTTTTTTTAATTTTCCAATTAAAGCCCAAACACTTCTCTATCGTTTAAGACTTTTTTCTTAAGATATTACGTAGGCAATATAGTGTCAGATTACAAGATATATCAAAATATCAACTATTTTAAATGAGCAGAATAGGCAGTTGTCTTTACGGTGGAAACTGAACGTAGACTATTTTCTCCCAAGTTTATATTTCTTAAGCATTTGCTATCACATTATAAATGTTTTGTAATGCAATATTTTAATAATGCTCTTAAAATTCCTATCAGTATATAAAACTACATCTTCCGAGTATAAAAAAACTAGAATTGTTTAAATAACTCTCACCTGACAAGTAACTCATCGGACTATATTAGACATCAAAAGTACTTGATTGTAAAAAAAAGTATAGCCGAAACACTCTTCGTGTATTATGCAAGAATGAATACAACTAATATATATATATATATATATATAGATATATATATATATATATAGGGACACCCCACATAAAAAAACAAAAGCTAAATGGGGGCAATCTAGAACATTTGCAGTAGAACGGAGAAAAAAAGGCCAACGACCCTAGTCTTTTGCTGTGATGTTTTGAATAAAATAAACGTTATGACCAAAGTTTCATTTCATTCGGACAAAACACTAAGAAACTGGGCCTACTTATAGTTGGGACCTGTTTTGTTTGTGGGGTCACCCTGTATACTAGCTGTACCCGGCCACACGTGCTAGTACTCAGTTTGTATAAATGGAACTAAAAAACCAAAAAAGACAACAAAAGGTATGTTTTTCATATTTATCTTCTCAATATTTGTGGATACACAATATTTTGCGGTGTCCTTTTTCTGTGTAGATGTCGAGATTATCTGCTTTTCTGACTGTAGAACATGAAACCTGTACTTTTCCATGTGAAAAATAATGACACAAATGTACAAATTGTCCCTGACCATTGTTAATGGTTATTGCACACGCCAGACAAATTGTGTAGTGTAATATCTTGAATTAAAATTTTATATCATAGATGCACGTTTACTGCCCGTTTTTCCTGAGGTTGACAAAGGGGCAAATATGAGGGTTTAATTTTGCTATAGACATGTATGTGAGCACGCACTGGAAATATCGTAAAGTAAAAAAGTTTGCTATTTTTTTTTTGTATGAACGTATAGTGTTTTATCAAAAATAAATTGATAGAAAAATTGAAATAAAAAATGTGCCAATGTAAGTGGGAGAGAAAGAAAAAAGAAAAAAAAATGTATAAATATTGTACCTTAAATTAAATAAAAGGGAAATAGTTTGGTAAACAATTTCTTTATTCAAGAGAAAATATATTGTTTTCAAATGAAATTAATGAGAATATTCATAAACATTTATGCTTCTTCGTTGTTATATTTGAAATATTGATTTTCAAGTGAAGCCAATAGTATTTATTGAATTGCAATGTCGCTGTAATGAAATTATCCAACTTTTTCGAAAAACCATGAGGTACGAATTAATTATTAAAGAAAATAGTTTTCGAAGAAATTCGACATTTTTACAAGCATAGCCGAAAACATTTTTTGTGTAATTATGGAAGACCGAAATAATTGTGACATGACAATTAAGACGATAACATTGCTTATTGTTGAAATTGAGAAAAAAGGTTAGTACCTATCATGTTTTTTAAAATTAAATATCAAATTTTCGGCTGGCCGATTTCACCACAATAATGAAGAAGTACCGTTTTATACTGCCGACCTCTACAATAAACAAGCTATATATATATATATATATATATATATATATATATATATATATATATATATATATATATATATATATGGGGGTGACTGGATGTGTCTGGGTGTGTCTGGGTGAGTGTTTGTGTTTTTTATGGTATTCCTGCAGATTTATACCAAGATTCTCGGGATTTTCATCAATTATGGTTCGGGCTCGACCGGCAGTCACATGATTAAGCCGAGCAAAGTAGCAGACAGAAATGAATTTCAAAACACGAAACGCAAATAGTACGCAAGTATAAAACATGTAGAATATCTGCATGAATATAATTACACGTTATAGTAAACCAAAGATCTTCATAACATACAAAAACCGAAAAAAAACTAATAAGGAATTAATTAAAATCATTTTTTTTCAAATATGCAAATTAGCTAGATTTTTGAAGATTAATGCAATTCCACGACTATCAAACCAAGTAACTTTTTTAATTGATAAAAAAACGGTATTTTATATAAACATCAATACATAAATATATATATATATATATATATATATATATATATATATATATATATATACCAACTTATACTCACCCCATAATTTATTTTTTATTTAACAGCACACACACACCTCCAAACACCAGGGCAACGCCGGGTGCACCCTCTAGTATATATATATAATATATATATATATATATATATATATATAATGTAACAGTGAAAATGTGTGTATGTATGTTCGCTTTTTGTGTATGTCCAAGAAAGGCTTTTTCCGAGAAGCGGTCGGTCAGCTACCAACTTCTTAAAACTTTTTATATCACATATAAATCATAATATCTACGAGTTAACAAAGGAGGTCGCCTGTCTATTAAATGCGCTCGACTTTGTAAAGGTAAATATTCAACAGTTTTCGCTCGCCACATGTAGATTAGGCTTTTTCGTATAATAAAAGCGATACTAAATCTGGTGGTATTTTTCCGGTGTCGATCGCCGGAAATGTCTGAAAGCAATCAGCTTTGATCAATGGGGAAATATTTTCCTTATATCAGGCACTTGCTATTCACTTTGGATAATCCCCTTTTTATGGGGAGCTGGTCCCCTCCCCAACATCTTAGTAAAATAAAAATGAAAAGGCGTTCCCGCAGTAAATAAAATACTACCCCGCAATCAAAGTTAACTTCATTAAACCGGGCACCTGCAAATTATAAATATTTAAATAATTATAACGTGTTTCGGCCAGTATTTCGGGGTGGCACAATGGTTAACGTCGCACTTTTTTTTCACACTTTAATTTCCAACTTTGCTTCAAGGGTTCGGGTTCGATCCTCATACTTACCTACCAAACCTTTTTTTTTAATTGCCTCCCCCGGAGTTTTGATTTACCCAAAACGATACACACCTACAAACCCCCGGGCAACGCCGGGTACCCCCCGCTAGTAGTTTAATAGATTTAATAGTAAATTAAAGGCTTAGACCGATTTAATAGTTATTTTAATATTTTAATAGGTTTAATAGTAAATTGGAAGCTTAGACCGATTTAATAGTTTTGTAATAGTTAAATAGATTTAATAGTATATTGATGCTTAGACCGATTTAATAGTTTTGTAATATTTTAATAGATTTAATAGTAAATTGATAGCTTATACGGATTTAATCTAAGTCTTCTTTCAAGCGCCTTTTGTCGAACTCGGGAATCATGTCAAACTTGAGAGCATATTCGGAATTTCGATCAGAACACGTTATATTATTTGGTACTCTGTGTAGAAATAGTATTTCTATTAATTCCTAAATATAGGAAAGTTAAGAAATTAAGTTATTGAGTATTAATCAGCTCTCACTGACATGATTTTAAAGTTTTAACGTTCAATCCCAACAACGGACAAAATAAAATCAATTTCCGAAATAGATCACAACGATCATAATTAATAGAACGTTAAATGTTTGCAGCAGTGAATTTTATAGAGTTCGAAATTCCGTATAGATAATGGAGTTCGAAGTCCACCTCAGATTGTATTAACCTAAATGTTATGAGAATAGCATCGAAGAAATAATTAACCAACTGTACCTTATAGATGTTTAATTAATTTAACCAAAAAATAGACGTATCAAAGTACTACCAACGTTATGGAAATAGGTTTTACATTCGAAAAAACGCCAGATTACATTTTTTTCTCGTTTTAAACATTCAATTATTTTAATCAAAATGATGAACTCCTAGGAAATTTCTTTACGCAGCAATAACCACTTATCAAGGCCCGCAGCCCACTAGAGGATACGAGTTATTGGGTAAACATTAGCCAATGTGATTATAGCGTGGTAAACATAAGTATTTGGAATTTCGTAAATTGGATTACTACGGGGACGGTTTGTCAAGAACTTGTTTACATTGGGTTTGAAGACAATAAGATTGTAGTCAACTGCAAAGCAGACAATCGGAAGAGAGTTACACAGGCGTGAAGTTCTAAGCAAGACATTTCTTCATGGAATCTACATTTAGGTTTAGGCACAGATAAAGAATGTGGAAAATTATTGATAGTGGCTTTAGTTAGACGAGTGTTTTTCGTGAAAGTCTGGCGAAGGGGGCATAGATTGAAGTTTAGATGAACATTTGCCATGAAAATAACGATATAACAGAGACAGACTCGCAACGTCAATTTTGTGGAAAAGAGGTTGCAGGGAAGAAAAAAGGAAATCTCTCACTAAGCTACAAAGTCTGTTTTGAATTCTATCAAGGCAGGATAGGCTGCTTCTAGCAGTTCCTGCCCAGATGCCGTACCTGGTTTTTATATAGGTAGAGAATTGAATCACTTATATAATAACCACGGCTATGACAACATCATATCATTTTCATTGTTTTGACTATCGAGTATATATCCGACACAGCTAGACACAGTTAATCAACCAGGAACCATATACCTCTGTATAAAAGCATATAAGATATCAACGGATAAAAACTCGAGAGTAAAAATAATGAAAATAATATGCTGTTATTCTATCCCCAATAATAAGAATGCGATGTATAAATGATGTATTTAATTAAAATTCTCTTTTATTTGATCAATATTCTTTAAATTGATATCGACCCCTCAAATATTTAGAGTGTCTCGCAGATTTCAATGCATTGTATAGAAAGGCATATATTGTTCTTGCTTTTGTTTTTAATTATGTTTTAATTGTAGTGAGAATTTTGTAATAGGTTGACCTGACTGGCATTGTTCTCAGAAGTCGATTGTCCATGCATGCGATTGGCTTACCACAGTTACGTATCGTTTTAATAGATTATTGTGAAGATGATATGATCTGTGTTATCTCTTACTGTCTTCTTTTGATCGACAGATATACAGAAACATGAACCAAGTAAATAGACACGCTTATTACTGGTAATAATATGCAAAGGCAAGATTAGTGATAATAATATAGGTAGGCAATATTACTGGTAATAATACAGATAGATCACAGATAGTACAGATAGAAGTTAAATGTAATCCTAGTTGTTCTTTTGTTAATCAAGTTGTGAGAAGGCGTAACAGCGGACATAAAAACACGTGGGTAGAAATCCAACAATAATCAAAGATCACACTCCTACTTCTCAACTCCAGCTGCTTTTATACAGCCTATCTTCCTCATTAGGAAGTATGTGGCGAGATTTCGCAAGATTATAAAATCTCGCCCGACACAAACACGTGGTAAAACTACTGTTTCCTGAAATTAAGACAACACTACCGATTATTAGTTGGAGGATTTAGCAAGACCGATAGCCATTAGTCGCGGGCTATCGTATAATGAAATAATGTGTGAATGTACGAGTGACATGAAATTCTTAAAGATGAACTAAAATGACCGAAAAATGGGCTGAAATGACTTAAATAAATAAAAAGTAAATGACTTATATTGACGTTAATGAACTTAAGGATGAATTGAATGACCTTAAGAATGAATTGAGTGCTTAAAAAATAACTGCAATCCTACAAAAACAACTTGAATTATCTAGAGAATGACTTGAATGGTTTGCGACTAACTTATTGCAAAGTGGGTGATCATTTTACATTAAATTAATACAGAAAAGTGATCCCGCATTTATATCACAAAGTTACAAACATAAATGCAGCATGCAGTAAGAACAGATAATACACTTTTATAAGGGTATTTATTTGCTCCCCCACCGAGAAAATTAGGCAAAAAGATGATTATTAATGTGAGGAGTGAAGGGGAAATGGAAAAAAAAAACACCCCGGGGAGTAGGAAAGCTGGATAGTGACAATTTGTATGAAGGGTTGCCCCTACACTGACTAAGGTCTTATATGTGGAGTCGCCCCAACATATGGCCTTTGCTTGCAGTAACTGCCGGAACATATACTACACTTTGATCTTGGCCAAAAGGCTAAAAAAAGGGTATTTATTTGCTCCCCCGCCGAGCAAATTGGGCACAACACCGATTTTTAATGTGAGGAGTGAAGGGGAAATGGGGACCAACTCCCCGGGGAGTAGGGGAGCTGGATAATGACAATTTGTATGAATGTGTTCCCCTACATTGACCAGGGTCTTATATGTGGAGGTTCCTCGACATGTGGTCGTTGCTTGCAGTATCTGCCGGAACAGATACTGCACTTTAATCTTCATATTTAAAGAAAAAAATTACAATTAAAAAAATTACAATATAAAATTTAAAAAATTTAAAAAGTAAAATCTCCAAAAGACAAAACAAATTTAGGCACAAGGCCCTATAAGAGCTGGGGAGGGAAGTGTTGCAGGGTCTTTGTAACTAATGTAAAAATTGGAGTCTTTGGAGACTGTACTCTTGACTGGCAACATTTACCACAATACCTCATTCACTCTGTGGACTCTAAACTAACTAATGAAAGATTATGTATACAATTTCTGTATGTGTGTGTGTGTGTGTGTGTGTGTGTGTCTGTAGGTGTGCATTTTTGAAAAAATGTGTGTGTGTGAAAAAAGTTCAATTCATTATACTACACTTTGATCTTGGCCAAAAGGCGAATACAATCTTTAAAAGCTAAGAACAGCATCTATTAAGAATATACCTTTGATCTTAACCAAAAAGGCCAAGCATAAATGTGTTACAGACAGACTGACAGACCGCCTGACCGACCGACATACCGACCGATGGACGGAATGACATATAGAGTCGCTTGCACGCGACTAAAAATAGCTGAATTAAGAATGGAAGATTTAATCCCGAGGTTTGGACGGATTTAACGAACTCAACTCTAAAAGCTTGTGGAAAGTCTTGGCCATCGTGTATAAGTGACGGGATTTTAAGCGCGCATAAATTGTTTCTTTGGGGTGGTGTATAGTTCTTTTCCTTCTGTACCTATCTGTATTTGCATACATTTTGGTACGTGTTCATGCTAATATATGCGTATGTAAATATTCACTCCGAACTCAGTCGTTAATCATAGAACGCAATGCCTAGGCGTAAGTACTTTAGAT
>NC_136519.1:40945689-40970689 GCF_053919585.1 Euprymna scolopes
TTTTAGGACCACCGCCAAAGCAGATGTGACGTAGCTTTAAATTAAGGCTTAACAATCGAAAAAATAGGATGGTTTTCGAAAATATCAGCGAAAAAGCGACCCCTCCCTATATAAAAGTGGCCAGTTGAGAGTGAAGATAAATGTTTTTAGCCAAGTTTTCGATATTTGTCGTCTGTAGGGGCAGGCTTAAAAACGATACGTTTTTGTGAAAAGCCGTCCCCTCTGTCGAAAGTGTAGGCAGACATGCAAACATACATACATACATTTATATATTGGTAGCTAAAACTTTCGACCCAAACGAGTTAAAATGTTTACCTTATCTCTGATTACCCTTTATGTAAAATTTCAAATGTTTAGGCAAGAAATTTCTGAGTAATTTGGTAGACCGCAGAGGTATTTGTTTTTAATTGACCCCTATTATGACACATTAACATTTTTTTTTGCTTTGGGCTCAAATCAAATTATTAAGTTTGATCAATGTACAAGGAACCTATATCTAAAAGTTCAAGCATTTAGACCGAAAATTGTCGGAGGAGTTTGCTAGAGTTCTCAAACGTCAAATCGTTGAATTTTGCCCCTTAGCGGCAAAATTTCTTGTCGAAAACCGATCCCAAAGATTTTTCCAAATCTCAGTACCCTGTACATCAAATTTCGAGTCTGTAGACTGAAAATTGACAAAGACATTACGTAGTGAATGTACACAGACAGACACACACACACACACACACAGAGACGGACACACAGACCTACACTTTCACTTGCGTATATATATATATATATATATATATATATATATATATATATATATATATATATATATATATACATATATACGCGTTTCATAATTTGTATGAGTAATATGTATAGCAACATTTTATAATATAGGGCATTGTTTTTCGAGAGTAAAAATATAATGTACTCACATTTCGAACCGTGTCTAGAGTGTATACCCAGCGATCTATAATAATAATTCAGTTACCTTATCAATTTGATATCGTAGAAGACATAAGCCCAGTTACTGTTTCTTTTGTTGCCACAAGGTTCATGCTGTAAATAATTTAAAGAAAATAATAAATAAAAGTCGATATTCTTTGTTCATATTTTTATATTATAGCCCAGAAATCACGAGGGGTACATATATTTCATTGCGTGTATTTTACTGATACTGATGCGTGTTTCGGAAAATATGAGCCACTCGTGTTTGCTTTTATTAACTTCTACTAGTCTCATTATCCTATTTAAACCGTCATGGATTTCTATTTATTTCTGTTTTTGTTTGCTCATGCGACGGAATCAGACAATGTGCGTGTATCTGTGTTTGAAATATAACCACAAAGTTTAAGTGTAACGACCGCATTATACACAAAGACGAACACGCATAGATATATATTACCTAATAAATAGCTAAATAACGTCGCAGCTCACAAGAGGCATTACAGTCAACAAACTGGAAGTATAGGACTCGAGTTTCGCCCTCACTTGGGCTCACTAGTAACATATATCTGAAGCGGTGATTCGAAACCCGAGCCTCATGCATGCGAAGCAAACACTCTGCCAACTGTTCAAACACCCCGTACGCAAAAAGTCTACAGACTATACAGATCAACTAAACCGTGGCGAAATCTGACTATGGAATGGATGTTCTTTGTCTCGACAAGAGACGCCATCATTCATCTAGCTATAACCAAATCCAATGTGTCACACGCATCAATTTTGAACTCGTAAAGACGATGCCACCCATCAATGTTGACCTAACGAGCAAGTAATAATAGAATTTTTAAAATGTAAAGGATTACATATTTCCACAGCAAAACAAGACAACAACAACAACAACAGCACCAATAATAATAATAATAATAATAAGTAGCATTAGTAGTAGAAGTAGTAGTAGTAGTGGTAGTAGTAGTAGTAGTTGTCTAGCAAACTCTAATATAATGTTACCTCGGGTACGGTGGCCCAGGGATACCTTTTTTTTTTTTTTTCATGTCAAGATCTGTAATACGATGTGTTCCGTTACGGTATTTGCCCCGCATACGGAGTTATTTATGATGGTATTTTATCTTATACATGTGTATTATATGCTGTACTGTATTTTGTTTCTAATTTTTAATGCAGCCCCCGGGGTTTTACTGTATACACTGACGGCATCATCTATCTCACAATAAGTATATAGAAAATCCAAAAAATGAAGCAATACTTATGTTAACGAATTCGCATTAATTAAACTTCATTTCTGAATCCGATTGGAAAACAATTGAAGCATGCATGGTCCTCGCGAGAGCACAGTGAACGACGCATAAAACAATGACTAAGTTCAGCATTTGCCCCCCTCCAGTTATCCCCCAAATCCCCAGGGGACGTCAAATCCTTGTGATATTGAACAAACGGTGCAGTTTTAGGCCTTAACATATGTAAATTTGAGTTCTGCACGATGCAAAAAAAAAAAAAAAAAAGAAATGGCTCAGTCCATCATCTGACTACCCCCATTTACCCCTTAAAAGTCCCCAAGGCCTTAACATATTAAACTTTGAGTTCAGCACCATGAAGAACTGCTAAATAGGCACACACAGATTATTTTGGTCAAATATGGTAAACTCATTCCATACATGGAGTGCTGTTATTAATCGTAAAATAGCCCCTGTATAGACAAACAACATTTTATAGAAATCAGTAAGAATAAATTTTCAGAAAGTTTTATAAAAATCCAAGGCATCATTTTTTTTTTTTTTTTTTAAGCACAAAAGTGTCAATTTTACCAATTTTCATTCGAAAGGAACACCTACGGGAAACAACCGGCGTTTTCCCATAAATCCCTCCCGTTCATTTTTACTCATACCATGTTTAATGTTTGTGCAAAATTTCAAAAACTTCTAAGTAAGAAATGTGCGAACAGACAAACAGACGAACAGATAAGGGTGAATTTACAGGTCCACCCTTCTTTTGGTGGGGGGGGACAAATTAATGTATCGATTTGTTACATATAAAAAAGGTTACATAGGTATCGATATGCAATACAAAATATGTTACAAAAGTGAGTGCTGAATTAAATAATTGTTTTTTTGCGAATAGTATTAGTTAATATGTTACAGAAATACAATTTGGAATTTATATACCAAGATTTTCTTTACCATATTCATTTGTAACCCATTTGAGTTTTAGCAAATACTCATAAGTAAAACGTGCTACAAAAATTTCTAATAAATAGAAAAGCGAAAACGAAGATAGAAGAGAGTTCTTGCTTTTATAATCTCTTTTCTTGCCTATTCCATCTAGAATAATGGCTATTTAATAACAGTATTCAGTTTTTCATCGATCTGGAATGCCTAAATCCTATTTGGATCGAATTTACCGTGAAATGGTTTCTTTTTTTATATATTTATTAGAAAATTAAAATTGCGATATATCTTTTTATTTAATTGAATCATTGTTTTCTATTTGCCTGAGCAGAACAGAGGAAACTCCCATTTTTATCTTCTAAATTTCGTATACTATAATGTGTTTTTGTCTGATTTTTTCTATTATCTGGATTGAAAATTTACAAGGTACGTTAAATAAGTTTCCAGATTTTTTTTCATATGCACACTTTTTATTAACAGTAAGCACATAAAACTCTTGTCCTCTTACAAGTAATTACCTCTGGCTGGAATGCACCTACCATTCCAAGACGTTTTCATTAAAGTCTGCTTGTGTGAGCGTTTCAATGACCCTTGTCACAGCCTCTTTTCAACTCATCAATCGTCTCATGACAAAAGCCGTTATACTTTTCCTTAAGCCCTAAGAATAACCAAAAGTCACAGGGAGCAAGCTCTGAACTACAGGGTGGGTGCGGCACTATCTTGATGCCTATCTTAGTCAAATAGTCTATGACTAGTATACACTTGTGGACTGCACCCATGGGACAAACTTCGCGCAAATTTTCCGCATTTTCAGTTCCTCGCGAATAACTGAGTCCGTGCACTGACATCAAACTGTGCAAATTTTGTCTCTAAAGACACACGACGGCTATTAATTATGCAATTCTTTATTGGCCAATGAAATCTGGTGTTCTGATGTTATTAATCTTCCACACGTTCTTATCATCACTCAAAAATCAGCGTGAAGCATTTCATACGTTTCTGTTGCAATTTTCCAAGGTAAAAACAGAATTTCATGGCATATCCTTCTTCTAAAGTATCATAACATCCAGATGGCATGTCTATCGGCCTGTCTGCCGGTCTGTCTGTCGGTCTGTGTATTTTCCGGCTCTATCTCCTACGAAACAAAAAATCGCAGAGTGGCGCTATGGGCCTGAAATCATTGGATTATTTACGGGCTGTTTTTTATGTTTTTTGCCGGGTAAAATTGTTTATAAGAAGTCAAAAATTGGTTAAAATTGAAAAAAAAAACCGTTAAACATATCGTCCATTAAACTTAGTTTATTTTTAATTTTTAATTGTGTAACGTAGGTACATTGGTAACGTCACATTCTTTGAATGGTACAGTTTCGATTCTAGCAGATGTTACCTAAATACTTTTTTTCAAATTTTGAAATTACAACTCTATAATACCGTGTACAAAATCTGGACATATTAAAATACCATATTTAAGATAATTTTAGCCCCGCCCCGTTAGTTATAAATAATTATAAAACTCTGTTGGTACTGTCCACTATTAGTGACATTGTCTCTCAAAAGCATGGTTGTCATAGAAACTAGGTTGTATTTAATTCCTTTCCATCGCCCAACAATATTGATTAAAATATAAATATCGATCATTGCTTTTTGCAGATGTTATGTCAATGATGAAACTGTGTTTTGCTATGATTTGGTTTCGATTCGATTCTAGTTGATGGCAATCTAATAATTTTTATTTTTTTGCATTTTGAAATGATGACTAAATATTAGGTACATATATACGCCATACATTTAACATCTATGGAGACGCTTTTAAAATTATCTGTACTCTTTGTCAATCAAGAAATTTCGTTGTAATTCTACATTATTTAATTCAGATGTGTGTATATATATATATATATATATATATATATATATATATATATATGTATATATATATATATATATATACATACACATTTATATGACTACTTCATTTAATTAATTAAAGTAACAAACGGAAATATAATTTTATGCGTAAATCTTCAGTATTTACTTCAACAGTGCTCAATACATAGGTAGACCAAGGTAGTAATTTATAAAAATGTATGTGGAACTAAGTTACAGAGATTAGTCCGCATAAGCCTGACGAATACTCACGGGAATGAAACGCGGAAGAATGTTATAACTTACTGAATACATACATACATACATATCTATATGGATGTCTGTATAGGTGTGTATGCATAAATATGTATATATATATATATATATGTGTGTATGAATATATATGTATGTATATATATATATATATGTATGTATATGAATTTATTTTATATATGTACTAGCGGGGGTACCCGGCGTTGCCAGAGTGTTTGTTTCCGGGACGGGGGGGGAGAGTTTTAAAAAATGTTATGGTAGGTAAGTAGGAAGGATCAAACTCGAAGTCATGAGTAAAAGTAGGAAAATAAAGTGTGAAAAAAAACATCTGCAACGTTAACAGTTCGGACACCAAGAAAAGTCCATTCCAGTTGTTTAGGAAAAAAAAAAACGACTACGGTAGGTCGGCGCGAACGTGAAAATATAATGTGAATTGTCCAGCAAGCTAACCACTACGCCACAGAGCACTGCAGCTTAGTTTAGTGATTTTAAATAACTTCACATGAAAGAACTACGAAGCCAAACCGGTGTTCTCTTCTCAACTGTTCCTTGTGAACGATCCCCAAACGGTGTTAAGTGGTGGCAGGGGGAGAAGGAATTTATTAGAGAGAAAATATTTTACCACTTCCATTGATCTTAACCGATTTTGAACGAGACTTCTCAGCAGAAAAAGTATAGAAATCTAAGATTATCGAGGAATTTGAGAAATAACAAGCCTATAACACACATCAGATATTGTTCTGCCGTTTGTGCATATTATATTTGCATGAAATATCTTGATTTTTAATCCTATTAATGTCAAAATCAGACGGGAAAAATGAGTTCATTTTATTTATATAGAGAAGATAATGTATATATATATTATGTAAATTAAATTATTTTACATATGTGTATGTATATATGCGTGGGTATATATATATATATATATATATATATATATATATATATATATATATATATATATATATGCATGTATGTATATATATTATGCAAATGAATTTATTTTACATATGTGCATGTATATATGTGTGGGTGTATATATATATATATATGTATATACATATATATATATATATATATATACATATATGTACATGCATATATGAGTAAACATATAATTATATATAGATATATGTATGTCTGTACGCGTTTATATGTACGTATGCATATACGCTCACATATATATGGATATACATTCTAGATTTCTATCTATCTATTTGGCAACTATTATTTAAAAGGAAAATTGTGTGTAAGCGTGTGTGTGTGAGAGAGAGAGACAGATACAGAGAGAGAGAGAGAGAGAGACAGAGACAGAGAGAGTTTTTAATGAACTCCATAACGGCTGCGCCGATTATTTTTTTAATTTATCAAGAAGGTATATTAATTTTCTTCAGTTTATGTTACGTATGTTTTATTTCGGAATACGTCCGATAATTATCAGAAATCCGTAACTCAAATTATTTGATTAAAGATATAAGATTTTGCCCAATGTAAACACTTCTACACAACCCAAATTTACAACAACGTCTGCCATTAAGATGTTTTATCACTGCTTATGCCCAGCCTCTTAAAAAACTGTGGATTCTCATATTACACATGGACACATTCGGAATAAATATTTCATTTTAGACCTAAATTGAATCATGGTACATGTCTTCAGAACTCGTATCTTCAATTAATCTGATTAAGTTAATCTGATGTCAGGAGATCAACAGTTGGTTCTTTGCTAAGACAGGGCGTATTCGAAACGAATAATGTTTGTTTAGAACACAAACTCTCATATTAAACCTTTGCATTTTAAACTTTAACTGTAACCATTATTTAAAGATAATTTCATAAAATCAACAGAAGAGGGTCTAAAGTACAATGTAAACTACAATATATTCTAGACAAGGTGTTGCAATGCAGGGGAAGCGTCCACATGGTACATTGCGAGGGGAACTATAATAAGAGCCCAAATCAATCGATTTGATGAAAAATAAGCCATTTTGCCGATATCGATGAATATAAATGTATGGAAAAATGGAATAGTTGTCGATCCTCATTAAAACCCGCACAATATCGCGTATGGCCGACATGTAACAACGTGAGGATGAACTTTTTTTGCCCCAAATGAACGCACCAGTTTATCATGTAAAAAATGAATTTTTGTTGGTAACATCGGATGAGAATCACACCTGACGAGTCGATGAGAAAGAATTTTTTATGAAAACATAAAACTGTAATCCGATTAACTAAACGGCTCTAATAAAGAGATCCTAGATGAAATAAACACGAGTTATATAAAAGCAAAATGGGGGAAAGCAGCGTGTTTTCCTTATGTAAATTAGATGTCATATATACATGTATATACATAAAATGTATATACATGTATATATGACATCTAATTTACATAAGGAAACCACGCTGCTTTCCCCCATCATTATATATAGCCCCAATCCTCCGACTCTCTCGTCAATGGCCATCCCTCTTGAAGAAGCCCGCATAAATCGGGCGAAACCTTGAGTATCCAGGTCCTTCCACCTCCATTTTATTTCACATATAAATATATATATATACATATATATACGTAGATACATATGCATATATATACATATATAAACATATATATACATATACATACATCTATATACATACATATATATATTATACATACACATATATACATATATATACATGCACATATACATATATACGCATATATATACATATATATATTCATATATACACATATATATACATATATATACCGACATGTATATAATATATACATATATATACATATATATGCATATATAAGTATATATACATATATATATACATATATATGCATATATTTACATATATACACATATATAAGTATATATACATATATATACAGATATATACATATATATATATATATATATATATACAGATATGTACATAAATACACTTGTGTCCGATATTATTCATACCCCTCGGATCTTTGAGATTTCTATAAGAATATTGCTCAAACAAGAAGGTAGACAATATTAAAGGGGGTTCAAACAATAAATCAAGCATAAGCATTTAATTTAAACTCAACAAATAAATAAATTATGCAAGTTTGAAACATTATACAAAGAAAAACAATAATGGCACTAGTTCAAAATTATTCATACCTCTCTTACTAATAGTCATTAGCATGCCCTTTATTCTTAATAACTGCCTGTAACCGTTTTGGATATTTATCAACAAGGTTTTTAAAAGCATCAACACTGATTTTTGACCATTCTTCAATGCAGTAGTTCTCCAAATCCCTCAATTTTCTAGGTTTCCGCTTTTTAACCTCAGTTTTCAATATGTGCCAAAGGTTTTCGATAGGGTTCAGGTCGGGACTCTGGCTAGGCCATTCCAAAACATTAATTTGATTATCCTCACACCATTTCTTGACTATTTTGGCAGTATGTTTTGGATCATTATCCTGTTGAAGGACCCAGTTTGGTCCTAAATGGAGCTTCTACGCATCCTGTCTAATGTTTTTCTGGAGTATCTCCAAATATTGCTCCTTCTTCATGGTTCCATCTATCTTGACCAAACTACCTGGACCACTAGCCGAAAAGGAGCCCCAAAACATTAGGCTACCACCACCATGTTTCACCGTGGGTATGGTGTTCTTTGGGTTGTAAGTTTCTCCTTTCTTCCTCCAAACGTAAGAAGCATCCATATGGCCAAACAATTCAATTTTTGTTTCGTCAGTCCACAAAATACTTGAGAAAACGGACTCTGGAGAATTCACATGGGTCCTAGCAAACTTTAGACGTGCTGCAAGGTGTTTTCCGGTGTGCAATGGAGTCCTTCTTGGTCTTCTTCCTTTCAGACCATTTTCATGCAGAGTCCTTTGCAATGTTTGCCTTGATATTTTTATGCCAGAAGACTCCAGATTTTCTAAAATGTCCTTAGTAGTGGTGGTTGGATTTGCATTAACACTTCTTACAATATTCCGGGTGGCTCTAGCAGACTGTTTCCTTTTCCTTCCTCTACCAATCAAGTTGTTTGTTGTGTGGTGGCTCTGGAATTTTTTGATGATGCTCTGTACTGTTGCTGTAGTGACCTCAAATTTCTTGGAAATTGACTTGTAACCTAAACCATCCTTATGTGAATTCACAATTTTAGTCCTAAGATCATTACTAAGCTCTTTTTTCTTCCCCATTCTAATAATTTTTATTCTTTTATTGGTTTTCAGTTGATATCATTTTAATTTCTGAAAAATGCAAAAAACGCAATGAAATTAATCAAAGGTTGTATAAAAGCATTCAAAATAAGAATCAAACAGGAAACAAACAGTCAGAAACTCGATTAATACTGAAAAAATAAGGGGGTATGATTATTTTTGAACATTGCAGATTTTATAAATAGCTGTATATTTCTTTTATTACAAGTATCCCGGGATTTTAAAATGACGAAAATGATCAGAAGAGGTTTATTAAGAATATGTATCAATATGGACGTAAACAATAAATTCTTACAAAGTTACACTTAATAAACTCAATTTTCAAGGGGTATGAATAATATCAGGCACAAGTGTATGCATATATATATATATACACATATATATATTTACATACATACATATATACATACATATTCATACATATACATACATATATATACATATATATATACATACACACATCCATATATATACATATATATATATATATATATATATATATATATATATATATATATATATATAGGGTAAGGCCAGCTGATCTAACACATTTGTAGTTTTAATATAACGCAAATAAAGTAAAGAAAGAGAACAGTGGGGCTGTTTTCGGAAAGTACATATAATGCAGTTCTTTTTATTAGGTTTTAAAAATTAAATCAGTCACATGGTATTCGTTGCCACATATTCCGGAGTTCTTGCGTTGCGTGGTCGGAGGTTAGATTTTTGTTCCAATGCAGATTCCGTTACTCTGAAGTTTGTAAACCATAAGAAGACCGCGTTTCTTGCTTGTACAGGATCAGGTCTACAAAGAGTTAAGAGCAAGCGAACGCTCGTTGTGTTGCAGCTACATATCCGTTTGTTTTGGTAAACGTGCCCACAAAGAAAGCGCGATGCTCACCAGTTCAATTCCTGTCAGCAACTGAAAAAAAAAACGAAAAACTATTGCATTATATAGAAACAAAATGGTATCAAAATATATATAAAGAAATGGCATTGTATGTACTTTTCGAAAACAAAACTACTTTTTTTGTTTATTCGCTTGATTCGCCTTTTATTAAACCTACACACATGTCAGATCGGTTTCCTGACCCTATATATATATATATATATATATATATATATATATATATATATATATATATATATATATTTATATATATATATATATATATATAATTCCAGGCTTAACGTTTCTTAACTTCGGTAATCCAACGAGAACCGGTGCGTCAGTGCGATTATACCGTATCTCTGTCTCTGTCTCTGTCTGTCTGTCTGTCTGTCTGTCTCTCTCTCTCTCTCTCTCTCTATATATATATATATATATATATATATATATATATATATATATATATAGAGAGAGAGAGAGAGAGAGAGAGGGAGGGAGAGAGAGAAATGTGAGAGACAGTGAGAGAGATTTATAATGTAGGTAACAAAAATTTGCAATACAATGAGACTGGGTCCGAAAGAGAAGGTACATCAAATTAGTTTATTAAAAGCCATGAGAATGTTTAACCACAAGAAAATGTATATAATAAAACATTTATATTCCATTCTTTATTTATAACCACTTTCACAATGTTCCTCAAATATCCGATAAAATAAAAACTTCATAATTTTTCTTGAAGCATATCTTCAAAATCTTAATATTGTGGGGTAATATTTTAGTTGTTGTTGTTGCTGTTGCTGTTGTTGTTGTTGTTGTTGTTGTTGTTGTTAGAATATTCTAAAACGGATCAATAAAACGCAATAAAGAGTGTTTAGATCTGGACCTGAAGTTAGCCATGATCATTATTGCCCCCCCCCCCCCAAAATAAACACACACACACAAAACATTGAAAAAGTAATATTTTTACATTTCTAGTTGCATTGGTAAGAGCTTTATTGCGTGCATACATAATAAACATCTTAGTAGTAAAATCCACTACAACATCTGGTATCTCAACTCCCGTGTAAGTATTTTAATATATATGGTTAATCGGTATTCCAGAATATTATGAGTATTTCTTTTCAGCGGAAGCCACACCAGGGAAAGTGATAACTTAAACACTGTGTTTTGTTCTAAATGTCACCCTCGCCCTCAAATGTCGATTTGGGGATACGTCTATTCCTTTATGAGTAAAAACCATCGACACCACGGATAGTTTTATTTGAAAACATCGTTATAATAAAAGACGTATATTTTTAGTATTTAATACATTTTATTTATTATCTATTTCATACTTGCATTTTGTGTGTACTGGAAGGGTCAAGTGATTGCGTTTTTTTTTCTATTTCCTTCGCGCTCGAGGATGGGACTTACGCTACATCCATATAATTTTTAAACAGTCCTGTGGATAAAGTTACTTGGTCATATGAATTGATTTTCGGATTGATTAATTCTCATGGGGCTTCACTTACTTCCCTCATTACAACCTTTGTGTAATCTCCTTTCAATTCCAGTTAATTATACTCTTGCTTTCATTTTTATTATTTTTTAGCGTGCTACTAGTCAACCTAAAAATCCGTATCTAATAGTGCTGTTCTTAATGTTTCATATTTCTGTTAGTGGTCTGAAAATTTTCGGGTGGTCGCTTTCTTTTCTGGTTCACTGATTTTTACACTGTAAACAGCTTGAACGGCGACTATTCTATTGGTCAGGTGTTTAGTTTTACTATTATCTGTGAGAAATTATTTCTCACATCCCAATTTCCTCTCGACAGAAGCGAAATAATCAACAAATACAAAAGCCATACCTTTCAAACTCAAAATGTATTCACAAGTAACATCATGGAACGTTTATTGGTTCTGATATTGTTCTTTTGCAAAACGGTGGGCTGTTTTGATTCCATACGCCTGACGCCATTAGTATGATTTCCTATTGTTGGAATGTTACTTCGTTCTTCCTCGGAAGGATCCATGAATGTTCATGGTAAACTCGGCTGGTATGTTGGCACCTATAATTAGTCGTAATGGGAGCAACTTAGGACTCAAGATGAATTGAGATAAGATACAATATTTGTTAAATAAATATAACTTGAATGACATCGTTAATTTGGATACATTCAGTAGTATAAGTAGTCTCTGCTTGTAGAGATGTATTCTTTCGTTCCCTATTGTTTGGTGTTCATGAAGAAATCGTCTTAGCTCCCTCCGCTCGGAGCTGCTTAGTTTAGTCTATCCAAATGCCGAGTGTTGTGTCGACTGAAGAAAAGAAAGTATAATGCAAAAGCGCGCCAAGTGAATCACCTGACACATTCAAATTTAAACCAATGAAAACCGACCACTAAAATTCGTGAGCGGCTGAACAAAAAGAAAGATGGCGACTGTATATGGAATTTCTAACATATCACATCCTGTCAGGAATTTGATTTGTGAGGTTGCTTGTGCCACAATGCCGCAGTGGATTTTGTGTTTTACTTTTTATAAAAACGCAGACAGTTGCATGGTTTCAAGTTGGCAGCATGCATTTTCGTGCATAATATTAAAAAAAAAATATCCTTTAAAATCATAAAAGTCACATGACCCCATTCGATGCAAACATTGGATTAAATTCTGTTAGGACATCTCCAAAATGCAAATAAATTTGTATATTTACTTGTTGATTTTTTGCAAGAGTAAATATATATATATATATATATATATATATATATATATATATATATATATATATATATATATATATATCATTTGAGGATCGAGCGATTCGACGGAGTATGTACACTGTTTACATTTTCGTTAACTTAAAAACAAAGTCGCAAATACAGGCAACCGAAATAATTATTATTAACTTAAGGCCCGAGGGTCCTTCTTTATCCGAAAATCATAAGATCCCCCCACTTATATCTCTGGATCTCTGCTGCAATAGGAATACATTTAGACAACACCTGGATCACAGTAGGAGGACCACTCAAAATTATCATAGATTTATCTATGGCTATAAAAACTAATTAGCCACGATATCAATCCTTTAGTACGAAAATTAATGATTGAGGCAATCACGCCAATAAACTTACTCGGGGCATTGCTTTATCTATTTCAACACACTTCATATGAAATAGGCGGTGTTTGTCAATTTGAAGACCGTTCCCTATTACTTTCCACGATTTCGTATGTGTTTGGTTTTTATAGGATCTTTAAATATAATAAAAAAGAACATTCTTTCACAGACATTTTTTTTTTCAAATAAATATGTTAATTTACGTTTAGGAATTAATCACATATATTTTTTTTCAGACAAATGTTTTTATTTACATATGTTATGTTTATTCATATAAAAATGAATATTTAATGTAATATATTATGAATGTTATTTCACAGATAGTATGAATATTATATGGAACGTATTATTAATTGTGCGCACGTCATGAATTAAAATGGCAAGGAAAATAATTGAATAGCTTTGAATTAAATAAATAAGAACAGTGCAGAAATGAAATAAAAAAATAAACAAGAACTTATAGAACGTAATTAGGTTCAATAAGCATTTTTTTTATTTTACAAAAAAATAATTAATAAGAACAAATAAATATAAAATGGAAAGTTAGTTTGCTTGAAGCATTGCAGGTAAACAACTATGTAGCAAAATAAGAAGGCTATAAATGCAAAACATCGGGTGTTGAAGTGATTTGAAAAAAAAACCACAGTTTACGGATATTCTCAGGAATTTAGTTCAAAGACTATATTGAATTAAGGCAAATAATGAACTCATGGGACGTAATTGAGGGCGTTTGTCGAATTTCTTAACACCGTCTGTCCATTATTACGTCATATGTCATAATGTAGCCAATAAACAACGACTCAATTAATTAATATGCGTTATTCCCATTTTTAAAAATGGCAACATGATTATAATCACAGCATCGAATATCTACGCCTGTGGAACTCTGTTCCGTCTGCCTGCTTCCGACCTGACTACAACTTGGATGTCTTCAAGTCCAACGTAAACAAATTCCTAATGAGCCGCCCCCTTAAGTAAACACTTCATCAAATCTCCACACTAACGTAATGTATTTGCAATAACCCTTATCCCTGAGTGGCTTCCGGACCTTGATAAGTGGTGACCACTGTGTAAAAATCAAAAAAAAATCTGAAGGGAAATTTATTGTTGATTTTATTTATTTATTTATTTATTTGGCCCCCCGACAAATAGAGGTTGGACCAGTAAATTCACCCTTTTCGTTCGTCTTTTCGTCTGTTCGTTTGCTCGCACGTTTTTCAATGACTATGCCTTCGAATTTTATGAAATTTTGCACAAACATTAAACATAATATGAGTAAAAAAGTAACAGAATGGATTTTCAGGGGAGACTCCGATTGCACCCCCGAGGGGTGCCTTTCGGGTTGAAATGACTAAAATTGACAATTTTTGTATTTATTAACAAAAATAATGCCTTGGATTGTTATAAAACTTTCTGCAATATTGTAACTAACTGATTTCTATATAATTTTGTTTGCCTAATAAAAACAATCCATTTTTGGAACTATTTTACGATATTTGTCCAAAATCTTTTGTGTATGTGTATTTAGCAGTTTTGCATGGTGCTGAACTCAAATTTAAATATGTTAATGTCATGGGGACTTTTGGGGCTGAATGGGGGGGATGATGGACTTTGTCATTTCTTTTTTTTCATCGTGCAGAACTCAAATTTACATATGTTTAGGCCCAAAATTTCACCGTGTGGTCACTTTCACCAGGAGTTGACAATTGGACAATTGGGGCTTAAAAGGAGGGATGGGCCAATGCTGAACTTAGTAATTGTTTTATGCATCGTTCACTCTGGACTCAATTGCTTCACTTTTCTTTTTCTAAGAATTCCAGTCAAGTTTACCATCATTGAAATGTAACTTTTTTCTAAATTTAAAAAAACATTAAAAAAAACTCCTTGCCTAAGTACACGCCACTTCATTTCTTCATCGCTTTGCATTGAACTATGAACAGAACAAAACATTAAATCAGGCTCATTGATACACTTGTGTTCAACAAAGCGTATACACTGAATCGTGAAATAGAAATCATGGTCAAACAAGAGCAAAAGTAAACATAAAATCAGTTAAGCGTGATCTTTCATATCTTTTCGATTCTTCGGACTAGTGTTCTCATTTTTTAGTGCCATTCCTAAAACCTTTCGGTCGATGTAACATCCGACCTGCTTCCGGTGTACCTCGTCGATTTCAGAAATGATTCTGTCGAAGTAGGGAATCTGCGCGGAATTTTGAACGGCACCATTATTTAATCAACGGAGATAGCATGCTCTCGTATTGCCAGCGATTACTGAGTAGAAGCGTGGCTATCGTAATATGATGGCCTAACGGCGACTATAATTTAGTCTGGTGACGTCATGAACATCGGTCTGTTGAAATTTGGTCACGTGTCTCATGACTAAACCGGCAGTTGGTTTAAATTTTTCGAGGTTTAAATGAATTCAAACATGCCGTCGGGATGTATAATTCCAAAATGCCGAGGTAACTACGAAAATAGACCAAAGGTTACCGTGTTTCCATCTCCCTCCCCCAAAAAAGGAAATAATTTACCAGTGGATTAATGCAATAAAAAGAAAGGATTTTACTCCATCTAAATATAGCAGAGTAAGTGTTAAAATGTTTGAGATATTTAAAGAAAAAAAAAACGCGCTTTTTTATTTTTATTTATTTATTTTTCTCGAAGGTATTTTAAAATAAATGTATATAAAAAATGAATTTTATATGTAATTTAAGCTTTGTGCTGAAATAATAAATATTTAGAAACTTATTTAAAAGGGGAAGTATGGTGAAAATATTATGTACTTTCACCTAACAATTTAATAAAAGCGATATCGTAAAAACGGAATTCTTTGTTTAAATAAGCCTAAATAAGAAAACTCATTTATCTTTTTAGTTCAACTATTTTACTGTGCAATATTTATATCAAGCGTGAAATAGATTACACTTTTTTGTCATCCCAAAAGCTTATTTATAATTATTTGTGGTAAATGTCGTGGCCCTGTAGGTGTCAGAATTTTGGAGAATATACTTCCAAAATAAACTATTAAAATTGTTTCAAAAAATAATAAAAATATTATTTCTTATTTAAAAAATAGTGTTTACAAAATGACGACAATAACAAAAAATATATCTATTATTTTTTAAACAATTTTAATAGTTTATTTTGGAAGTATATTCAATAAAGAAAATTAAAAAAAAATTATACGGAGAAATTTCGAGTTTTGTATATGTTATTCGCAGTTTTGAATTTTAGAGTTGATTAAGCATTGTATAAATATACTGAACATGGTGTATATATTACCAGGAAAGTTTCAGACAAATAACCTTGAGGCAAGGTTTGGCCAGTATCGACAACTTTGTGAAGATCTGTATAATATATCGATACGTCAGGTGTACGAATGTGAAAAAAAGGAATGTTGTCAGTTTTAAAATTGAGCTTACCAATTAACAATCGAATTATTGAATTAAAAATTTGAAAGAAACTAACTGGGATGAAATGACAAGGGAGCATGAGTTACATGTTTATAAATTTAACATAAATGTACCAGAAGATGATATTAATCAATGCAAGGGATACTCCCTTGTTATATTATACTTAGCAGGTTAATGCTGGCATGCAGTTTTCAAAAAACTGAAATGCAATAGCTGCAAAAATTTAATATCCGGGAGAGAGGGTGTTGAAGAAATAACCGAATTAAACAGCTATTTCAGGGTATTAACAGAGGTTCTCTGCTATACCCAAATGATATAACTAATAATTTTGCCTCATATAATTATATAGTTATAAATACACTTACAAAATGTCATTCTTTTTTACATTCTATTCATCAGATAAAATTAGCCATGTACATAACTTTAAATATTTTGGCGGATCAACATCCATTATTTCATTATGACTCTTGTGATGAGGGTCACACCATTCAGCAAATTGAAAAGATGCTTATATGGAGATCATTGAATTACCTTATAAACTATTTTTGTCGCAAAGAGAATGACAATATATATATATATATCTATATATATATATATATATATATATATATATATATCAGAAAAGGAAAAATTCAAACTTGTAATTAAATTCTACAACTAATTTTGAAAAGTTTTAATATTCAACGTTTGAAATATTTCTGCCTTACTAACTTTGTTTATACTAACATTTGTTTGAATTCAATTTTTAACTTATTGTTTGTTATTCAGTTTAACTAATTGTTCGTTATTCAGTGAAACTAATTATTTGTTCGTTATTCAGTTAAACCAATTTATTGTTCGTTTTTCAGTTAAACTAATTTATTGTTCGTTTTTCAGTTAAACTAATTTATTGTTCGTTTTCCAGTTAAACTAATTCATTGTTCGTTTTTCAGTTAAACTAATTTATTGTTCGTTTTTCAGTTAAACTAATTTATGTTTGTATTTCAGTTAAACTAATTTATCGTTTGTTTTTAAGTTAAACTAATTTATTGTTCGTTTTCCAGTTAAACTAATTTATTGTTCGTTTTTCAGTTAAACTAATTTATTGTTCGTTTTTCAGTTAAACTAATTTATTGTTCGTTTTCCAGTTAAACTAATTTATTGTTCGTTTTTCAGTTAAACTAATTTATTGCTCGTTTTTCAGTTAAACTAATTTATTGTTCGTTTTTCAGTGAAACTAATTTATTGTTTGTATTTCAGTTAATCTAATTTATCGTTTGTTTTTCAGTTAAACTAAATTATTGTTCGTTTTTCAGTTAAACTAATTTATTTTTCGTTTTTCAGTTAAACTAATTTATTTTTCGTTTTTCAGTTAAACTAATTTATTTTTCGTTTTTCAGTTAAACTAATTTATTGTTCGTTTTCCAGTTAAACTAATTTATTGTTCGTTTTTCAGTTAAACTAATTTATTGTTCGTTTTTCAGTTAAACTAATTTAGTGTTTGTATTTCAGTTAAACTAATTTATTGTTCGTATTTCAGTTAAACTAATTTATCGTTTGTTTTTCAGCTTTTATTTTTAAAATATTGTTTTTTTAATTTAAAATATATTTATCGTTCATCATTATTTATTTTTATTGAATAAACGTCAGTTACATACAAATCAAATCGTATTCCTTTTCTTTTTAAACCTTTTAACAACTTTTCTCCCTTTCACTTCGTTTTTTATTATTAATATTTTTATTAATAATATTGAATGAGTTTCAGTACAAATTATTATGTTTATCTTTTTTAATCCAATTTTGAATTTTTCTAACGCTGTCGTTAAAAAATGTCTGCTCATTATCGATAGTTTGTGTTCCACTTGTCTGGCTTGCGAGAACCTATGGCGATGACGTCATTTTTCAGCTGACAGACCATCTATGACTGTGGTCACGATAGAAGTCCTAAGTAAATTGCAATTGCGTTTGAGTATCGCCCTTTCTGCGGATAGAACCTGCAACCTCCAGAAGCGGGTAAACTTCATTTTATCATGTATTCTTTCGGATAATTCTAATAGGACAAGAGACACCTGAAGCAGGTGGACAGTTACATTTAGAGAAACGTCGTGAAAATAACATTCAATGCGAGAACAATAATCAGAAGTATCTACAGAAAAGAATAACCATTCATCATCTAAATAAAATCAGAATAGTAGTCGGTTCAAAATGTAGAGTTCCATAGGAGGACGTTAAAAATATATAAATACAAACACGTGTTTCTTTCTGTTTTTTTCTTTTTATTATTACTGGTCGGACCGCCTAAGACAACCAGCAAATAACAACCACCATCTTAAATTGAAACAAACTAGACCCCACTCAGATACAAAAATCCAATCCTTAGACAAGTTAAACCAAACTGCATTTATATGCCCGAGTTCTA
Source organism: Euprymna scolopes (assembly GCF_053919585.1). Lineage (NCBI taxonomy): Eukaryota > Metazoa > Mollusca > Cephalopoda > Sepiida > Sepiolidae > Euprymna > Euprymna scolopes. The sequence goes on from NC_136519.1 coordinate 40,964,926, forward strand.
AAATAGCGTAGTTTGCCTGGTGAATTCGGTATGTTGCTCATCCTGGTCAGTTTTAGGGGTCAATCCTCCTAGGTTTTTCTTTCTCTCTTTTATAAGGAGTTAGTTTACTGCTTATTGCCTGGAGTGCGCCTACATTTTCATGTAGACGGGGTTGACAAGATATTTTTGCAGGTTAGAATATTTTTCCTCTAGTGTACTGTCTGATCAATCCCACATTCGGACCTTGTGTCACATCAGCCTGCCGTCAAGGGAGTTAAGCATTTAATTTTAACAGCGGGGCTGTTTAGTTGTTCCTCTCTACTCGCTACGAAAATAACGGAGAATGTTCTTCTGTTTGGGTATCAACCATTTCCGCCTCACCAAGCTATATGTGTGAGGGTGTGGTCGGGTAATTATGTCTGGGTGCGCGCAGCACCTGGGCCGAGCCGGATTATCCGTCATTGAAACTCAAGTGAGCTAGAATCGAGTGTAATAATAGAGCAGCGATTTTACCCTTGTGCCAGGTAAGTGCAGTAGATTGTCCGTTCGAAACTCTTCGGTGTTCTTAAAACATGCCGTAAAATGGACAAAACTACAAACTAAACTGAAAGCTCGCAGTTATTCCTCTCCTGAAATCAGAAAGTCCTACCGATGGAGCAAGAAGAGTCGGTATCATCTTGCTCGATCACTACTGCGGGCTTCTTCTACCTCAACCGCTAAGTTTTTTTTAAGCAAACCACTATTCGAACTAATACTACATACAGTAAGCAATACACACAAGAACCCGCGAACTTCTTATACTCTTACTCTCGATACTATTATTACAATTAATACCACCACTCATAACCACTACTATCACTACTGCTAAATACTATATGATAATATTACTTGGACTAGTAATACTACTCTTTTCATTATAAGATTAGTGGCTGCTGCTGCTGTTGTTATACATAGTGCTCGCCATCATTTTCTCTCTACAACGGAGGGTTGTATGTATACGAAGTATTGCCCGGGGTTTTCTACCAGTCTTTAGCGTCCTCCCTTCGTCTCCATCTTCATCTCATGTCCTATTCATTCTAGCATTGGGTCCTGAACTATTATTGTCGCCTTCTCTGGACCCCCTCTCTTTAAAACCAAGCAAATATATCCTGCCTATATGTATATATTTATATGTATATAGATGTATAGTTATACATATATACATACATAGACACGCGCTTATAACAAGAAAAGGCATCCGCGCGTCAAAAAAAAAAAGAAAAAAAAAGATTTACATATACATATATATATATATATATATATATATATATATATATATAATATAATATAATATCATATACATATATATATATATATATATATATATATATATATATATATATATATATATATATATATATATATATATATATATAACAGAACGCAAGGAAAACAGTCATATAATATGGAGTTGTATTTACGGAAAAAGACATAATGATATCCACGGATAATACCAGAAAGAACAAGAAGATATAATATCTGTATCTATCTATCTATCTATTTATATATATATAATATATATATATATATATATATATATATATCAACATATATATATATATATATATATATATATATATAGAGAGAGAGAGAGAGAGAGAGATACATATGTATGTAAGTCTCTCTCTATATAAATACATGTAAATATCTCTCACATAACACATACATATATAGCTGTACATTTATATATGCATGTGTATATATGTATATACATTCACGCGTACAGTTGATGCGACCGAGCACCTGCACGAGGAGTCGACGACCCATTTTGAAAAAAGGGGAAAACGCAATAAACCACCCCCGCACCCACTGAAGAAAGGAAAAATGCTTTATTCCTAAATCCAGATTCCGTTATATACATATCAACCCTCGTCTCCCATTACGAGACAGAAGATACACATTTATGTAAATATTTCTTAACTGCGAGAATGAAGTCATACGAAATGTGAAAAGATTTTACAAGTTTTCTTCAGCCTAGACATATCTATCTACCTATCTATCTATCTATCTATCTATCTATCTATATATATATCTATATATATATATATATATATATAGAGAGAGAGAGAGAAAGAGAGAGAGATAGATAGATGTTTGTACAATATTTTTTAAACTGAAAATTACTAATATATAGATATATGTAAATATTTTTAACAACAAAAAAAAGAAACCTGAATTATTCTCGGATATACCAGCAAATCTTGAAAAAATGTAACACACCTTTAATTTAATGTACATTTTTTGGCGTTCTTGAAAAAGCTTCGTTCGAATTACATTTAATTTTGATTTTTAGTTCCTAATACGTATCCGAAAAAAAGGTAAAGATGTTTATTAAATAAAATATCAGTTAATATACATATATATATATGTAAAAAAAAAAACAACAAAAAAAAAACAAAAAAAAAACGCATAACAAATATGAAAGCTTAATAATAATTCTTAAATAATACGACTCAAGGAATATATGTTTTTAAAATGATTCTTCCAGGGCCGTCAGTCGGACGCGAAAATTAAGTCTCGCGTTTTTGACAGCGGAAATTTTTCAAAGTAGCGAGAGAAAGAAAGCGATAAGGACACAAAGTAGAAGAGAGAGAAGGAGAGGGGGAGTGAGAGAGGAAGAGAGGGAGAAAGTTAAAATACGACAAATTTCAACTTGGATTTACTACGTATTATGGAAGGAAAAAAATAATTGCAACAAAAGATCTGTTTTTATTTTACGATTTTTGAAAAAAAAAAAAAAAAGGAAATTTAAAAAAAAAATCATTATTAAATATCTGTTATTATGGAATCATTCTATATTGGTCTACACAGTTTTAAACACCCAGGAATCGTACAATCTAATTAGCACAACACGCTGATGTGTATACATGTATGTAAATAAATATATATATATATATATGTATATATATATATGCATACAGCTCCATGGATATTTATATCTCCATAAAGACAGGTAGGTGCCCACTGAAAATGTCAACTCTTTTATTTTCAATTCAAAAAGCATGTATCTATCTATCTATCTATCTATCTATCTATCTATCTATCTATCTATCTATCAATATACACGCACACTTTCCCACTGTGTCTATCTTTGACCATTCTTCTCTCTCTTTCTCTATCTCTCTCTCTCTCTCTCTCTCTCTCTCTCTCTCTCTCTCTCTCTCTTTCTCATTCTATGTATATGTGGGTGTATATATTTCTATGTATATATATATATATATATATATAGAGTTAATCATAGTATTATTAGTGTCTGTTGACAGTGTTCTTACACTTTTTTGGCGATTTAACTCGTTGCCTGTCTGTCTGTCTGTCTGTCTGTCTGTCTGTCTCTCTCTCTCTCTCTTTATACATATATATGTATATGTGTGCGTGTATATATATATTTTGTGTGCGTATATTTGTATATATATATATATATATATACGTGTGTGTGTGTGTGTGTGTGTGTCTGTCTGTCTGTGTGTGTGTGGTTAGTAATATTGGTCTATCATATGTATTTGTTTTGTTTCCTACAGAAAGACAAGCTTTCAACAGTGTTATTATTATTATACAATGAAATGGAAAGTAAAATATATACGTCCAACGTTTGTTATGGAAAAGATGTTTCGTACGAATATGTTTATTAGTACCTAATTAAGATACTTGGCGCTGAGTTGTCCATTAGGCCCAAACTAGTCGATATTAGTGTTAGATCGATATGATATAATTCATATAACAGAGCTGCTTTACTGTCAAAAAATTTCAAGCAATTATTTTTTTTTGATATGTACAAGTTAAAAATTTACCACGAGCATTTTTTTTTTTTTTTTACATAAATTTATTAAATATATGTATACATGTGTGTATGCACGTGTGGGATATGTGTGATTGTTTCAGTTTGTTATATATATATATTTTGGAGGAATTGTATGGGGGTGGTATATTGCGCCGTTAGCGTTGTTTGATGTTAAAATATCTTACCTGATTGTAAGGATACCTACTCTCATGCTTCTGTGAATATACTTCGATGACATTACAGGATATGTGAAGAAGCGCGCATAATAAAAATATTTTTTAAAAAACTTATTTACTTATTCTTTTTTAAAGTTCGCTTTAACAGACGTCGAGCCGCTACATTACGATGTAAATTTCTTGCTTCGGCTCTGTTACTATTTAGAAACCTGTATTTTTCATATATATATATATATATATATATATATATATATATATATATATATATATATATATATATATATATATATATATATATATATATATATATATAATGTTTTAAAAATAATACATATACCGCTCCTGATGCGGGGGATACCAAAGTGGTTAAAGGGAAAAGTATTCCCAACTCGCATTTGGGAAAAATGCACTTCGTAAGTAATTGAATCCATTCAAAAACATATCGCTAAAACAAAAGCACATCCTCTCTCTCTCTCCCTCTCTCTCTTTCTCTCTCCCTCTCTCTATCCCTTTATATATATATATATATATATATATATATATATATATATATATATATATATATATATATGGATAGATCGATAGAGAGAGAGACAAAGAGAGTAGGCGGGCGCTGTTCGATGTAAACACGTGTCATTGAGTTAACATATATAAAAGGATGGGCAATAGATAGATATGAGATCCATAAATAATATATAATAATAAAATATTATTTGCAAAATACTTTCGATAAATCGATTATTTCTGTACTCACGCATACACACAAACACATACATATATATGTACACATATATTTGTATATATGTATATATATGTGTATATATATATATGTATTTGTATACACATAATGAATATATATACATGTATATATATATATACATGTTAAATAAGTATACTTGTATATGTACATGATATATAAATATGTGTATATATACAACTTGTATATATATATATATATATATATATATATATATATATATATATATATATATATATATGCACACATGCGTACATAGATATTCATATGTGTACATATATATATATATATATATATATGCACACACATACATGTATGTATGCATATATTTGCATGTATATATATACATATATATATGTATATACATATATATATATATATATATATATATATATATATATATATATATATAGAGAGAGAGAGAGAGAGATAGATATAATAAAAACGTAGTTTTTTTTGTTTTGTTTTTGTTTTTTTTTAATTTAACAGGACACTTTTATTTGGGCAAAAATGATAACCCAATATTGTATAAGAACAATGCATATACTTGAATACAGCCCATCATTTTTTATTCATTGATTAGAAATATAAGAAGATTATTTTTATTAATATATCTATCTATCTATCTTTCTGTATATATATATATATATATATATATATATATATATATATATATATATATATACACACATATATATATGTGTATATATACATATATATATATATATATATATATATATATATATATATATATATTAAATTTATTTATACAAGCATTGATGGCTACGTATGTGCATACACGTTTCTGTAATCACCCGCGTTGAGGGAGTACGTCTTCAAGCCAAAGAAAGAGTTTGTATATATAAATTTAATATGCCTGCTCTGTTTACTCATTCAGCACTCTTTAGCAGACACATGTTGTTTCATTGGATGTACTTCTAGGAAACTAAACTCTACTGGCTATATATATATATATATATATATATATATATATATATATATATATATATATATATATGTATGTATGTGTGTTTT
>NC_136519.1:40975689-40995689 GCF_053919585.1 Euprymna scolopes
TATATATTTGTGTGTGTATGTCTGTGTTTTTATGTGTGTGTGTATATATATGTGGGTGTATGTGTGTGTATATGTGTGTGTGTTTGTGTGTGTATATGTGGGTGTATATGTGGGTGTATATATACGTTGTGAGAGTGTACAAAGGTGTGTATATATATATGTGTGTGTGGGTGTCTATGTATGTTTGTATATATATATATATATATATATATATATATATATATATATATATGCGTATACATATATGTATATATATATATATATATATATATATAAAGAGAGAGATACAGACGTCTGCATGTATGCAATAATTAATATGTTAAAATGGTTTTGTTTAATTTGAAGGCTTTTAAACTTATTTATATGCATCCCACTTATTTTTGCGTACTACAATCAATATATATGAGTGTTTTCAAAACAAATATTAAGTTTTCTTTTAAAACCCCAGCCGTATGAAAAACCCGTTTGTTATGAAAGAAGTACTTATGACATCTTTCTCTCTTTTAACTAACTGGCTTTCCTGACCTTGCCCTTGTTTCACGTAAATATAATTTGCTATTTATATAAAGTTGTATAAAATCACAAGAATCTATCGCTCATCTAATCATAGAATGCCGACATGAATGCAAGCGCTTCTTAGATTTTCTCATCGTCTGATGGAATATGAGATAAAATATGTTTTCTGTTATATTTCCATTTAAAATTGACAAAGTATAATTTTATTGATACTGTGAAGCACCAGCATATATTGAAAACAGTGTAACGGATAATGAAAAAAATCGCCCACAATATCTTTCTAATATATATATATATATATATATATATATATATATATATATATATATATATATATATATATATATATATATATATATATATATATATATATATATATACATACATATGCATGCATATGCATATATCTACATATATACATATATATATATATATATACATATATATATGCGTGTATGTATATATGTGTATGTATATGTATATATGTAAATATATGTGTATACATATGTATATATATATATATGTATATATGTAGATATATGCATATGCATGCATATGTATGTATATATATATATATATGTGTGTGTGTGTGTGTGTGTGTACACTAGCAGTTTAGCCCGGCTTTGCCCGGGCCCTATGTACTGTTCATAACTTGCCTGCGTGGTAATACGTTTTATGTACGATTTCAAATGTTTAGACTAAACTTGGTCTGAGTAATTTCATAGAGACAACAGAAGTCATTTTTGTTTTACTTTGACTTCCATTTTGACCCCTTAACTGGTGTTATTTTGGGCTAAAATCAGAATGGAATGTTTTACACATGTCCAAGTTATCTACATCTAAAATCTCAAACCTCTAGAGCCTAAATTGGTTTAGGAATTTGGTAGAATATGTAAAAGTCAACTCTTTCAAATTTGACCTTTTGGCAATCAAATTTTTGCCCCCAAACTGATTAATATGCTTGCTACATGTCTGAATACCCGTTATGTATGCATTCCAAAAGTTTATACCGAAAATTGTTTTATTAATTTGCTAGTCACTGTAAGAGCCAAATCTTTTGAATTTTTACCCTTGGCAACTCAAACTCTCAACCCAAACAGATTAAAAAGCTTGCTTTATCTCTGAATCCCCTTTACAAAAATTTCAAAGGTTTAGACTAGAAATTGGCTGAGTAATTTGATAGAGACCGCAGAGGTCAAATATTTTAAAACTTTGACACCAATTTCGACGCTTTACCATTTAATAAATGAAAATGTTTACTCCATGTCGAAGTAACCGACATTTAGAATTTCAAGCGTTTAGACCAAAAATTGATGCAGGGGTTTGGGAGCGAGTTCAAAGGTCAAATCGTTGAACTTTGCTGAAAAGCGATTAAAAAGATTTCCCGAAATTTCAATACTCCTTATGTTTAATCTAGACTGTATAGGCCGAAAATTGACAGAGTTATTTGTTAGGGAAATGTTCACAGACACGCGCATATATACTCACGTCTAGATTTTTGTAATGTGTGTGTGTATGTGTGTTAATCAATATTTATGGATATATTTTGGTTTTCAATAATGGCGACCTAATCGACCAGCCTGCTCAACTCCCTACATAGCATCCCTGAAACTTGTGTCCTCTATTGTAGCCTCCTATATTAAAATTGCACTGTGTCTTGTTTGGGATAAAAACGGGAAAAAAAAAATTTTGCTCAGATTTTATAATTTTTTTATTTCTATTTTCTATAGGTATTTTGTGTTGCTTATCTACTATTTCAGAAACTAACTAACTAATATATATATATATATATATATATGTGTGTGTGTGTGTGTGTGTGTGTGTACTTTTTTAAAAATTGTCTTGCTTTGAAAGTTGTAATGCTGGGTATGGTGCAGCCAGACCAGCTGCCAACATTGCCCTGCTTTTTATTGAAACCAACCGAGAGGTGTATGGATGTGTATCTGTGCGTACATTTGTATAGGTATGTGTGTACACACACACATATATATATATATATATATATATATATATATATATAGAGAGAGAGAGAGAGAGAGAGAGATAGATATAGATATATATATATGTGTGGGTGTGTGTGTGTGTATGCGTGTACATGTATATATAGATATGTGGGTGTCTGTACATATATTTGTACATGTATATATATATATAAGTATATGTGTGTATATATACATCTATATATATATATATATCTGAGTTATTGCATATATATATATATACATATATATATATATATATATATATATATATATATATATAGAGAGAGAGAGAGAGAGAGAGAGTAGAGATGGTAATTAATAAAAAGAAAGATACGGTAATAAAAAATAAAACGTATATATATATATACATATATATATATATATATATATATACATATATATATGTGTGTGTGTGTGTCTGCATGTGTGTCTGCATTTGTGTATATATACACCTACTCATATGTGTGCACTCGGCATTATCCATATGCCAAATATACCGAAACATTTATTCATAATAAGGTACATTCTTCACACAGTTACTTATAGAAATAACCTGATTTAATTGACAAATTATTTACCAGTATTTTTGGAATTATTCCATAAATTACTAGGTGATTTCATGACGCTGAAAGCGATGGCAAACTTTGACCTTTCTCTTCCACAGTAGACGGTCTGAAATAAAACTAAAAAAAAAATACACATAATGAATCGCATCATTGCCGCGTTTTCCTCGACTTTCGATTTTAATACTGGCATTAGCTTCCCGGAGTATACCATTACACCTGATGGAGCATCTTCTAACGGTCACCGTATCGTTTTACAACGAAAAATTATCATGTACTATAACAACACAAACAGACATCTTGTTTTATATATTGATAAATATGTGCTGTGTTCTGCTGATAGGTTTAGCATTGCAATGTATATAGTTGTCATTGAAAGCCAACACCACGTGAGTATTGTGCGTTAACAGCTCTCACATGCATACACTTTACCTCAGCCTCCCATTTATTTTGATTTTTTCTCTCTATCTGTTCTGGAAAAAATATATGTCTTGCCCTCTTTCCCATCACTAAATTCTTTTGTAATTAAATAAAAAAAAGAAGATTATTATAAATAAACTCTACACACAGAACTTGTAAAATAAATTCCCCAAGTAGAAAATGTTATGCACAAATGTTATGTATACATATGAAGATTAAAAGAAACTTATAATGATATTAAACCGTATGTCTACATTACTTATTCTATTTTCGCTCAAAATTGCTTTTATATCCGTATATTACACGATAATCTCCCATTTATTTTGTGTCTACTGATTCTGAGCCATGTTAGAGAATAGGTCCTTATTTAAATATTTACTAATTAGTATCACTACTTGTTTAACCATATTTTGTTAATGTCATTTACTATATAATAAAACTGTATATATGCCCAGCTAAAAAAACACAAACTACTAATCAAATACCTACAAATGTATATGTCTTTGAATCTGGATCGATGTATATGTTTTATTTCGTAAAACAAAATCACAAAACAAAAAAATGAGGCACAAGGCCACACAAAAACTAGAGCAGGGAGTAAGAGTCATCCTCGTCATTATACCTTCTTTTGTCTATGCAAATACTAGCTAAAGTTCTCAGTCACCACAATATCTCATGCCCTCCGGCGGGGGGGGGGGGTCATCCATCTTCACATTACCAAAATAATTTATCTTGCTTGTTTTGTTTTTTGTTTATTATTTTTTTTTTTACTTTAATTTAATATATAAAAGTATGTATATATACCCGCCTGTCTGTCTCCATATTTCCAAACTCCAACGCATCCGATACGAAACGTCGCAGAGCGGCGCTAGTGGACTCAAATGATTGGATTTTTAGGGACCGTTTTTCATGAGTCATAAGCCGGTTAAAATATTTAGTAAGAGGTAATTAAAAGGGTAAAAAATGAAAAAGAAAAAAATCGTTATTCATTTTGTACATTCATTTTAGTTTATTTTCATTTTTATTTTTTAATCATTCTATACGCGTGTCACTTTGGCACGGTGGTAACGTTACCAGCTTTGAATGCTACAGTTTTACTTTCGATTTCGATTCAAGCTGATGGAACCCAAGTACAATTTTTTTTACTTTTAAAATCACGACTCAATAATTATTTATACGAAATCAGGACAAAATAAAATATCATATTTAATCCTATTTTATGATCGAACAACCCCTGCCACACTGGTAACACATATATATATATATATATATATATATATATATATATATATATATATATATATATATATATATATATAAATGTGTGTATGTGTATATGTATATGTGTGTGTATATATGCATATATATGCATATATATGTATATATAAAGATATATATATGTGTGTATATATATGTGTGTATATATATGTATATATATGTATATATATAAAGATATATATATATATGTATATATATAAAGATAGATATATATATATATATATATATATATATATATATATATATACATATATTAATCTATGAAATTATACATGGCAATTTAGTTACGCAGAATATTCCGCGTTTCCTTGTCCCAGGAGTTCGTCAGGCTGTGTATATTCATTAATGAGATTAAATGCAGTACGCATATGTATATATATATATATATATATATATATATATATATATATATATATATATATATATATATATATATATAATAGAAGTCTGTAAAAGTAGATGTATTGAAAGTTCTTTGGCATGAAGTGTGGGAAAAAGTCTAAACAGTACACAAAAATGTTAGTAAGATCCTTCCAACCCTCTCTAGATGGTGGATCTCCCACTATGTTCCCGCTTTATGGGGGTTTAAAACAACATGTCGATCTCTAATTAGGGCAAAATTCGAGAGGGGATCACAAAAAATAGAGTAGGGAGGTGTATATAAAGTTGCTGAAAGATTAGATCACTTACTAGGGTGCCCCGGGAATAAAATAAAATGTGTAGTTTGAGCATCTTCGATCTGTAGTTCATCGAATGTATAATATTTAAAAGTTAGTAAACAATATTTAAATTGTAAAATGATAGTTATATAGCAAATGATTTACCTGGGCAGAGTTTAAAAAGAACGTTAGGGAGGATGGCGAACATATAGCCGCTAGGGAAAAGATAAAAAGATAAAGATAAAGTTCTAGTGAGAAGAAGAATATAAGTTTAAAATTTAAAGATTTTACACATGTTATTATATTTCTATTTAAGTTTTATGGCCCTGGACAACGCCTGATAGCCCTACGTTTTAATACAAAGTTATTAATTTCAATTTTTCAATTGTCATTTTATCCAACGTAATCGTGTTCATGAACGCCTGTCCAGAATTTTGCGCAAAGGAAAGTTTACATTAGGCATAGACAAATGACAGGTCACGCAATCCGTTAAAAATTGAATGAGCAATAAGGAAAAATAAAATGAACAATCCGATTTCAGATCAATATTGATATCATGAGATTGGTTTTAAGAAATGTAAACAAAAAAGATTCGTTGTTTGAAGTAAACTTTGATGAAGATTGTAACTTGTATGCGACGCAGAGAGAGAGAGAGAAACGAATATCCGCATTGAAGTGAGGCATCAAATGATATTCAAACTCCATCTTTTTTCTTATAATTTCTCGATAATATCCCGTTTACGTCTACGATGAGTCTTTGTGCATATAATGACAGATTTGGCACCGGGTATCACCAGGGCATTACCAGACCTTTTACTCGAGGGTGATCATTTTAGCTCAAACTTATATAGAAATTGATCGCACTTCTTTTAATCTTGACAGAATACAAAACAGATATTTCTTATTAATTGTGTGCTTCAATTTTAATTGTATTTTTAGTCTTATTTTCACAGCGTCGATCAACGCTCCGGTTTTCTTTCAAGTGCAACTTGTGGAACTCGGGAATCTTTCTGTTAAACACGGGAGCCTTTCTGTAACTCGGGCATCTGCACTGAATTTCGAACGGATTCTTTCTGTCTTAATCAGGAATCTGCACATAATTTCGAACGGAACCTTTCTGTAGAATTCAGAAATCTGCACGGAGTTTCGAACGGAGCCGTTCTGTCGAAATCAGGAATCTGCACGGAAATGTCGAACAGACCCTTTCTGTCGAAATCAAGAATTTGCACGGAATTTGGAACGGAACCTGTCTGTAGAATTCAGGAAACTGCATGGAATTTAGAACGGAATTTTTATTTAAGCCACGGGAGTAGCCTGCCTCCGTCCCGTTAATCATGATTTGGTAGAAGTACTAAGTAATTCGCAGTTGTATTTTGAATGTCGCCTGAACCTTCATCCTGCAAAAAATGTGCAACTTTACGACGGAATAATCAACCATCTTATCCAGTACACCACATGAAAGTAACATCAACGAAAACGTGGTGAAAAAACACACACACAAAAAAAAACACTCAAATGAGAACAGTATTCCAAAGAATTTATATATTAATATGATAGCGGGTGTGTTATTTTCTGTGTCACACTTACATCCGAGTCGCTTAATTGTTATGAGCTACCAGCTCTTGTAAAATAATTTTACTAAGTATTCTTCATAAGTTTTTGTTTCAATTTCAATTATAGCTGATGGCAGTCAAGTTATCTCTCTCTCCGTCTCTCTCTCTCTATTTTTGTATATATATATATATATATATATATATATATATATATGTGTGTATATATATATATATATATATATATATATATATATATATATATATATATATATATATATATCATAAGCTTTTTGTTTCGCTTTTCGATTACAGCTGATGAACCCAACTCATACGGATATATATTTTTTGGACATTTACAATTTACAATACATATATTTAAATTTTACTCTATGATAATATATACGGAATCTGCAAGAATTAAAATCTCATATTTAAGAGTACTTCACGACCCGGACGTCCTTACTAGCTTAGATAAATATTTGCAGTTTTAACAAAAGAGCTAACAGAATATCAGAGCGTCTCTATTTACGCTGAACAGTTACAGAATGCTAACATCAATATATTAAATATGAATAAGTTCGCTGTGGAATTTTCACAGGTCCCGCTACTCTAAATAATACGATTAATCAATATTTATTGACAATAATCAGAAATGTAATGATTACTTCTGTTTAAATTAATCCCTTTCTCACGAAGAGCTTTTTTGTTTCTTATTCATTCGTTATCCTCTAACCATTTCAATGAATTATGCTCGACTGAACTCTAATTTCTTGTTGGTCACCGTAAATAACGACACTTTTCCCAGCCCAACTACAAAGTATATTCATTTTCCTCCGTGAAAAAATGGGCTCCTTGCTGTCTAAAACGACAACGGGTACCATGTGTAAGAGTCTCTGGCGTGCAACTTTAGAGCAAGAGTCGCGTAATCTCCAGTTACACAGCTTTTGGGTCTGCAGTACCTGATTTTAATGGCAAGAAGTCCGGGACGACGGGAAACAATGTCGTTAAAATTACCGAGAATATACAGCACCTGGTATGCCCAAATGATCCCTCATTTTAGTACTGACCAGGTTCAACGATGCTTAACTTCGGTGATCTAATGAGAACTGGTGTGTTACCGTTGTTATTATAACTGACATCAAGCTGACTTTCAAAGAACATTTTTTTTTGTTTTGTTCTTTTTTAAAAGTTGACATCTTTTGTATATGTTGTGTTGAGACTGCTTCGCTGTAGCCTCAAACAATATCGTCTTCTAAGCCAATGTCAACAAATACTTATTAAATCGAATTTAATTCATTCCAATAATCATTTTCACTCTTCTCGTAACAGTATCCGTTATTCAACTAACGATCCAATCGTATACTCGCATAGTTTTTTTTTAATCTTGTTTTAAAAAAAACCCATAAAAAGTGAATAAGTCTATTAGAACAAGCTTTAATTTTATCCCTAGGTGATACTGCTTTCTCAACTGTACTGACGCGCAGAACTTTAAGTGTAATGTGAACATACATCTTGCTGCTCATCTCCCTTCCTAATATCCTAACAGCTTGTGTCCCCGATAGTGACCTTCTAGTGTAAAGTAACACTGTGCCTTGTTTGGGGTGAAAATTAAATTAAAAAATAAATTAAAATAAAGTCTATATATATATATATATATATATATATATATATATATATATATATATACTGCAAGATTAAAAGAGAGTTATATAACAAACTTTGATGTATCATACACGTATGTTTATTTATTTATTAGATTAATATATTTCAAAATATCGTGAGATTTAAAGTTGTTGCTTACAACTAGAATATAATTCGATCTTTCCTCAATGTTGATATGAAAGTCGAGTGATCCATCGACTAAATGTCACAAAAATATTTGTGATCTTAGAGTGCCAGTGTGATGGTTCAATTGCAATATAAATATGTATGAGTTGATGACTACTTTTTTTTTTACAATGTGTCACCACTTATCAAGGCCCGGAAGCCACTCAGGGATAAGGGTTATTGTAAATGCAGTACGTTAGTGTGGAAATTTAATAAAGTGTCTACTTAAGGGGGCGGTTCATCAGGAATTTGTTTACGTTGGATTTAAAGACATCCAGGTTGTAGTCAGGTGGGAAGCAGGCAGACGGAACAGTATTCGTGCAGTTATAAGAAAGGAGCTTTGTTCATAGAATCTACGTTTTGATTTAGGCATAGATAAAGTGTGGGGAAGTGTTTGACTGTGGATTGAGCTAGACGAGTGTTTTTCGTAAAAGATTGGCAAGGGGGGCAGAGATTGGAGTTGAGACGAACACCTGCCATGGAAATAACGATAAAACAAAGATAGGCTTGCAACGTCTCTTCTGCGGGAGAGATGTTGCAGGGAAGAGAAAAGGGAATCCTCCACTAAGCCACGAAGTCTATTTTCTACTCTGTCAAGGCAGGATAAACGTACGCGTATGCGATGTTGAACACCATAAAAACCATGAAAAAATACACGGTTTACTGTCATATATTATGCGTCTATTTGATTGGCCCCACCTTCGGGCAAAGTCAGGCATAAGATCGCTTTTTGTGTGAAATATATATATATATATATATATATGTATATATATATATATATATATATATATATATATATATATATATATATATACATAAATGCAGGACTTCTGGACACGACGAAAATACAAAATATCTCAGTCATCAAGGAGTTATCCTTTTCTATCTGAGTACATACAGTACAATTACGTTTACCCATCAGTTCTTGCCAGACCACCGGTTTAGCAACGTTGAGCTTGGCCAGTACCATTTGTGAATGCTGTATGTACCGCGCCACATCTTAGAAATTTCACGGTTGGTATCTGGGAACGCGTTTAATTCACTGGGGGAAATGGACCTCCGAATAAACTCGCCTAGGGGGTACACAGCAACGCGGTACTCCACGTAATGGTGTACCGGTGTCCCACTGCAATTTGCCTTCCTGGACCTGCATGACAAGTGCATGTTTGCCGCAGCGAATAGTAACATCTGAAGTGGGCGTGACACGAAGTTGCGCCTCGCGGATCATCTAAAACTATTCGTAGATGGGGCTGGCTTAATTCTAATGAGCAAAATGTATACTCGGATGCGAGTTCTGTCAACGGTGACGAAAGGACGGACACTATCTTCTAATACATGCCTGAAGACCAGCTATATATATATATATATATATATATATATATATATATATATATATATATATATATATATATATATATTTCTGTGGAAATATTTATTTCCTTATAATATATACCAATCCTTATTTAATAAGCTCAATGTAATTACAGAGCAATATACTGAACGAAGGACAAAAGTCTATATTCCAAAGTTCATGATATTGACCATGTTAAAATTATATTCCTTTAATTCAGTTGCAACGTCAACTGAATTAAATGAATATATCTTATTAAACTGAATTAAAGGAATATATATTAAGTCGATCAACATCATAGACTTTGGAATCTCTCTCTCTCTCTCTCTCTCTCTCTATATATATATATATATATATATATATATATATATAATCATAAGCTTTTGTTTCGCTTTTCAATTAAAGCTGATG
Source organism: Euprymna scolopes (assembly GCF_053919585.1). Classification (NCBI taxonomy): domain Eukaryota; kingdom Metazoa; phylum Mollusca; class Cephalopoda; order Sepiida; family Sepiolidae; genus Euprymna; species Euprymna scolopes. The sequence goes on from NC_136519.1 coordinate 40,986,250, forward strand.
AACCTAAGCCATTTCATCATTGTATATATATATATATATATATATATATATATATATATATATATATATATATATATATATATATATATATATATAAATGCCTTCTGAGGAGGTAAGAAACAACTGTGTGCTTGTCAACTGTGTGTTTGATTAAAGTGTAAAAGTAGAGCTCACTGAAGTCGATACTGGCACATTTAGTTTGCATTCAATAAACTTTAACATAAAATGTACATTTCCCAGGAAATATCTCCCTTTTCTGGATTCTGCATGCAATAAAAATAATGATTCGTTCTAAAGGAAAAATGTTCTATCTATTGACTCTGGAGGTCTTCCTCTAATGTATTATCCCCCTTACATTTTCGGAAATATTTCTTGCTGTTTTTCCCCAATTAATTGTCCGTTGCCTGGGGGTGCCTCATTTTAGATGAGAAATATTGACGGCACCGACTAAATTAATTTTGCAAAAAGTCTACAGTGCCCCCCTTTGGTGGAAGATACTCTTCCATGTAGAAGCAACTGTGACTTACATTTCCACAATTTGTTGGGTGTATTACTGTAGCTAAATAAACCTCGATGTTTTATTAGGACTAAAGTGTAACATATGTTTTTTTCTTGTGTTATTTGTTGCATATTTTGATTTTACTCTGATTACTCTTCTGTTTACACGCTCAAGGATAGGATATTGTAACAGACATTTGTACCATAATCACGCATATAATCATGGACCTGTTACTGGCGTGCTTGTTCATTATTCCGCGGGTAGTTATAGTCTCTAGCATATAGAACCTTTACCTATCTAAATAAAAATATAAAATGCTATTATTGATTAAGTGTATTGCAATTTGATTATATATTCTTTTTATGTGCAGTTTTATTAATAATATTGTTTGTACTCACGATGTGTTCTCACACAACGCATTATCAGAGTTTGCACATTGACCAAAACACGCAGACTTCCAAGCAGTGTGTACAGATTTAGAGTGTTCTCCATCTCTTTCGATTGGTTGATCTTTCACTTCCCTTGAATTTCTGTGGTATAGCTTTTATCTTTCTTTTTATTGTGACTGATTACTCTTTGTAGTTTATGGAGGTTGCTTTCATTAAGATGTTGTTGGTCTCCTTATTGTTGTTCGTTTAATATTCTCGGTCTTCCCCTTGGTTATATATCGAATTATTATTATTATTATTATTATTATTATTATTATTATTATTATTATTATTATTATTATTATTATTATTATTATTATTAATTATTATTGTTGTTGTTGTTTTGTTGTCGTTTTTTTACAGGCACATCAACAACAATAACTTCAGAGTGTTGTGATTTCCCACCGTTTTTTTTTTTTCACTTAGGCGCCGACTTTTACAGCATCGGGACAAGATCAAAGTGTAGTATCTGTTCTTCAGATGCTCCACTTCTATTTCTTGTTCTCTTTCGTGGAGGAGAAATCCTTCACGACTGAGACAATTTTTTTTATTTTTGTACCTTTTCTCCACGTTAAAAAACGACCCTGGTGTCTAACTCTGTCCCGTGGGGAGGCATAGTAAATAGGCACAGCAGAGCTAGTGAGCGTACTGAAAGAGTTAATGAGAAGTGTAGGATGTTTACCGTGCCAAACTCAAAATCAGGTGATTTATTATTATTATTATTATTATTATTATTATTATTATTATTATTATTATTATTATTATTATTATTGGCCCACAAGGAACTTTTATACGGGGCATCAAAAACTTCATTGAATACAGCCTGTGGTTTTCCTTGGAATGTAAGAGACAACACGCCTCCAACCCGATTTCCTGTACTCTGCACCTCTTTCGATAACATTTGCAATAAATTTGCATTATTGCAACAGTTGCTTGCCATTGATTTGTAGCTGGCAGAAGCCATTTATCTTTACTGGAATTTGAGTGGAAATAAGCCTCCCCAAATCCTCACTTCTCTTCGCACTGATACAGTAGATGTCTTGTCATGCACACTCCTCAGTCTTTCCTTCCTCCTCGACTACCAGACTAATCGGGCTCACTTTATTGTGGGTGGGGCAGTTATGTAGTAATGGGGGATGGGGCTGGTGTTAGAGAACTTACAGGTATGCATCTTCAATGTTTTGGGCCCCATGTATCGATTTATGATTCGGCTCTGCAGCAGTTTGTCTGGTCTATGCTTGTGGTTCGTGTGTGTTAGTCTCCACATTTAAGTGGTTTCTTAAATATTTTAGCTGTTTTTATGATGGTTGTTCGTTGTATTTTTCCAGTCACCTTTTGATTCCAATTTCTCCTATTCATTATTATTATTATTATTATTATTATTATTATTATTATTATTATTATTATTATTGCTGTTTATTTCTCACAGAGGCTATTAAATATATCTCTCTTCCAATAAATTTTGGTGTTTCCTGGTGTCTGGTTGACAAGTTTCCCCAGATTTCCACTACTTTCCATCTTTTTTGATTAGGTTTGCAAATGAATTTACGTTATATCAACAGCCGTTTAATGTTGGTTCTTTGCTGGTAACAACTATTGACTTTCACTGGAATTTGGGTGTCAATAAGCATCTTTAAATGCCAAGTCCTTTTCACGCGAACCTAGTAAAGGATCAGTGTTTTCTCTCATAAGCTTTTCCACTTTTGCCGGGTGATGCCGACACTACAATTTAAGAGGGAGATGGGGTTTACTTGTAATTATACATTCTCAGTTTTCTTGATGCGATGTGATGTTCCTGTATTATTTTTGTTTTATTTCAGGTGCACTTTCGGTATGGCCCGTTAGTGTCTGTACCTTATGTGTATTCGTGCCTGCATTTAAAGGTTTTTCTTAATATTTCGTTCGTTTTTATTATTTTAATACGTCGTATTTTCTCCGCCATCGCCTGTTTCGAATCGCTCTAACCTTTTGTTAATATTGTAAGAGGGGGGTACCGTTTGCTCCTCCAATTATTAGTGTTATATTGGCATTTTTCATGTTCAAAATCTCTTTCAGCTCTTTAACGAGTTCGGCGTATTTTTTCTCTTCTCTCTCCATGATATTCAACTTTTTTTCTGTTACAACTGTGAAATCTCAGATTTGGCAGGACGTTTCCGTCTTGTTAGCTTTTATGACCTTTTTTCTTCTTGTTTGCATAATGTTTTCTGTTTGTACGTTCATGTCTCATAGTATGCTATGATTTACGTTTCCAAGTACTGCTGCCGGTTTCTGCTGGTAGCATTTGTCTGGGTGGTCAGTATGCAGTTGTTTGCATAGTTCCCAATAGACAACCTCTCTCACCTTATTCTTTCAATCTCATATTCGTTTTTGGACTAGCTTCCTGCATTCATTTATTATGTGGTTTACCTTTTCGTATCTTTGTCTACAGAGTCTGCATTTGTTTTTTTTCTTCTGTCTTGTCGATTCTTGCTTTGTTATAGTTGGTGCAAATCGTGTTAAATTGTGTGGCTCTTATTAGTTATACGGTTTTTCTGTTTAGGTGTGTTTGTTTTCGGGGCCATGTCCAAGTGTTTTCCCAAGTCTCATGTTTTGTTATACTTATTATTTATTCACTAAGCTTTTCAGACGAGTTATCCAGGGTATTGTTTATTAAAAATATCCTCCCACACATTATACCTAATATGCGGATCATGCAAAGCGTTTATTGTTAGTTGCTTGAGGTTTGACGGAATGTTGACTGGTGGCTATGTCCATTTTTGCTACGTTAATAGGAAGCTGGCTTTACACTATGAACTTGTATCGAAACCTGTACCCTTAAGACTTTGTGTAAGATTTGCTGCGTTCAGGCTAATATAAAAAATGTTTTATATTTTCTGTCGACTGAGATGCGCTCATCAGTGAGGGAATGCAGGCAGGACGGATCATGATAGTTTCTTTGTCAGACAAGTGCACCCCACTTTGGTGGATCTCGATTTCCCTTATAAAACCGTGACATTTTTGCTCGTAGCAAAGTATAGGTACTGCTCTCATAAAGTTTCAGTTTTCCTTTCATTAGTCTATAATGCAGAACTCCTGATAGAGAAGGCAATGTTTTTTTTTTCTGTTTCAATTCAGAGATTCTATATTAACGGTGTTAACATTTCAAAACTTTGAAATAAATGTTGTATCAAACTAATCTACATTGTTCTTGATATTCCTAAACTACGCACCTGATGATTTTTTTTTAAATTATATTTTCACTCCAAACAAGGCATATTGCCACTTTGATGTAGGGGATACTATTAGAGACCTAAGATACAGGGGTACTATGTAGGGACTTAAGCGTTACACATGCACTTCTCCATGTCAGTACAGTTGGGGAAGTAGGAACCCGGAAGGGAATTGAAAAATCTAGAAATTTGGGGAAGAAACTACAGGAGTAGAACACTCTCTTACATCGAGGAATGTCTACTGCGTAGGGGTGGGATTTAGCGGCTTTCCGGGTTTTTACGTCGAGGGTGTACAAATTCTTGCAGTTCGTCGAAGCATTTACCATTTAAATACTTGTAGAATAGGCACAAGAATGCAACAGTTCGTCGATGAGGCAGAGACTGAAGCTTAGATAACAGTTCAGGACCTATCAGCTTGGCGTCTATCTTTTGAACTTTGTCTGGGAGCTAGAGAGTAGTAGCAGATGCACCAGTCCAAATATGACTAGACTACTCCCTTCATGGGTGAATGGTTGCCTCATGGAGGTACAGTATATTTATACTCTAGTAGCTTTCTAGCACGGTAAATGAAAACTACTTTCTCTGCAGCGGTCCTGGCAGTGCCCTCAATGTAATTGTTCCAACTCATGTTTACTGTGAACGTTAGGCCGAGGAGTTTAAAAGAAGTACTTTCAGATAATGAGTTATTGCCCCTTGTTATTGGTGGAAGAGAAGGTTTCTTGTAATTATTGGCAGCATTGAATTTGACCATTCATATGTGTACCGCGTCTATTATACATTGGAGGTCATCCTTTAGTGTTTCTGCTATTTCTTTAGTTTGTCTACCTTGTTTTCCTGTCGTGCCTGTTATAGAGTGTGGTGTTATCAGCATATATACCCATCTCAGATACAATTTTGTCAGGGAGGTCATTTATGAATATTAGAAATAATAAAGATTGAAGGATAGACCCCTGAGGCACTCCCGCATTTATATCATATTGTTTAGATGTACAACCGTCCAGGACAACCTGGATTTTTCTCTTATCTAGGAAGGATTTAATTATGTTGAGCATTCGTCCAGTGATACCGTATGATCTGATCTTCCTGATTGGCTTCAAAATAGATATATTTGCTGATGAAAAACACTTCACCGAAGAGACGCAGGGACTGGGACTTAAGCGCATATCCCAAAACAATGTCTGAACATTTGCACAGCAGCTTCTAGTCTGTAATGGAATGGGGGCTTGAATTGATGGTAACGTTTGATGTTGCTAAAACAAAACTCCATTCCTTCAACGATTACAAAGAATCTATTCACAACTGATCGCCAGAGGTAAAAACACTCAGGTTTACACTGCACAACCCCACATTCACACGTAAAATTGATTTATTAAATTCATAGAAGACATTGCCAAGCCTGCTGCAAATAAAATATACTCACATCCGCTAGTATTCTATATCTCTACAAAGCCACCATTCGTCAATGCATGGAGCATTGTTGGCAGATGTTTGCAGGTACATCAGCCACTCGTTCATCTTTATTATTACAGCTTACAAAAAAGGTCTCCAATCTTATAGATTCAGACATGTCAATCAAGTTCAATCTTTGTACCATCGTCGCAATGTTGTCATTCGGTGCATGTTTTATAATTAAAAAATAATATCAACGAGCTCGTTACACTAGTAACTCTATTGTCATCAATACTGTCAACAAACTCGACAAGCCGCATATTCTACGTTTTAACTGGTGATGCAGAGAACCTTAAATATTTCTTCTCCTCGTACTACTATACTTTGCTATTCCCTCCTCGTAGCCATCTTCCTTGACTCTTATAACATATAGAAATGACACGAAAGTCAACAGTTTGTCATTTTTATATTGATTATGTTATGCTTATAGTTCTGTGTAATTCTAGGGCGCCAATTTTCCCATAAGTTGCCTTTCTTCTCTGAGAAAGAGTTAGTTTATTGCTTACCGTCTCAACCGCGATTACAAATAAATGACGACAGGTCTCCCCAGTTCTCCTCTTTTAGGGCGCGGATTTTTCAATCTCACTTTTTTATTCTTATATCACATTACTCACAGAGAAGGAGAGTGTGTGGGTGTGAGAGAGAGAGGGAAGGGGCAGGAGACATACGGGTCCATCTCTTTGTTCAGCTATCAGTGAGCGTAGTTTACTTGTTTGGGTAAATCTGATTAAACACTTAGAACGAAAACCATTTTGGCGTAGGGTCAATTAAAAAGACCATAGTGCCATAGAATTATAAGTTTATTGACTGGTGCGTTAGGTTCATCAATTTGTAGAAGATTGCAAGTGCTTTCGTTCTCGCCCAGAAAAGATGGATTTCCTTCACATTGAAAAATTGATGTTGTAGCTAGTACTGATCAAAGGGTTCCAATAATTCCTCCTATTATAAATGCTGTCATAAATTCCCGATTCTTATACACTTACTGATATCTGCTTTTTTTTTATTCCTTAATATAGAGTTGCATTTGTTTCATGGAGAGGGGTTCGATTACCTAATCTTATATGAGCGTATATTTTCGAGGGAATTATTTTCTATTTAACCTAAGGTGTAAATACATGAAAATACGTGTAACACAACTTATGAAATCAAATACATTGGAATATATTAATTCATTAACAATTTGTATATTATTGTTATTATGACTCATTAGGAGTTTTTGCACACAGGCTGTTATAAAAAATATTCTTTTTAAAAGAAAGCCAATGGTTTTCTCTTGAGTCTGTCTGACACGAAGTTTCCCCGGATTTTCAGTACTCGACACCTCTTTCAAGAATCTTTGAATATTGGTTATCGTTACATAAAAATATGCTTGCCATTCATTTTTCGTTTGGTTGTTTGTTTGGTAGCGACTGTTGTTCTTTACTGGGATTTGGGTTGAAATAAGCCTACCACAGGTTTCAGTCTTCTTCGCACTTATCCAGTGGAGGTCCGCTTAGTGCTTTCTCTCCTCGCTCTTTTCATCTTTCTTGACTCTCTTCATTTATTTAGTGAAACACCAGTTTATGAGGGTGCAGAGAAGTTAATTCATGGTGTTTGTTGCTGCCTCAACTAGAGCTGCTTGTTTGTATTATTATTATTAATTATTATTATTATTATTATTATTATTGTTATTAATTAATTAATTTATTTATTTTTACTACTAACTTCGTGTTCTACCACAGATCATTATGAGCGCATACAGACCGACCAGACTGATAATAACCGGTGTGGAAACCTGGAGTCTGCCAGATTGGCAGCATTCTCTACCACTTTATATTTCCTGATGTCCCGGTTCCTTTTTCATATGACGTTCCTTTATTCATGTTGCAATTTCTAAGATTGCTGGTGTTTTCATCATTTCAGTGCCCCAGTCTTCACATGTTATTATTATTATTATTATTATTATTATTATTATTATTATTATTATTATTATTATTATTAGTAGTAGTAGTAGTAGTAGTAGTAGTAGTAGTAGTAGTATTTTATTGATTTATTTCTGTTGTGACCGATTAGTGTTTGTAGTTTATGGAGGTTGCTTTCGGCATTCGAGGAGTTTTCTCAAGATTTCTGCTAGTTCCATCATTGTTGTTAATTTAATATTCTCAGTCTTCCCTTGGGTCTATATGGAACTATTATTATTATTATTATTATTATTATTATTATTATTATTATTATTATTATTATTATTATTATTATTGTTATTTTATTACTCACTAGGAGCAGTCAGACAAGACCTTATCAAATATTGCTTTTTAAGAAAAGCCTATGGTATTTACTGGAATCTGAGTGAGAACAAGTCTCCCCAGATAGCCAGTACTCTCCATCTCCTTTGATAAGCTTTGCAGATGAATTTGCGTTATCGCAACAGCCGCATATCATTGAGTTCTGGTTGGCAGAGACCATTGGTCTTTACTGGAATTTGGATAGCAATAAGCCTCCGAAGGTACCAGTCTTTTTTTGCACTCATTCAGCGGAGGTCTGGCTAGTGCTTCCTTTTCCTGGTCTTTCCAACCTCCTTAAAACCCCTCACCTATGTGGTGTGGTGCCATTTCGTGACAGACAGTGATACACATAAAAGTTAGACGTGTGGATTGGACGTAGGGCGGTTGACATACAATTATACCGTTTTCATGATCCATTGTGATGCTTATTTGTGTTTTACATCTGTAGCAGTCTCCATATATCCAGTTTGTATCCGTAGCTCATGTGTGTTAGTCACCGCAATCAAAGGTGTCCTTCATATTTCTCCAGTTTTTATTATTGTTGAATCTTCTCAACCATACCTCTATTTTCAATCTCTCCCATTCCTTTTTCCAAGTTTATTTTTTTTTGTATTGTTCCTAACGCTCTTTTTCTTGGTTGAGTTACCTTGACTTTCACCATCTCCAAGATCTATTTGGGTTCTATGGCTAGTTCCGTGTATTTGCTCCGCTTCTCTGTCTCCTTTATCTGCATCCTGTCGTCTGATGTAACGGCAAAATCTACAATCTAGCAGGACTATTTCGTCTTGTTAACAATTATAACATCTCGACTCTGACTTGTATAAGTTTATCCGTTTAAATATCCATATCCCATAAGTTCTTGTGAATTTAATTTTCAAGCACTGCTGCCGGTGTGTGATTGTACCATTTGTCTTCGTGTTCAATATGTATGATTGCATTTTTCACTAGCTATGAGTTTTAACACAGGCGACCAGTCACTGTCAATAACATGTGGTGTCTCCTGGAATCCGAGAGAAAACAAGTCCCTTCAGATTCCCAGTGATTTCTATTTTCTCCATAACCAGCGACGTGACTTCATGTTATTTTAACAGCTGATTACCATAGTATACTTAGTGGCAGCGCCTATTTGTATTTCTTGGGGTTTGGGTGTCAAACCACTTCACCAATTCCCCAGATTCCCCCGTCTTCTCCCAGGGGAAGTGTGCTTAGTATTCTCCGTCTTATGGTTTTCCTGATCTTTAACTATTCTTGAGTTGCGCAATCATATGTAGAAGCTACACTACGATATAATATGAGTTCTACTTAAAGTTTAAGATTTCTTGGTTCTCTGTTTTATTCCTAATGTTGGTTACGCATGTGTAAAAAGGTTCAGATTACAGCTTAAATGTTGTATCAATAAAATATAAACTAAGACATTGTTTCACCTGTTATTAAGAAATATTACATAGACATTGTAAATGTACAAAATTAGCTCCTATGAACAAACCACTCATATGGACTATTTAGGTAAAATATATGTACATATATGTATGTATAACACAAAACACACGCATACACACAAGCACAGGCGTATACATATATATATATATATATT
>NC_136519.1:41003189-41023189 GCF_053919585.1 Euprymna scolopes
AAATGTCTTCTTGTCAATGGCATTGTGTAAGAACTAATTGTTTTTAAGTTCATCGACAAAAAATTGAAAAGAGAGTTCATTAACGACACTTACACAAAGACAAAGTCGTTGATATATATATATATATATATATATATATATATATATATATATATATATACACACACACACATATATATATATATTGGTATGCCTATGTTTATGTATACATATATATACAGATATATATATATATATATATATATATGTGTGTGTGTGTGTGTGTGTGTGTGTATGTCTTCGTATATACATATATATCTGGGTGTTTGTCGTATATTTTAATGGAAGTTTATAAAAAGAATACGAAAAGTATAAAAGTGTATACTTTTCTTTATTCGTTTTCAATTGATGACGTGCAAGAATACAAAATAATATTATGAAAACAGATTAAAAAACCTTTTTTCACACACATAATTTTCTACCGATCCTTCAGTCTTCATCGGTGTAATGAAAGTATGAGCATTAAACAATTTGCATATAATAAAATTAAAATATATTTTATTATCCGATACGGAATACTTAATTAACAATTAAGGAATCCTTACAACGCGCGGTTTCAAAGAATGCTTTCTTCTCATCAGAGGAAAGATAATAGGGCACTCTAATGATGAAATGCTATTTCAAGCATAAAAGCGAAACTGCAAAATAAGAATACTTATATTTTTGCAGAGAGAGAGACAGAGAGAGACAGAGAGAGAGAGAGAGAGAGTAGGAGGAGGAAGTGAGAGAGACATTCAAGCATTGATCTGTTCATTTATCGTTACTTCTCTTTGCTTGTGTGCCTAATGTTCTGCCCAGTTCGAATTGTCACGTGTTTCATTTACGTTTAAAAATCGTTACGACCATCATAGCGTTAACATGTAAAACCTTTTCAATAATTGATTGGCTTAATGGAGGTCATAGCGACTCTGACGCGTTGATGGGAGTAAAACATTATACCAGCATACCGATACCTATATCAGTAATGTTTACAACAAAGTCAATGAATATTGGATCCTAGACGCGCGTGCGTGTTTCTATGCGTGTGTTTGTGTGTGCGTGTGTGTATGTGAAATGTACTGTTTTGGAAAACTGCGAATCCCGGATTAAAAACATTGTCACATAAATAAATGATTCAATTGCTGGACAATCGAATGGAGATGACGCAAATATTTAATGCGCACACAGACTGCTATTCCATACCTTTCAATAGACTTGAACCAGCAGCTCTCTGACGTCAGGATTAAAACGTTATCGTCTCACGAAAGTTACTGTTTCTAACGAACTGCGCTATAATCTAGCCGTTGCTGCGAATGTATTATATCACGACGATAAACATCGTAAAATACACAAGGTTCGTAATCTAGACGAAGAACGTTAAATTCTAGTGGCAATTAGCGATTTAAGTTAGACATTTTTTCAGAGAAAGTATTTACTTTATAATAAGTTATATCTTTATTTCATCTACAAGAGAACTCAACGCACATGTAGTAAGTGTATATATATATATATATATATATATATATATATATATATATATATATATATATATATATGTGTGTGGGGGGTATGTATGTATGCATTATTATTATTATTATTATTATTATTATTATTATTATTATTATTATTATTATTATTATAAAACTGAAGCAATATGAATTAATGGCACGTGTCGAAACTTACGGAACAAATATTCATTGATTATTAAATAGGACGCAATATATGATTGTAATTTAAAAGATTTCAAAATATTACTCGCGTGACATCTGCTAGGTTAGATACCAAGCATAAAGCTATCCAGCGTTATTCTTTACCGTCTGAGCTAATTCAATGTGCATCTCAAAACTAAAATATTAGCGCAGTGTGTAAGTTAAGTAATCTTACGTCTGATGGATTTCAAATATTTACTTTTGAAATATTACCAGCTATGTTTTCGGGCCAAAAAGGAAATCGAATTATAACACACACAAACACCCACATGCACACACACACACATACACCCACACGCATGCAGACAATTTTTGACAAATATGGTAATATAATCCCGAAAATGAAGTGTTTTTATTAACCCTAAAAGAGTCCCTTGGGCACACCAGAGAGTTATCGCTAGGTTTAGATAAATAAAAGGAAATAGAAATTAGTTACAACTTTTCAGAAATTTTATAGGCATCAACTTGTTTCTTTTTATTAAGCACAAAATGTCAATTTTCGCCATTTTAACCCGAAAGGCACCCCCTAGGGTAACAACCGGAGGTTTCCCGCAAAATATGTCCTGTTACTCTTTTACTCTTTTTTTTTTTGTTTACTCATATCATGTTTAATGTCTGTGCAAAATTTCCAACAACACAGCTATACATTATTCCGATATATACACTCTATATAATGCCCGATCAATACACGATTACTCTTTTGTGATATTTTCCTCGTTATATGAGAAACCTATAGAAACAATATCCGTCAGAGTGTTAATCGAGGAACGAATAATTAATGTTCAAATTTTCCCTTTGCCAGAATTGGATTTGTTCGGTACGAATAGTTAGTCAATCATTTATTCGTTTATATATTTTCGATATTAGTATTAATATGAGTTGGGTTATTGGTTTAAGATTAAACTATGGTAATTCCCCAGCAGACTCTTTGATATGTAATATTCTTATATTGGTATTCTGTGGATGTTCAACGTAAATGGAGACGCCCTGATATTATTGTAGCTCTTTTATTAAAACTGCAAAAGTATTAATCAAAGATAAGAGTTCTTATATACTATCATAGACTCAATATTCTATCGATTTTTATATATTGTTCAGTATAGATTTAAAAAATGAAAAAGTATATTCATATTACTAGGCTGCATAACCTTAAATCGAAACCGAAACCGAAACCAAAACTTATGTATATATATATATATATATATATATATATATATATATATATATATATATATATATATATATATATATATATATATATATATATATAACTTGAGTTCTTTCAGCTATAATCAAAACCGAAACTAAAACTTGTGAAGAATTATTTGTAAAATTCCTTACATAAATATAGATTACTGTAGTACTTTCAGCTATAATTGAAACCGAAAGCAAAACTTATGAAAAATTATTTTTAAAATTATTTATATAAACAATAGATGACAATAGATGACTTTAGTGTCACAATCTATAAGCTTAATCGAAACAAAAACTTATGAAGAATTCTTGGCAAAATTATTTATTACAAGAATTTAAAACCCATACCAATTAAACGACAGTCACTCGGATGTCAGCGTGACACACAAAATAACTAACACACAAGCTATCCTATTAATATATAAAATATTTATTTTCTAGTTTTAATTAATGGTATTTTTCTCCAATACTGGCTTGCATAGCTAATCGCTTTTGAGTTGGAGAGAGCATAAACATCAAGAGTCGAGTCAGCATTTTCATCTGAAGCGATACGATGCGCAACCTGCAATTTTGTAGTGAAGAAAGTGTACGACTAGAAGTTTTTTTTTATCGTTCTAAAACTAGAGTTTATGAATAGTTCTATTGTACCGTTGCTCGTACATAGAAAGGAAAAGAAGAATAGGATCCGTATTTTTTTTTTCAAGAAAACGTTTTTATCCCCGTTACTTTCGGCAGCATTAAAAAAGTTTCACGCTCTCACATCTTTATTTAATCAGGTCCTCGTTGCTGCTCCCTCCGACCGGATGCTGGGGTCAACTGATCCATTCTCCTCCTTGCCATTTACACGTCCATTTGCCGTGACGTCCACTTTTTTTTTTTGCTTTCTCTCGCCTCACACCGGCATTAGCCAGCAATTTTTTGCCCGCGTCTTCACACGTCCATTCTTTTACGTCTCCTTTTTTGTTTTACTCCCTCGATCACGTTTTTCATTTCCCTTATTGCTTCCTTCCTCTTCACGCGCACACTTTCTAATTTGCATATGCGCGTTTCTGTTACTGCTGCTACTTATCTTTCGCATGTTTGTAACATTTCGCTACCGCTGATACATTCCACGCGTATCACCCGCGCTTTATTAAGGTATTTGGGCTCTAATAGTAGGTCCACCCGTTACAAAATGTGAATTAATAGATAAAAGACAATATCGAAATTACATAAACATATATTTTGTTGTATGGTGTGTTAAAAGGGACGTAATAGGTAAGAGCCAATCTTTATAAGCGTAATAATACGTGGCCTTTATAGATATCCATACCGTTCGCAAGTTTGTGAAAAAAATTACAAACATTTTCGCTATATGGAATCTTCGTTTCAACAAAATGAACATAAACATGAAATTACATTCTTTTTATATATATATATAAATACTCCAACACAGAGATAGTTTTCTTAGCGTGAGGTTTCTAGTTTATTGTTGAGCAATACGTTAGCGCTACCCGTATCTATTTACAGCCAATCGAATATTATATAAAAGTATATGCGATTGCTACAACGATATCTCTCCTGAGTGACATTAACTCGTTTTCTTCCTAAATGGCATGTTTCTAGAATATGAGATTTACGTCAGAACAACGTCGTAGTAATTCAGAGTAAAGAATGACACCTCGTAATCGCGTTGTAATTTAAAGTATGGGGGTACAAATGTTTGCTAGCACGTTCAAATCTTCGCGATGTTTAACATTACCAGTTATGATTTTTTTTTTTTACTCAAATTTAAGACGCTGTACTTGACCGAGAAAATGTCAACTTGTATTTGCCTTGTATTTGAAAACAGAACCTGTCACCTAACAGGTTTGTCTGACGAACAAAACCTTCATATCCGTCCATTCAATTTACACGTTCAGCGATGAAAATAACATAGCGACTAACATTAGATCTCAAATATAAGTGCATCAGATAATATTTCAAGACGTAAGCTAATCAGACCGTAAGCTAATTCATAAAACGTAACGATTTCAGATCGCTAAATATTTAGATAAAATCTAGAGCTTGAATTATCGCTGGCAATATTGTTTAAACTTCAGCTTAACAAGCAGAGAAATATGTATTTTTAACTTGATTGTGCCAACATATTTTAACATTTTATATATTTTTTTAAAACCGAGTAAAGTATTATTTTAAACATAAGCGTAAACGAGCTACAAAAAGGAAATCTTTCAGGCTTAATGAAAACAGGCAATTCCATAGTGTTTTTTTGTTTTTATTTTATTTATATTTTACTTAAGAAAATATAATTTCAAACAGAAGCTTAAAAGGTTGTCGAAAATTATGTCTTCAATTTCATAGTACACTTACTCAAATCTAAGTAAATACGGTTAAACTAGCAAAGAATGTGCTGTTTTACGTCTGTGGTAAAAACGGAAAAGAAATTTAAATTTCGTTCTCTTTAAATGCTGTACAATTTTACGCCACGTCCAACTTATTCTGCATATTCGACGTCAACTTTGTAGGTTTTCGGGTATGCTTTTAAGATTATGGGTGTCTATTCCAAAAGCCGTTCTTAACATGAGGAGGTTGGAGGTGTCTCTTTCGAAGACCGTTCTTAACCTGGGGAGGTCGGGGTGTTTAATCATTGTAAGCATACCCGAAATCTTATAAATGTCGACATTTCAAATATGAACGGTGAGCTGGTGTTATATAAAAAAGCACAAAAAAAGATATACCAAATTGACCCTTTTTTCTCGTTTAAAAATTAAATTATTTCCTGTTTGTTAATAATATTTTATTTTTAGAAAATCTTTCGTTTATATATATGCATATATATATATATATATATATATATATATATATATATATATATATATATGTATATATATACAATTTATTATATATATATATGTATATATATTTTATATATATATATTTATATATATATATATATATTATATATATATGTATATATTTATTATATATATATATTTTATTATATATATATGTATATTTTATTATATATATATATTTTATTATATATATATTTTATTATATATATATATATTTTATTATATACATATATTTTATTATATATATATTATATATATTTTATTATATACATATATTTTTTATATATATATATATTATATTTTTTTATTATATATATATATATATATATATATATATATATATATATATATATATATATAAAATTGTTGAATGATATTCTTCCGATTACTTCCGTTTCAGGGGGGGGGTACAATATACAAAAAGATTTAAAACACGAAATTCCTATGTCCGTTCCATTTTTACAACAACCGTAAAACAGTGCATTCTTTGAGTGTTTTACCGTAAATACTATTTTACCCATAAACGTGAACGATTGATAAGATTTATTTCAGTTTTAACTTTAATAAACAGACGGAAATGTTATTTTTATTTTTATAATATATTTTTCTATACCTAATGAATCATTATTAAAAAAATAACGTGAACGAGTACCGAAGTTTGTATTTCAAATTCAAAATGTGACAGATTAATTGTTTTTGAAATGTGACAGATTAATGTTTTTTTTAAAAAATGGCGGAATATATTTCAAATCTGAGTGTGAGAGACCAATAGTATAACTATGTAAAAGTTGTCTGCAACACTGACATATTATTTGTTAACAACATTACAAAACATAAACTGTCAACAATTGTAAACATCAACTGAATTAAAAGAAATATATTGTAAGATGGTCAACATCCTGAAATTTGGAATGTAGACTAACACTGACATATTATTTAAGATGTATACTTTTTGACCGAGTAGTGCTCGTTGCTTGCGTTTTGTTGCGTTTTTTAGAGGGGTATTTTAAGTATTAGCGCCAGAAAAAAAATATATGTACAGCTGTATTGACAGTTGAGTCGTAAAATGTTTATTTCAAAATGAAACGCGATGAACAAAGTAAGCGGCAGTAAAAATAATTCTTTCACATCTAAAATAGAAGATATTGCCGGAGAGCTCTATTATCGTAATTATCTTACTGGCGATTAAGTTTAGGGGGGTGGTATGGCTTGGAACAAATAGCTTCGTTGTTTGCAACAATCGTTTCTTGTAACAGCGCCACACGTGTCTTCTGTCTGAGAAAAAACAAAAATAACGAACATTAACTGCCAACGAGGGACTGCGTGTAACATAGTTTATACACTTAAGCGAGATTTGAGGAGACTAGCGTGCTCATATAACGCATCAAATTGCAACTATTTACGATTGCTATGATATTGTTCCATTGACTACCGTGCACTCATTAACGCTTATTTTCAAGTTGCCTCCGGTCTTGACTCTTTAAAAAAAAAATATCCGAGCAATTGTTATTTGTTTTATGACAGAAAACAGTCCAACGTCGCCCACACTCGAAAGTGCATTACTTCCCTTTTCTCCCTACCCCCGATAAGTTTAATAATTCCAATTTCTTATACAATCTCTATGTACCGGGCTAGAGAACTTCTCACGATTTCTAGCATCATATATGCCCACAAAACGAGCATTCGGTCATTAATAAATTATGGTTGCCGTATTGGTGCTGAGATCGACCATTGAACTTCATCTCTTCTTCCGTAGCAAAGGAAGAAAATCTCATATAGGTTACATGTCTATCCGGCTTCAGCGTCTGTTTCATCGGCGCAATGCTGTGAGATTGTGTTTTGCTTAGAAATACTTCAATGGAACGTGCTCTAATGAACGTGCTGTACTTGCGCCATTTTAATTGAAATACTCCCCAGGATCCCGTCAATCAGCAAAATCCCAACTCTACACTTAAGAGCTACCCAAGATACCGAAAATAGTTGTATTAATTGGAACTGCATGCATTTGAAAATAGCCACCATGCCATTTTTCCTGAGAGTTTCAACACACAAAAGTGTAAATGTAATGTGAATAAAGATTTTGCTGCTTGATTCTCGACTGTGGATGCAGCTGCATGTAAGATTTTCAACTGCCGCCCAAGTCTCACTGACGGTGTTCATTGTTTGGTGTGAATATATGTTAAATAGGCGCAGAGAAATGCGATAAGAAAGTAGGAAAAAAAAAAGACTGAGATTAGATTAAAAATAGAAAGTTTGTGTGTGGACATTCCTACTAATCTGACACGTTCTTTTTTTATCTAAATAAGGTTAAATATTATCCAAGGCCAACATGATAGTGCGGCTTCAGCAGATGGCCTAATAAGATTTATCTTTGACCTTGCTGCAGTGAGAGACTATCGCATTTCCTTCATTGTCTGCGAACAGATTAACTTTCCAGGATGGGCCTAAGACCATCGCTGTATTGTACATGTGGCAATAGCTACGATGAAATTTTCTGTGTAGTAAAAGATTCTATTGACTATGCCATTGTTTGTCGCTGAAAAAAATTCACCCTCTCTGCCTCTCCGCTTTCTCGCTATATATATATATATATATATATATATATATATATATATATATATATATATATATATATATGGGGGGGTATGTATTAGTGATGGGACGATTCTAATATTTTTCCGATTCCCATACAATTACCGATTCCGTTATGAATTCCCAATTCCGATACAATTACTGATTAAGATTCCTTATGAATTTCTAAATATTTTACTGTATAGATGTATTTTTCTCCAAATACTGTAGAAACACCCATGTTAAATATAAGGATATTTTTCTAAACGTAAAAAATATACTTGTTGGGGAAGAGCTATCGATTTTAGTTTCACTGATGGTTAAAAATAAATAAATATTTATTATTTTATCGTTATTTCCACTAATGGAAGATTTTGCTCTAAAGGAAATCAAATATAACAAATGACAATTAAAAGAATCGGTACAGATTTTTCCGATTCCGATACCAATTCAGATATCGTCAAATATTCCAATTTTTCCGATTAGCGATTAATCGTCCAAACACTACTATGTATGTATTTCATTAAATGAAATAAAAACGTTTTAGTCTTTTATTTTAATTTTCAATTTTCTTTCCAACTTCCGAATAGCAGTCTCCATTTTTGGCATGAACAGGCTGATGTAAGAACTATATTAATAATAATCCCAGTATTTCCTATCCTTCTGGATTAATCATCAAGGATAGATATATCCTATTAGTCTTGTATACGTGTTTTGTTTTTCATTCAAGTGATTATTTTTTATTTTTTGATTGGTTAATTATTTTATTTATTTTTCTTTTTTTCCCACTTTTTCATTGGTTTACTTTAAAATATTAACCGTAATAATATTGAATCCCCATCTACACGTACTACACCCATAAAACCTTTTCATAAAAAAACGGATGCATTATAATTATAGAATAAATGAAAATGTATTATTTTTTTAAATAAAATGTGCCCTATAATCCTAAATAAAAAATAAAATCATTTACTATAAAATTAAAACCCCTAACCCGATCCTAACTCCTCCTGCTCGACTGAGCTGGTTGATAGGACTAACTTTGTTTATGAATCCAAACGCCCTTTGAGAGACTGTTTCCAACAATAAAGGTGAAAACATATACATATGTTTCACTAGTATCACTTTGTCGAGGAGATAAACAATGTAGCGCTCCGAAATTTAATAGCTTTACTAATAAACATTCCTGTCTCAATTTCGGAAGTCTATACTTCAACAGACCAATTATACACGAAACACAAGGAGCATTACTAATAAAATCTAAAAACTCTTATTAATAGAATAAACTCTACCAATAGTAATAATATCCTGAAATATTTGTAAAGTTATTAAAATAATAAAACAATGATGGAGAAAAATGTTGGTTGTTGGTTGTTTTTGTTTTACGGTATATCGACCCTTTTAAAAAATAAAATTCTTCAAAATCTTTGGATTCGGCATTAAATAACCTATTTAATGCCGAATCCAAAGATTTGGAAGAATTTTTTTTTAATAGAACATATTTGTTGTTTTCAAGTCGGTTTCTATTTAACTCATATTTGGGACCCTAACAGGTATTACCCTTCCGGGTCAGAGTAGATATAGGAACAATGGTAATTAAAGGATGGCTTCACACTCCCCAAAGCCCGCAAGCTGGGGCCTCACCATTGGATATAGTTATAGGTCTGCTGGAAATGTCTTCTCAATTATTAAATCATTTCTTTCTGATAGGTTCATAAGAGTAGTAGCTGAGGGGCAAAAATCAGAAGCTCACAGTATTAATGCCGGTGTCCCTCAGGGGTCCATCCTGGGCCCAACTCTTTTCCTGATCTACATTAATGATCTTCCAAATCACATCCTTACATCATTTGTAGACATCTATGCTGACGACAGTACCATTTATGTTAGCACATCTAAGACAGTAAACGACCAAGTTCTCTCCAATTCACTCTCCTCTGATCTTGAGCACGTAGTACAATGGGGTAGGGAGTGGCTGGTCACTTTTAATGCATCTAAAACCAAGCTTCTCTCTTTACATCATCAACATTCTGATCCACGTCTGGCATCAATTGAAATGAATGGCTTTCGTCTTCAGGAGGCCTCAAGTTTTGACAAGCTCCTTGGCTTGTCCATTACTCCTGTTCTTAAATGGGACAAGTACATCAAATCTGTTGCCAATGCCTCTGGAAAAATGGTGGGATCTTTCTATCGATCCGGTAGATATCTCACTGCTGATGCTATTCTCTATCTATATAAGAGCCAGGTACGTCCAAGGATGGAATACTGTTGCCACATCTGGGCAGGAGCTGCTAGCAAGGACTTGGCCTGCCTTGATAGAGTTCAAAATAGATTCGTAGCCTCGTAGGAGATGTCCTTTTCTCTTACTTGCAACCTCTATCTCACAGAAGAGATGTTGCCAGTTTGTCTCTGATGTATCGTTATTTTCATGGAAAGTGTTCGTCTGAGCTTCAATCTATGGTCCCCTCTCGCCAAACTTTTACAAGAAACACTCGTCTAGCTGTAAACACTATCAATAATTCCCCCCACTCTTTATCTGTGCCTAAACCTAAACGTAGATTCCATGAACAGAGCTTCTTTCTTAGAACTGAACGCCTGTGGAATTGTCTTCCGTTTTCCTGCTTTCTGGGTGACTACAATATGGTTGTGTTCAAGTCTAACGTAAATAAGTTCTTGATGAGCCGTTCCATATAAGTTATCAAATTTACCAAATTTTCATTACTAATGATTACTATATTGTCCAATTTCTACTGTACACTCTTTAACCCTTATCCTTGAGTCGCCTCTTGGCCTTGATAATGTGGTGATGCCTATGTAAAAAAAAAAAAGAAACCCCAGAAAAAGAGGTCATATCCAGGACCCGGAGAAAAATGTAACATATTTAAACAATGCAAAAATAAAATAATAAACCAATGAGAAAAAATTATATAACTTGTACAAACCAGTAGGATTCATCTATCTCTAATGAGGAATCCAGAAGAACTGGAAAGTACTCGGACTCATGATAAATATGGCGATTACATCTAACAGTCAATGCCAGATATGAAGACTTATTCGGAACTCGGAAAGGATCGGAAATAGAATCAATAGACACAAAATGTATTTTATTTAATGAAATATGCATAAGAAAACAATGCTGCATATATATATATATATATATATATATATATATATATATATATATTTATATATATATATATATATATATATATTTATATATATATATTAGTCCTGGCGCGAAAGAGCAGGACACAAAATGTTTTAAATAATAATAGAATAACAATAACAAAGACTTTCTCTGGCGAGCACTACTATTGACCGTACCAGTTAGACACTCTTTTTGTAAATTTTCATCTGTATTTTTCTCGTTATGTAGTGAATATTTATTAATGAAACCTATATGAAATATGTTTCCTTATTAAATTTTAAAGATTTTCTATTCTGACAGAAGTTTAAAAAATTTAATCTAAAAAGTTATTTTAAAGTTTTTGTTAAAAAATTCAGATTTTCCCATTATTAAGACCTGTATTACAAAGAGGGGATTGCAAAAAAAAATGAGTTGTGGTGTGAGGAGAAATATGAACTGAAACAGAGACAATATTCAGACCAGTAACAATTCAAAGAGGGGGTTTCAATAATAAGTTGTGGTGAGAAATACAAACTGAAATAGAGAGAAGGAGAGTTTTAAAATATCTTAAAAAGATAAACTACAAGTTAGAAAAGCACTTCATCCAAGGCATGAAAATTGTTAAACAAAATGTGTTTACTATAGGCTTTAAAAATAAAGGTACAATACTCAATTTGAAAGTTATTTATCTTAAAAATGTACTTTTATAAATTTTACAAAGTAATGTATAAAAAATGAATTTATATTGAATCAAAAAATTACTTGGATTTATTTTATATAATGTACATTTTGTTGCTATTTAAAAACATATTCTTTCATCTAGCAATTAATGATATAGATAGATTTTTAATGATTTTTTTAAAGTGCAACAGAACGTACATTACATAAAATAAATCCAAGGTAATTATATATATATATATATATATATATATATATATATATATATATATATATATATTTTTTCATTAAGCTTACTACTGTTTTCTTTCGACATGTAAGAATTTCATAATTCATATATGTGCAAATTTTGGCATGTAGCACAAAGTAAAATTATTTACTCTTATTAGTGATGGGACGATTCTAACATTTTTTTTTCGGGATTTCCTTTCTGTTACAGGTTCTTTTCTGACTCTCCGATTTCGATAAAATTACTTATTTAAAATTCGACTCTCTTAAAATTTCTTAATATAGAAGCAATTTTGTCTGTGTGGGTTGATTACCGCAAAAAATCGATTTAATATGTATTTTCGCAAATGTACTAATACAATTATGTGTGTGCGAAATAGTTATTACCTTTACTGGTAATCAATAACTATTTTTTCCTCAGTAATTCGGGTAATGAAGAATTACGTTTTATACAAAAGCAACGAAATTAAAACAATAAAAAAGTATCGCTTTGGATTTGGGAAATGTTAGTTTTTTTCGAGTCCGGTACTTACCAAAATTTCTATTTTTCGATTCTCGAATGCAATTCCGATTAATTGTTCTGAAACTAATAATTAGATCTGTTTTTTTTCTGATAATACGTAAGACTCTGGTACTCCTGATCATATAGAATGTTACCTGGCGTTGTGGTTTCGAATACTGCCGTCGGTAACTCGCCTATATATAACCATAATGTACAGTCCTGATTCGACGAGGCATTTTTCTGGCGATGACTTTAAAATCGATTACAACTGGCATTCTATCATCATTACATGAACATATAAAAATATTGCTTAATGTATATCTATAAATATAAAAGCGAAATTGTATGTATGTGTGTTCGCTTTTTCTGTGTGTCTACAAAATACTTCTTTTAGAGAAGCGGTCGGTCGGTTCACAACGTTTTAAAACTTTTTATATCACATAGAAATCGTAATATCTCACAGTTAACAACAAAGCTCGTCTCTCTATTTAATTTGCCCGATTTCGAGAAGATAAATATTCAATATTTGTCGCTCTCCGGATGTGGGTTAGTCTTTTTCCTATAACATCTTCGGGGGGGGGAACAAAAAAAAAACAATAAATAAATAAAAAGCATCCAGCAGTAAATGAAATCCCGCAGTCAAACTTGCCCTTATTAACTCATTAAAACGAGCACCTGCTAAATCCAAGTAATTAAATAAATTCAAACGTATTTCCGCAAGCATGTCGCGGTGGGGCAATGGTTAATGTCGCACGTTTTTTTCTTTTCACAACTTTGACTCAACGGTTCGGGTTGGATCCTCATACTTACTTTTTACCCCCCCACACACCTGCAAACACCCGGGCAACGCCGGGTAACCTTTGCTAGTCATCAATAAAAAGCGGGTGTTCCTCTGCATTTATTATCTCAAGCAACAAGTTGCATCTATCTTGCGTGTCCTGAAAATAGTTTTACTTTCATTTCTACTCAATGAATATATTTTGACGTGCATTTTCTTTTAAATATTTTTTGCTGAAAAAAAATGGACGTTTTTTCAAGATAATTCAATAAAGATCTGTATGTCAGTAAAGCATTGCCTTTGCAAGAAAATCAATAGAGTCACTTACGAAGGCTAACCTCATGAATATTTTATTTATGTATTTTGAATGACGTTCCGTCGCGAGGGACAATGGGAACCGCTTATACAGTTGTCTCTGCGGGAAGTTTATTATAAAACAAAGGTTATGCAATGCCAAAAAGCTCTCTTTCGTCGGCATTACATTAGTCTAGTGGCAAAGAGAAGTCAAGAACGACAGAAAACAATGCCGACGTTTACAAGAGAGGCATTACACATTTCTAAATCACCTCCCATTTAGTATTCGCCATGTTCAACGTCCCTTTACTTTTCTGATCTTGTGAGAAACGGTAGATATTTACTTGCTACCACCCTCAGCAATAGGTTACACAAAGTCGGAATGTGGGAATGCCCAGCCAGCGCCCTTAAAACAGATACACGCTTGCCTAGGTAAAACTGTCAGAGCATCTCAATGGGCATTCTGCGGTAAAGGTGCTTCAGGCAAAAAGCTTTAACTTGCCCCATCCTAAAGCCGACTGGCAAGGCCTGCTAGATAATATCAAGGCGGCGTATCTCAGTCCGACAGGTGCATGATCTGTTCCTTGCCCCGCACCTGTTGAGCTTGTTGTCAAAAACTGATTCTTGCTGGTATTTTCTATCTAAGTCTCCAAGAAGCCGAAACAGTAAAGGGACCCCTCCTCCAACATAAAAAAATAATTGAAACCCGGTATGTTAGAGTGGTAATACTGGTTATATAGGAGGGCAAACTAAAGTAAAACCCCGGGATACGGTCACTATGGGTTAAATGTTTTTTTCCAGATTTTATCTGAGATACGATGGTTTTTCCTCGTCGCCTGGTTAGTGTATTTAACCCGCTTTACAGTGTTATCTATGATGTGTATTATATATTGTACTGTATTTTGTCACTAATTTTGGTACCGTATCCCGGGGTCAAATATAATATATATTTTTTTAAAAAATTGTTACAAGTCGTATGATATTCCTTTTTAAATGCAATGTGATTGATTAGCATCCATAGACCATTTTTGCTTTAAAAGAATATATATTTAAGAAACAAGGTTAATTGAAATGGTAATTTTTGAACAGAAATTGTCTGAGACTGACGAAAGATTGTCTGACAATTGTTAAAGAGGATAGCCATAGTAAGTGGTGTTAGTGAGTTCTTCGAGGCTTATAGGTGCTGATTTTCTTTGATGCAGCCTCTTTTGTAACTGTCTCATTGTAAGATCGAAGCAAGCGGATATTAAGCTGTGGCTTCAAACGGAATGTGTTCCTTTATTACCAACAAGAACGAACATATGAATTGATTATTTTTAAGAAACAATTTTAGAAACACCATGCTCAATCATAGTTCTAACACGACATTTTCTCACATAGGCATCACCACATACCAAGGCTAAGAGACCACTGAAGGATAAGGGTTAAAGAGTGTGCAGTAGAAATTGCCCAATATAGTAATCGTTAGTAAGCGGAATTCGGTAAATTTGTTAACTTATATGGAACGGCTATTCAAAAAGTTGTTTACGTTAGACTTGACGACAACTATATTATAGTCAGCTGGAAAGCAGAAAAACGGAAGACATTTACATAGGCGTGCAGTTCTAAGAAAGAAGCTTTGCTCATGGGATGTACGTTTAGGTTTAGTCACAGATAAAGAGTGGGGGAAATTAGTGATAGTTATTATATCCGACTATTCATTTACCTTCATATAAAACTCTATCTTTATTAGATACAAACACAAAAAATATCAATATTGTAAAATAAATTTTGAGACCAACGAAGTAAAAAAAAAATATGTTCCTTTTTGAAGGAGTAAAGAACGCGCTAACTTGTATCTAGTAAGCGGCTCTGTTGCCATCCAACACCTTCTGCCAGCTTGTCAATACCTTTGCAGGAAAATTCGGGGGTGGACACATAATGCAAACAAGTACGTAACTTTATTATCAGATGAATCAGGTGAATAGCACGGAGCCTCCCACCCAAGTTACTGTATGGTATCAATGACTACATGCGCGACATGCGGCCTGGTTTTATAATAGAGGAGAACGTGTTCTCGATTAACTAGTGCTGGCGCAAGGCCCGTTGCACACGTTTTTATTGCTGCAAATGTTGGCCTGCAGTACGTGTTTGCCTGTGCTTTATCGTTATTTTCATGGCAAGTGCTTGTCTGAGCTTCAATCTATGGCCCCCCCACGCCAAACTTTCAAAAGAACCACTTGTCTAGCTGAAAACACTGTCAATAATCCCCCCACTCTTTATATATGTCCAAACCTAAACGTAGATCCCATGAACAAAGCTTCTATCTCAGAGGTGTACGACTGTGGGACTGTCTTCCTTTTTCCTGCTTTCCAGCAGACTACAATCTGATTGTCTTCAAGTCCAATGTAAAAAAAAAAAATCCTTGATGAGCCCTTCCATATAAGTTAACAAATTTACCAGATTTCCATGGCTAACGATTACTGTATTGTCCAATTGACTACTGTATACTCTTAACCCTTATCCTCGAGTTGTGTCTGGGCCTTGATAAGTGGTGATCCCTATGTACAAAAGAAACATTTGGCCCTGTGGAAGCAGTTCATAATACACCACTTATCCACTAGACACACAGTATAATCTTGTGCATAGGCGGCCTTCCGGTTTGAGAAACATCATGTTACGTAGACAACCGATTTATAGAACGCTTTGCAGTTTCGTACAACATCCACTTTTTATCGCTACTAAGCAATGACTTAAATAATGATGCTCTTCTACGGCGAGGAAAAATCAAACAACCCCGAAAGAGACTCTAGACATTACTCACATCTGTCCAGATAAGAACTAATGGCTGGGATCAGTGTGTATGTTTTTATAACGTCTTATGTTCCTCCATCCGTTTGTCTGAACTCGAATATTATTGCTACACGTGTTTCTTATGAACTTGAACTAAATTCACGTGTTAATAAAATTAAAAAAAACGGTCAAAATGTTTTGATTACAACCTCATAAATATTTTCAAATTGTATAATCAGCTTTTCCCAACGCCCCCCCCCCTAATATTATCACATTAAAACCACGCTTGATCTTGTCGGTATAAATGGGTGACTATATTGGAAAAAAAGAAGACCTTTATTTAGGAGATCACTCTGTTTACAATTAAGCAACCATAGTATATTATATGATTAGAACATTGTGTATTTAATACATGTACTAAAATAGTCCTGCTTATTAACTCAGTTGACATAACTTTTGAAGGTTTTATGACAACACTCTATCAGATATCCAGGACATTGCTTCAGAAAAAATAATTCTAAATGAAGCGCCTATGTTTCTTTTAACAGCAATTATTTATGTTCTTTCTATAAAGATGGTTCTTGCATATTTCGTTGTCCTCTCTCCCAAACGCGTTTAATAGTGTTTATATCTAGTGAGTTGGGGATGTTAACATCTAATTATACTGCAGCTAAGCTTGTGTTTTAATGATTTCGAAGAATAAGAGCTTCAAGCACACAGAGCCAAAAAAGCTAACGCACGCACACATACACACACACTTCCCTGAAAGTAAACGCTGACCAAATATTCAAAATCGTATCGTATTCGCTGCTCAATTAAGATCTTCACACTATGGCTAACTTAGATAAACTTTTACGAGGAATGGTGCACCTTCTCCAAGTGATGTATTAAGTATCTCATGTAGCAGCACGAAGCTGATTACTTCATCAGACTAGACGAATTTTTGTCCTGAAATCAAGTAGGACAAAGAGACTAAAACGAAAAATATACTACAATATATGGAAATTGTTAATTGGAAAGGGTACAATTATGTTCTCAATTTCTTTACTCACTCAGTGTTTAAGAGATAATGAACGTTAATGGAATATTCGGATATCTATGTATCTCTATATGAGATCACTTGGATTTATTTACATGAAGTCGTATATTCTATAATATCGATATTTCTCTTTTTTTTTCTCTCTCTTTCCTAGTCCCACTCTCCACTCTCTTTCTCTCTGTATATATATATATATATATATATATATATATATATATATATATATATATATATATATATATATATAT
This sequence comes from Euprymna scolopes, assembly GCF_053919585.1. Taxonomy (NCBI): domain Eukaryota; kingdom Metazoa; phylum Mollusca; class Cephalopoda; order Sepiida; family Sepiolidae; genus Euprymna; species Euprymna scolopes. The sequence continues at coordinate 41,021,182 of NC_136519.1, forward strand.
ATATATATGTATATATAATTTAAAGGAGATTAGAACAATAGTCTAAAGAGCTGAGTGTATTTTAATGAAACAGTGAAATTACTAGTTTAATTAAAATACAGGAAATAGAAAGTGCTCGTTGTAATTTAGATATATAATAAGCTCGATAGTTAAAAGTCCTAGAGCTAATTCTATATTAAGTAATGAGATTTAAATTTTTTAACTTTAAAAATTTTTTTTTTAATTTTTACATTTTAAATTATAAATCACATTACTTATATATATATATATATATATATATATATATATATATATATATATATATATATATACAGGCACTTTTGTTTCATTTAAATTTAGACGAAGTTCTCAGAAATCAAGGGGCCAACTACTTTGGGGCAATACTTGAACACTAATAAGTATTAGCCCAGGTTGTTGGCGCCTTGATTTCTGAGAACTTCGACTAAATTAAAATAAAGCAAAAGTGAAGTATATATATATATATATATATATATATATATATATATATATATATATATATATATATATATATATATACACACACAGAGGAAGAGAGACGAGCGTGATACTAGGAAAGAGAATTAAAAATGAGAAAGATCAATATTATAAAAAAGCGACTGCATGTTAATAAATTCAAGTGATTAGTGACACATTCATAGAAACTAGGAGACCCTGTGTAAATTCAGCAGAGGCTCATTCATATGTAATATATTGATGTTGACATTCTGTAGATCTTCGGTGTAAAGAAGGGCGCTCGTATATTATTGTAGCTCTTTTGCTAAAAAGGTAAAAGTATTGATCTAAGCCGGCAGGGACTCCCGGCGAGGCCCGGTCGTAAAGTACGGTTTAATATGATATTTTAATTATTGCTGATTTTGTATATATTATTATAGATTTAGTGTTCTATCCAGTTTTATATATAACAAATTTTCAATTTCAAGAATGCAGTTTAAATTCCAGGAATAAAACATTAACACAGCACAGACTTAGCATCTACACAGTGCGAATTTTAAAGAGAATATAATTACAAAACAAAATTTAATTCTATATGGATGAGAAAAAATATCCTTAACTTAAATTGTTAAATAGAAATAGACTTAAGCCTTGTATAAGCCGATTGCTCAAAGGTCCTCAATTATAGTAGAGAATTACACTATATCAGGATGAAAAAAGTAAACTGCAAATAAAATTTTGTAAATAGAAAACGGGGATCCTCAGCTGCTTACCATGTAGCTGTTTTGGAGATTCGAAAACAGGGACGCTGTTAAATACATTTCTCTCCCGTAAATAATACCACTTCCGCAATAAGAAAACGCAGAAGAATATGGTTACTATTTATACCGATATATAAAAAATAGACTATTAGTAATATATATATATATATATATATATATATATATATATATATATATATATATATATATATATATATATATATACTTACTTTTTTATTATAATAAGTATATACCTACGGACACTAGTGTGTCATCCTTTTGCGAATCTTCAGTGCAAGATGTCACGATTAGCACCAGTCGACAGATTCGAACTCGGCAACACGAGCTATCTCTGGCTATATTAGCAAATACAGTATCCATTCGGCTACTATTATCCGCGTGAAATAACGTTGAATTCAAACATTTTTTAAGGTTCTTTACGTCAGTCAGACAGTTATCTAATCGTTATACGATGATCTATGCACAAGAGATAAATTTACTGACACAAATTCAACTGAAAGTGCTCAACAATAAGAAACGAGTTTCTTAAAGGGGCTGTCATAATTACTTTTCATTATAATAGTTAAATACCTACAGACACTAGTGTTTCCTCCTTTTGGGAATCTTCAGTGAAGGGTGTCACGATTACCACTAGTCGACAGATTCGAATTCGGCAACACGAGCCATTTCTCACTCTCTCTCTCTCTCTCTCTCTCTCTCTCTCTCTCTCTCTCTCTCTGTCTTTGTCACTCGATATATATATAATATATATATATATATATATATATATATAT
>NC_136519.1:41025689-41075689 GCF_053919585.1 Euprymna scolopes
GACCAACTTTGATATGCGATGTTTACTTACGATATGGCGTTGTTTAAAGACCAGATGATTCTAGAGAACCCAAGTTAATATCACTGACAACGCCTCTCGGCACCTACGCTAGACAGAAGCCTATATTTGAAGTCTGTATTCTTAGATATATCAATACGTTGTGAAATTAAAACTGCACTATATCTGACCATTAAAACAATGGCGATACAAATTAAATTCATCGAGTTATGTTTATTCCCAGATATGCTTTTTTTTTTTAAATTCAGTTATTAATTTCTGTTTCGATTTTTATTTATATCGAGTAACTTTATATTTATAATACATATATGTATACATATATAGATATATATTAATAGACATATATATGTACATAAGTGTATATATATAACAAACACCTTTGTATCTATCTATATATATGTGTGTGTATATATATTGGCTTACAGATAAATTTCTTTAGTAAATTAAACTTAATACACTGATTAAAGAGTAGATAAAATGTAAGGAGAAAAAGCTTTCCAATTATATATATATATATATATATATATATATATATATGTGTGTGTGTGAGTGCTTTTGTGTGTGTATTTGTGTGTGTGTGTGTGTGTGTGTTATATGAATTCACACCCAGACACCCATCGCTGCATATAGCTAGATCTTTTACCGATGGATGCACTTCCACGACTCGTTTATAACACATTGTATTTTACTTTTAACTAAATAGAAAAAGGGCCTTGACTTTCGGGAAGGGATCAAAGTTCAGTATCTATTCTGATCCTGCACTCAAGTAGATTTGTGCTTGGTCATTTTAGGGTAAACTCTGTATACTGAGACAATTATTAATTTTTGGATACTGCAAGAGTTCCCCCTTTGCCTTTCTACTGGGGAGCTGGTTTTCCCCCACGTTAGAAAGGACCTTGTGTCACATCTTACTTTCGTGGCGAAGCCAAGAAATACCAATAGAAAAAGTGTTTTTAATATGATATCAATACATAAAATAATCAATATTATAATAGTATATATTTGTGTGCGTGTGTGTGTGTGTGTGTGTGTGTGGTTTCACATGTGGGTAATGACTAGGCCTATGATAACAAAACATTGTTTTGTCTCTCGAATAGATAACCCACATACTTAGAAACAGTTAATCAATCGAGAACCACATCACTCTATATAAAATCATATTAGATAGTAACTGATACACACTGAAGAGACAAAACAATGAAAAGAATATGCTTTTATCATAGCCCTAGTAATGAGTTGATAAAATACAAGCACGAAAGCATTCCAAACATATGCATAAACAGTCTGTATCTATGTGAAAGGTTTTGACATATGTTTAATCCCATCTTTTTATCGCATTCATTTTAATAGAATTCAAAACTATTTCATGAACCTTTTGAAAATGTTTTCTTTTTTAATCAAATATATACGTGTGTTTATGTGCAGCCCACGTTGTAGCCGTGAACAATACCTGGAAAACCTTTTTTCTTTCCCCGATAAAAGGAGAATGCACCTGTAAATTTACCCTTGTCCTCTCGTCCGTTCTTTTGTATGGACTTTCTTCAATAACTACACCTTGGAATGTTTGAAATTTTTCACAGCATAAAACATAATATGAGTAAAAGTAACTAACAGATATCTATATAATTGTGTTTCTCTATACTTCGCGATAATTCTTTTGTGTGCACCACGGGTTCTTTTAGGGCTAATATAAACACTCCATGTTTGGGACTACTTTACAATATTTGTCAAAATTTTATTGTGTATGTCTATTAAGCAGTTTTGCATGGTGCTGAACTCACATGTAAATGTGTTAAGGCTTTGAAGATTTTGGGGATGAATAGGGGGAAGCAAATGATGGACTTAGTCATTTCATTTTTGCATGGTGCAGAACTTAAATTTACATATTTTAAGGCCTGAAACTGTATACATATATATGTGTACATATATATGCACATATATATATATATATGTACATATATATATGTACATATATATGTACATATATATCTATCTATATATATATATATAATATTTTTTATATAGACTAATATTACATAGTCGATACACTGAACCTGCTAATATTTCGGAACAATGAGTCAATTGAAAAAACAAAAAAAAAAATATTCCTTTAGGCGACAGAAATAAAGCTCGTCTGCTATTAAAAATTGCTGGTTCTTAAATGAAGGGAGAGATATATGTAATTTTTTTAATTATAAAAATAAATACTTACTTGCTTACCTAAGTGATTTTTTTTTACTGTTTCATTTAATACATTTTTCTGAAACATTAGCATGATCAGAGTAGCAACTATATAATATTTGTATATAAAGAACAATATTCTACATTGCTCTTTTTATTGAGCACTCTTAATAACCTCGTTTTGACTCATAGAGTGTATCTCCTATAACACCTTTAACTTGGTGTATATATATTACCGCCCCCTTAATTAAACACTTCATCAAATCTCCACACTAACGTAATGTACTTGCAATGACTCTTATCCCTGAGTGACTTCCGGGCCTTGATAAGTGGTGATCACTGTGTAAAATATATATATATATATATATATATATATATATATATATATATATGTGTGTGTGTGTGTGTGTGTGTGTGGGTGTGTGTATGTATATGTGTTTATATATGTGTGTGTTTATATCTATGTATGTGTATATATGCATGTGTCTGTTTGTATATATATATATATATATATATATATACATATATATGTATATGCATGTGTATATATATGCACACATACATAAATATATACACACACACCCACATACATATATACACACAAGCACACACACACACACACACACATATATATATATATATATATATATATATATATATATATATATATATATATACACCAAGTTAAAGCTGTTCAGGAGATAAAGTTCATGAGTTAAAACGAGGCTATTAAGAGCGCTCAATTAAAAGAGCAGTCTGTAATGCCCTTTTTCTTGACTTGAGCATTTTTGGAAGTGATACACGATATGCCATTGTCGTATTAGACGATGCTTAGTGTAAACAAATCGAGCTTAGTATTGGGACGATGTTAAAACATCGTTAATTCAGTGCCCGCACTGCAACTGCTGATTGGCGTAACGGTTCATAGCTTCGACTCTCGTGCGGACGGTCGGTTTTCGATCCAGACTTGAGCTAGTTGCCTGTCTTGCTAAACTGATGAGATGTGATACAGCGAAACAGTTCTGTATGTGAATGACTGTGTGTGTATATATATATATATATATATATATATACATATATATATATATGCATATATATATATTTTATACTATTATAACTTTTCGATGTGATATTATGCATAAGTAAATAAAAACTATCTACTCCTTCTGTCTTGTTCTTTCTCCCATAATTTAAAATTAAACTCATAAGCGTTATTTCATGTAGTTCTCTTAGCATACGTATACACTGTATACGTAGTAATTAACGTCTTTTTTATTGGTGGATAAAATGTATGCAATCGTGTATATATTAGACACTGTTAATAATCTTGTATTTGTAGGTGAGGAACGTTTGCTGACCATGAAAGTGCATAATTATTCTTTTTTCCGATTGAAATATTAAAGTGAACCCCTTTATTTTCTTAAAATAAAACTGGAAAAGAGAACTATTTAAAAAAATAATAAACAACAAAATAATACTCTGAATAAGATCTAATTAGCGGCTATTTTTATCATGTCTAATTAGTTAAAATTTCAGAAAAAAACTAGTTCTTCTATTTTCAAGTGAACTCCTAGAGGATATCAATGGTCTTTCTTTTTCTTTTTATTTTTTACTTTTTTTTCTACAAAATCCACCGAAAAAATCCAAAACATTCCTAGTCAAATGTCGGTGATCATCGTACATATAACTGAATTTTATAAACGACTCCTTATATGGGCGTATTTGCCGAGCAAAACACGTTCTATTCTCTGTCACACGGAGTTGGAAAGTTTGAGTCATATAGTATCAAGTTGCAAGGTTCTTTTAGGGGATCGCTATTACACAACGAACAATGATGGAGTGTGTAAGTACATCCACTGGACCATCTGTAAAGAAAAATTAAACATCCAATGAAGGAGCAAATCCTGGGAACATCAATCTGAAAGAAATGATGGAAATTATTTATATAAAATTCACTACGACCATGTAATCCCTACAGCCTTTCAAATTCTGCTTTGAAACTTGACATAGTTATATACAATAAGTCAGAGAGAGTTGTAACCTTGCTTGAAGTGAGTGTCCGTGATGATGGAGGTCTGGACAGAGTTGAAAGGGATAGACATACTAATTATAAAGTATAATGTATGATATGAAAAGAAACTAGAATGTTAGAAAGATATCAATCATACCAGTTATTATAGGTGCAAGAGGGCTTATGAAGAAGAACCTTAATTCCTACCTAACTTATACACCTGGTGAATTGAGTGCAAAAGAGGTCCATACAATTGCACTTAAGGGAACAACGAGGATACTAAAAAGAGCTCAGGATTGGTTTCAATAATAAGCAGGGCAATGTGAGCAGTTAGTTTGACTGCCGCATACTCAGCGTTACGATCTTTTAAGGAAGAAAATCAAACATTAACTCCCGCAAGGATATGGCCAAATCTTTAGAATATGACCTCGAAATTGTTAGTAAACAAAGCCAAAAATTAGATGTTTATATGTAACGCTACCAATAGTATGCTTCTTTTTATAAACAAATCCGTCATAGCCGATATGATCCGTCCAAGCGTTAAATGTTTACACTGTTTGTATTGTGATCATAACTGCTCGTCTGAACTCCAATATCTGGCCCCCCTCGCCAATCTTTCACGAAAAACACCCGTCTAGCCGAATCCACTGTGAAAAATTCCCCCCATTCTTTATCTGTGCCTAAATCAAAACGTGGATTCCATGAACAAAGCTTCTTTCTTAGAACTGCATGACTGTGGAACTCTGTTCCGTCTGCCTGCTTCCCACCTGACTACAACTTGGATGTGTTAAGTTCAACGTTACCAAATTCCTAATGAACCGCCCCCTTAAGTAAACACTTCATCAAATCTCCACACTAACGTAATGTACTTGCAATAACCCTTATCACTGAGTGGCTTCCGGGCCTTGATAAGTGGTGACCTCTGTGTAAAAAAAAAAAAAAAACTGAGCTGGAAAACGTACATAGAAGATGTTGCCAAGTCTGCTGCAATGGATGAAGCTTCCCCGACCGAGCAAGAACTCCTTTTATATTTGTTAGTATCCTTTATCGCTATAGATCTATTATCAACTCGTGTATGGATTCTCTCAACATCAATTCTAATGAACAAAACACTATTCAGCTCGTACAAGATACAAACTATAATTTATAAGCTAGTTTATTCTCTACTGTTTGGCAAGCTCCAGCACCTGTCGAATCGATAGATAGTTACATCCTTGCGCCGGTTTCCAATGCTCCAGCGCTTTATAGCGTACAGGAAGACAAATATTTAAGCAATTTCGTGAGAGAAAAGGCTGTGTTTAGTAGGATATGAAAATAAGTATCTACAATGAACGTGTTTTCTTATTGCTTTCATTGGACAAGAAAGATATCATCAATTATACTTAAAAATAAAATCACTTTGAACTAACGCCGAACGTGCGATTTTACCGATTATAAAATGTCAGTTAATTTGAAAATAATACATATAATCGTATGATGTTTTTTTTTATGTATGCCATTTGCTTTGAATTTATAGAACGTGTATCCGTTTTAAAGTATTTAGACTTGTGCATACTATGTTAGACTAGGGTATTAACATTGAAACGACTAATGCCTTATGAATGGACACTCTGCCTGTTACATTTCTGTAAGCCAATCACACGTCTCTCGGTGTATATGAAGAGACTTCAAAACGCTTTGAATTTTTGATAATATAGTAGAGCTCCGGAATACAGTGACCCCTGGATACGTGTTTAAAATTTTTAGACTACAATGTGGAATATGTTTTTGGCCCCTGGTTACGGTATTTATCTCGCCTTACGGTGTCATTCCCAGTATTATTTTATTATATACATGTGTATCATATACTGTACTGCATTTTGCTATTAATTTTTAATATGCACTGTATAAAACGTTGCTTTGTTTCTCGCCATATAGTGATTTCACTTTACGATCCCAACCGTAGAAGTGATCTATGCCATACACGGAATTCTGCTGTATAACAACAAAACTATGTATTAAAGATATGTGGCGGCATTAGCATTATTTGGAGGTCAATGTTCGTACAGAAATTCAATTAGATCTTAGACGTGGCTCTTTATTCTTAAAAACAAATCCAATAATCCCTGTCGGCATCCTTTTTCTTTTGGGCCAAAAGCCAACATAATTTGGCCTATTATTTAAAAAGATTTTTCCCCTATGCTGTGGTATTGTGCCTGTCGTCCAGTGTAGCTCATCGAGGTCGACCCCGTTAAAACTAATTTATATGTCTTGCAGTGTTGTTAGATATTTTTTGTTTAGAAATTCATCCGATAACTATCGAAAATAGAAATAAAACAATCTTAAAAATAGTGTTTCCTCTCTTATGGATAAGAAGAAAAAATATTTTTTACGGGGGTACATTTTCCGTTAAACCGGCCAAGGAAAATAATAAAATCTCAACAAATCATAAAAAAAAACAAAAAAAAAAACAAAAAAAAACAGATTTATTTTCAACTAGAGATATAGCTGAGTTATAGAGCATTCGACTGTAGATCGAATAATCCCCTGTTCAAGTTCGGGTGTACTTCACCATTTATTTTATTATTGAGTTACATTTATGATAAAAGAAGAGAACTATTTAAAATCGCCGCAAATCATTTCTTCGTTTGCATATTTTTTTTATTTTAATAATAATCAGAAGTAACTTTTTAGCGCATTCATCGTTAAGCCCTAATATCAGATATGACAATGTAAAAAAAAACATAGACGATATTTGATGAACGACATTATTCTTGGTATTCTTTTTATTTTTTAAATTGTTATTTTTCGAATTAGTCCACCAGGGAAATTATTCCTAGTAATATATAATGGTCAATAGACGATAGGTTATATGACAATACATACTCAATTTGCATAAATTAAAATATCATGTTTAAGCGTATCGTACGAGCGGGCAACACCGGGCATCCAGCTGGATACACCATAAACATACCAACTATTAATGCGGGCGGCTATTGGGGCTTTATTACGCAGCATTATTACAATTCTTTATAATATTATATCTAGCTATTCAAGTATGATACTTGCATAATACTTCCAAGAGTTATGGAATTAACTGATTTTTAAGTACCAGTTCAAACGCTGACGTAGTAATATACGTAAGTAGACGGCATCAACGTGCATGTGTAAGTATGTTAATACAAAAAAGTCCAAGTCTAGCAAGAATATAGAGAAAGAGGGCGTTGTTTCTTCGAGGTATGCGGTAAAGAAGAAGACGAGGCTGCAAACGACAATCTGGTTACGATCAATAGTGCATTACTTCGGTCCGTACATCTGTCTAACCCCCCCTCTCTCTCTTTCCCTCTCTCTCTTTCTCTCTCTCTCTCTCTCTCTTTCTGTTTCGGTTTCTGAATTGTTGGATGTCTAACACGATTTCTATGCCTTCTTATCCCTTCCGCTCATTTTTCCAGTATATACCTATACATCTCTCTGTCCGTCTGTCTCTCTTTATATATATATATATATATATATATATATATATATATATATATATATATATATATATATATATATATATATATAATCAGGACATTTGGTTAAGCATATTATTTATTATCTGCAGACAGTTGCTTCGTCCTCAGGGGGTAATAACGCCATTCTTGCAAACAACTCGGTTTTCATTTTAAAATGTTGAGCTCCGTTTATCACAGAGTATTTTCTAATGTTACCATATATATATATATATATATATATATATATATATATATATATATATATATATATATATATATATATATATATATGTATATATATATATATGTGTGTGTGTGAGTGTGTTATGTAGATGTGTTTATAAATGGCTGTTTATGTATAAACATATATATATAAATATATAAACGCATGTATATATGTATATATGTACGTATGCATATATGTATAAATGTATGTGTATGAATATATATATGTGTATATATGCCTGTGCACGCGTATATATTTTTCTTATCATTTAACACTATACGAGAAATATGAACTTATTTTCAAAAAGTTAGGTTTTATTTCAAACGTTTTCATAGAACTGTTTCGCCCCATAGCTTGTATATAGAAACATAGTTCCGAATTAATCATAATTTTAACAACAGTGCGAGATAGCATATACGCAACATTCTAAGATCTTTGCTGACAAGTCTTACTTATGACCAGTCCAGTAATCGCGATTCAATTCTGTACTCCCGACATATGCTATGCGTCTTTATTTATAAATGTGTGTGCGTGTATGTATATGTGTGTTTATAAAAGGCTCTATATGCTTAAACACACATAAATTCCCGACATGCGCTATGCGTCTTTATTTATATGGTTTTATACTCTCAACATGTTATTGTGTTGTGTACTGTTCGTTCATTTATATATATATATATATATATATATATATATATATATATGCTTGACAAATGTGTGAGTACTTTTAGTTTTAAAACGTTTAATTTTTCTAATTTCAGTATATAATAGTAGTCCAGACAATTATGCAATTTTCGCCCCAGTTTATTTAATAATCTAGTACAAACTAAATACGAACATGAGTTCCGTTAAATACATTCATGTATTATTTTAATTAATTATAACCGAAATACATGTATTATTACTTTCTTATTTTAAACCTACTAATTAATATGTCTACGTCTCTTTCATACCGAAGGGTTTGTATTAACTTCCGGTATGTTTCAATTAAGCGCTTGTAATAGTTTATCTAGCTGAAACTTTAATTTTCCATATGTTGCCTCACCTTATATATATATATATACATATATATATATATATATATATATATATATATATATATATATATTATGTACTTGTAAATTCTATTTTCGTTTTTTCATTATTATGTAATATATATGAATTCTTTTAAGGTTAACATTGCATCCTTTTTGCCGCGACTTTGATTTGATGTAGAATCTGCATCAATTAAACGCGTTCAAATCATTTATTGGTATTCTTGTAATGTGCCTTACGTCAGTTTCCAGACTTCTTTTTGTACATGCAATTAAAATCGTCCTAGACTCTTGAAAATTCAGTATGTTATTGCTATACATCTTATAAGTTGACTGACTGATTTCTATGAGTACAGGTTCAAAAGAAGAGGTTTAGGGGGGAATAAACTATGCTAAAGCCTGATTGTCGCAGCTGGTGAATTTCAAAAATGAAATCTGGTAATATGGACATTTTGAGGAACAACTGTTTTCAACTTGGAAAAATAGCACAAAAATGTATAGCATTCTTCAGGCTGTTTGGATTAATCTTGCCTTAATCGAACATAAGTTTTTGAATGGCATAAGGATTAAGGTATGGCAGGGAGTCTCTGAGGAAAATGAGAGGAGCGAGAGGAGTAAGTAAATACGGAAACTATGGTTGATTAATCGATTGGTTAAATAAAGAATTTAATTGATAAGAACCGTCGTGTGTCTATAGATAAAAGTTTAATGTCACACAAAGGAAAGCTGAAATAGGATCATTAATAAAGGTGTGGCAGTAACTGGAGCAAAAGATCAGACAGAGTTAGTTTACAGAGAGTTTTCGGAGTGGCAGCAAGTCAAGGACAGTTTTTGAGTTGGGTCAACTGACAGCAGGTTGCAGTTGGAATCAGATCAAGGGAGCTTTAGTAGGCAGTAATGAGGAAATTAATTTATCAACTGACAAATGATTAAGATGTAGATGTTAGTTTTCCACAATGGTGGAACACACACACACACAAAGTGACATATATATATAAATACACACACACTGACATATATATAACTACACACACGGATAACTCCAGATGTGTCGGAGTTTGCGTTTTCTAGGTACTGATTAGGTGGAAAGTTTTCGTGAATATACCAGTCAGAAACTTCATATTTGTCACAGACTATTTGATCAAGATGGGTTTCAATGCAGTCCTCCATTTGTCCTATAGATCAGGCCTTGAACCCTGTGAGTTTTGGCTATTCCTTTATCTCAAGAAAAACCTGAGGAGATGAAAAAGTTTGTGATGACGGTTATTGACATGCTCACACCAGAGAACTTCTATGGGGCCTTCCAGAAGTTGTTAGAACTGCACGACAAGTGCATTGCTGTTGATTAAGGGGATTTAATGTGTATACTTTCATCAATAAAATGTCCATATTTAAATTGTCGGGGAAATTGTTAAAGGCATCTAGAATTTAAATAAAGGGGTTTACTTTTATTATATTGTTTCTTATACTACACCGATACTAGTATATTCTATCACCTACGTTTATTATGTCGGTTATACATTTTCATGTGTATTATACTAATAAGTATAATATAATAAAAAATCAATTTTTATCACGCTATTCCACTTTCAGAGTTTCAATTATTCTTTTTGTACTGCTAATTTCGAACAGTATATTTTATTCTATTCTAAAACAAAGTTTCACACGCCCTTAAGTTGCTTATCACTCTACTTTCCTACGAAAACTATAAAATAATAGTGTTTTACTATTTTTATATGTATAATATTCTTCTCTAAATGCGTGTGCCCTTTGATAATAGGATTTAACTTATTATACGTCTTATCACGTTGAATATTTATTGTATCGCTATGATACTTATTATATTAAAAGTTGCGCTTATGTAAGCAACTCTTTATTATATCATTGTATTTATTAATGATATTGCATTTATTCGTTAGCATCTTTACTGTATGATGCATAGTCTGCATCTTCCTCATTTGTAAAGAGTTTATAAGCATTAACTGAACCAACCTAGTACATATAAAAAGCAATTATTTTGTCAAAAGTTCATTTATGTAAGATGCTAGTGATATTTTTGTTTTATTCTCGCCTGCCCTATATGCCTTATAAATACTATCAGATAGTTAGCGTATCTGAATTTAACCAAATATTTAGGACTATTTTGTAAAACTAATAAAGGTTGATGACATATCACTCATTGTAACGTTATACATACATAAATACTTTAGTTCATACATTCACTTTTCATGGATATTCACCTTATGGCGTACACTTAGATTCTAGTTTTAAACACTTGTTCAAATATTCAACATTAGTTTTTTTTTTAAAGTGCTAACTTCTTTACGTATAGAATTGTATGTTTACTGTTTATTGTACGAGGTTGTCTATTTAATATTTTATTTTCTTTAAAATTATTATCGATCTATATATCTAAAAAAGTGAAAATGTATGTGTATGTGTGTGGCTGTGTGTATACATTCTCTATCAGACTACTCTGTCGATTTTCAGTCTACAGACCCAAAATTTGACATAAAGTTGTATTGGGATTTGGGAAAATATTTTACTCGGATTTCAGCCAGGAATTCGGCTGCCAATGGGTCAAAGTTAAACGAGTTAACCTTTGAAAATTCTACAGGAAATTATCCGCTTATTTCGGCTCTAAACACTGGAAAATTTAGATGTAGGTTACTTAGACATGGATCAACAATTTTACTTTGATTTGAGCTCAAAACAATAGATGTTAAGAGGACAAAAGTTTTTTTAAAAAATGGATTTTTGCAGTCTCTACCAGATTACTCAGCCAATTTTTGGTCTAAACTTTTTTTACATAAAGTGTATTCAGACAAAGGGCTAACTTTTTAATTGGGTGTTTGGCCGAAAATTTGGCTGATAAAAGCGGTCAAAGTTCACAATATTTTATCTTTGCGCTCTAGCCAACTATTCAGCAAATTTTGGGTCTTAACATTTGAATTTTTACATAAAGGGTATTAAGATATGCAGCAAGCTTTTAAATCAGTTTTTGGGTGAGAATTTCGCTTTCAAGAAGTCAAAGTTGAAATAGTTTATTATTTCAGACTCTACCAAACTCCTCCGCCAATTTTGAGTTTAAACACTGAAGATTTAAGATGTTGGTTATCTGGACATGAGTCAAACTTTTTTTAATATTTATATACATATGCACGAAAAGTCATAAACAGAAAATAGGGTCCGAGCAAAGTGGGTTTGAACTACTACTTATTCTATAAAAATCGTTGTGTAAATCCATTTTAACAAGCTTACTAAATCGATATGAAAAGAGATCGTTATTTTCTGTTCTATTTATTCGACTATTATTAATGTTCATGCCACTATTTGAGTTCATTGACTCTATAGTGTTTTATTATCATTATTTGATGGGTTGACCCGTCTGGCATTATCTATGTTGCCTGCTTCCATAGAATAGAAATAGGCACGAACTTTAATAAACAGTTTTTATATCTATCTGCGTAAGTATACTTTGATAATTATGTTGCAGTTTGAAAAAAATATGGTATAATAAAATTGTGGGATGTTTGTTCGCGCCTGACCTCCATAGAATGGAAATATGCCACAAAGTTTAACAATGTTTTTTTTTAATATAGAACCAGAGAATCGTGTGATAAGTGTTTCAGTGTGAACAGGTATGGTATAATAAATTATGGAGCTGATCTATATGATTTTTACTTTCATCATATTTTGCTTTGGTTTTGATACCCCAAATTCGAAGCTATCTCTTTACAACCCTTTCTTTTAATAACCTATCATACTTTCATAAATCAGAATCCATTTTCTGTAGGCTGTTTCTGAACCCAGTCAACGACGGCCACTTTTACTTTTAATATATATATATATATATATATATATATATATATATATATATATATATATATATATATATATATATATGTATATATATATATATTTATGTTTGATATATATATATATATATGTATAAATATATATTTATGTACACATATGTGTATATATATGTGTGTGTATATATATACATATATATATATTTATATATATGTATGTATATACACGGTGACTCCCCCCCCAAAAAAAAAACAAAAAAACAAAAGCTAAATGGAGACCATCAGAACTGAGAAAAAAAGCCAAAGACCCTAGTGTTTTGATGTGATGTTTTGAATATAATAAAATAGTTATGCCCAAAATTTAATTTAATTCGGACAAAACACTAAGAAACAGAGTTAATAAGAGGTGGGACCCGTTTTTTTTCGTCACCCTGTCTATGTACGCATATATATATATGTGTGTGTGTGTATAAAATTGGTTAATAAATTCCAATGAAAGAAAGATGTATATTTAAATAAGGGAGTAGTCACCAGCAATGTGTATTTATTAACATTATTTTATTATTCCGTGTCTTGGTTTTTCATTGAGAATTATGTTTGGATCATTGTAATAATAATGACTTAAAAACATTATTACAATGATTCAAACATAATTCTCAATGAAAAACCAAGACACGGAATAATAAAATAATGTTAAAAAATGCATATTGTTGATGACTACTCCCTTATTTAAATATATATATATATATATATATATATATATATATATATATATATATATATATATACATATGTATGTATATAGGTATATGTATGTATATAGGTATATATATATATGTATATATACATGTATATATATATATGTATATATGTATGTACATATATATGTATATATATATATATGTACATGTATGCATATATATGTATATATATATATGTATGTATATGTATATACATAAATGCATCTATATGTATATATATATATGTATATACCTGTATATATGTGTATATATATGTGGGTGCGCGCGTGTGTATGTGTAAGTGCATAATTAAATTTCGTGATATATTGGTCATAGTTTCACTGACACGAAGAGACATTTACTATTTAGCATTAAAAAACCCCTTGGAGTGTCCTTTTAGTACTCAACACATAATGAAACGATATAATCAGTAGCAAAATGGGAAGTACAGCTGTTATATATTATATTTCGTTTATTTACTGTAATCTCGTATAAGCGTGTGCATATATATGTATATAAATATATATATATATATATATATATCTGTGTGTGTGTGTATTTTATATTCCAATATGCAGCATTTTGATCTTCCATCGATACATTGTGTTTATATATAGATGTATGTGTGTATGTATATATACATGTACACACAGACCCACATATATATTCATATATATATATATAAAAAAAAATTATATATATATATATATATATATATATATATATATATATATATATACGTTTCTAACTTGTTGAACTGTAGTTCCTTATCTGTCTATCTGTGTCACTTATGGTATATGTGCATATGGCCTGTAAACTGTGAGTATCCGTTGTTCTTTCTCATAAAGTGATTTGATAGTAGTAGACTGGCTTCGACAAGGCTAACAGAAACGGATTTCACCGCGCCTTTCTTGTCGCACCTAGATCGCGTTACAAATATCTAAACCGTTTTGCAAACATCCGACGCCAGCCTAGACACGTCCACCCACGCGCCAAAACATAGACCGTCACCTCTACTGAAAAGCCAGCAAACGCAGAGAGAGAGAGAGAGAGAGAGAGAGTGAGGAGAGAGAGAGAGAGAGTGAGGAGGGGAAATGTATTCTCTGTTAAATCTTAGCGCGGTCGGATCGTATCACCTAGTTGACTGCAGGCACTCTTTTCTACGGCGACCTACATACAAGTTTTTATTAATTTTATTTTGCTTATAACAAAATAGAAACGGCGAACACACACAGATATACTCGAGTTTCCTCGCGTGCGCGCGCGCACACACACACACACAACCACACACACACAGGCACAGAAACAGGCATATGGAGAAAGTTTAACTATTGCTGATTTATTACTCCATTCTTTTTTTTTTTTTTTTGATTCGATAAAAATTAATACAAAATGTCTCATTGCCGCAATGTTTCATCACTGTCTGTTTTAAAAATATTTTAATGAAATGTGTTCTGATAAACTTGTTTAACGTGTACCTCCTGTGTTTCCGACAAACCTCCTCCTCCCCCCTTACTTATGTTGTCCCTAAATGCTAGGAATCTTTCTATTCTAATAGTTTCTTCCCTTGAACAGTTAGACTTTGAAATTCCCTTCCTGCTGCCTACTTCCCTGGCTTTACTGATATGCAGAAGTTTAAATGTAACATAAACAAATATCTTGTTAATCTTTCCAAGACATGATCCCAAATAGCAGCCCCTTGTTTCCAAGTGGATATATGTTTTCTAAGTGGTGAACATGAGTGTGTATATATATATATATATATATAAACGGCTAAAATGTGTATAACATAACGGAACATTACACCCCCCACATATATGTGTTTATTATTCGAGGTATTTTTTAAATTTTTTTTCTTCCTTTGAAGATTGTAATGCTGGGTATGGGGCAGCCAAACCAACCGCCAACATTGCCCCGCTTTTTTATTGAAACCAACCGAGAGCTCTTTTTAGTATCCTCGCTGTTCCCTTAAGTGCAATTGTCTGAATCTCTTTTGCACTTGGTTCACCAGGAAGATTAGTTAGGTAGGACTTCAGGTTCTTCTTTATAAGTCATGTGGCACCTATGATAAATGGTATGATCGATATCCCCTTTAGGTTCCAGTTTCTAATATCATACATGAGACCTTGGTCAGAATACAAAGCCTGGTTGACTAACTAATGGTTTTATTATTTAAAAACACGAGAATGGAAAACATTTATTCATTTTTTTTATATTGTCTGTATTTCCTACGAGAAATTATCATCCAGAATATACTTATTTGATTTTTACATGAAAATACTACATAAAAATAGCATGGCCCTTATTTCGTCTATTACACTGTTTTTCTCTACTTCTAGCAGGGATACTTGACGTTGACTGAGGGTGCATGATGTTAAACATATGTTTCACTCTTCCATATTGTATTGTCATCAAAATCGGTTGAATCGCATATTTTTCACTAAAATCGATCGATGGCCTAATTTAGTAGGGAGTCCATGGCGGTGCAACGAAAGGATGCTTCCCAACAGTGACTAAATCCACAACACATTCTAGTATAGATTGCATAAAACTAGTGTGGCCTATATATATATATATATATATATATATATATATATATATATATATATATAATTATTATACACCCCCTATTTACGTAATACCACTTATCAAAATGTTATCATGTACATCTATATCAAAAACACTTGTAAACGTTTTTTTTTATAATTTAAAAAAAAAAAATTCATTACTTTGTCGACCAGGCGCGTACGTACACCCCACAATTTTAATGAATAATCATTATGCCCGATCAAACATACCCATTCCTGTGTCTCGATACATCTTCTATTTTTATATGTGATCCGTTTTCTATAATAGTCAAACACATAGGAAACTATTCGTGACCGGACACGCACACAGCCGTTCAGCTTTATATATATATACACACACACACACACACACACACACACACACACACACATATATATATATATATATATATATATATGTGTGTGTGTGTGTGTGTGTGTACATGTATGTATACATATATGTGTATATATGTGTATATATATGTATATATATATGTATACATATATGTATGTATATACATATATGTATATATATGTATATATATATATGTATATATGTATGTATATATATGTATATATATAAATATATATATATATGTATATATATGTATGTGTATATATGTATATATATATGTACATATGTATATATGTGTGTATATACATATGTATATATATGCATGTATATGTATATATGTATGTATATATGTATATATATGTATGTATATGTATATATATGTATATATACATATATGCATATATATGTATATATATATGTATATATGTATATATATATGTATGTATATGTATGTACATGTATATATGTATATATATACATATACATACATATATACATATATACATACATATATATACATATATATGCATATATGTAAATATACATATATATACATATACATACATATATATACATATATACATACACATATATACATATATATGCATATATATACATATGTATATACACACATATAGTTCAATTCATATGTATATACACACATATAGTTCACTATTTTTCTGGGTCAACGACCAACTAGCACCGTTTATATTTGTGTGTGTATATGTGTATTGGGGTGGAGAGGGCTCCCGTAAGTCGTGGTGAAGGCAGCCTGTCTAGGAGAAGCAAATCTCTGATTAAAAAAAAACATAAAGCGGAAAACCATTACCCGCATTAAGCTGGTCTGCGGTTTAATTTTTTGCTGGCTATCTTGCTCTTGCTTGTTGCTTGATCTCAACATTTTGAACCGAGAGAGAGACTTAGCTGTCGTACACAGCTAACACTCTGTAACATCATATTTGTATAGATACTTCCTCAGGCATTTGGGCTCATTGATTTTAAATGTCTGAGGGAGTGGCACGTCTGACAAGACCTTGCAATCATCATATGTATATATATATATATATGTATATATATATATGTATATATGTATATGTATCTGTATATATATGTATATGTATATATATATATGTATATATATGTATATATATGTATATATATGTATATATGTATATGTATATATATGTATATATATATGTATCTAGTTATATATACATGTATATATATGTATGTATATATATATGTATATATATATATATATATATATATATATATATATATATATAAACGACTTAAATTACATTTAAAATGCCAAAAGTCAAGTATCATTGTGCAGTTGTGTTCAAAACAAAAATATTCATTTCGGACGCGCCTCTATCATATCAAAGGCGCTACTGTTTATCTTATATGTTTGACATTTCGGCTTGTGTGGTAATAAAAATTCTGAAATACATTTGTGATGTTAGGCTGTGTGAGATATTAGCTTTTGTCAAAATCACCTGTTCTTATTTTCATTGGTGCATTTCGATTATCTATTCTTGATATGTAGCGGAAACCTTTCATACAAAAACCTATCTAACCTAAGAATACTGACAAGCACATATAGTACCATCGTGTGTAATTTCATACAAATTGGCTCCACTGTTTTCGTGTGTATATAAAACGAACTCACAGAACCACAAAATTTATGTGATATAATAATAGAGGTCATATGAAATGAATTTGTTTGTGTGTGTCTGTGGGTGTGAGTTCCTTCCCAATACAACAGAAAACGGCTGAAATAATTTTTATGAAATTAAACACAAAGGTGCATTATCTGCCTGTAAGTGTTCTTAGATAATTTTTCTATGGTTATGTCTTTGTTGTCCATTGATAATCGAAATAAGCCGATTCAAACAGGGGACATCCGATTTTGATCCACGCTTACATTTTATACAACCTAACATCACAAGTGCACTGGAGAAGTTTTATTACCAAACAAATAGAAAGGCTCACAATATAAGTTCTTTTAAAATATAACATAAAATAGGTGGCAGCGGGTCTAGGGGTCATCTACTCTCTGTATTACCTAAACTTCGATGGAGTAGGGGATTCAAAGTCATCCTTTGGTGAGCCTTGATTATTATCACACATTTTACTTTTTTCACCTTCCATGTTTTTTTTTCTCTTTTTTTACTTTGTCGCTTTATGCCGAAAACCACTTAACGGGGGTGTAATAATTTGCTAGGTGACATTCAGGTTGTGTACTTGAAAATATACTCTGCTTACTTCAGAATGCTTACCTGAAGAAATAATCCGTAATATTTAGTAGAACATAGTAAAAAATATATATATCAAAAGAAAAGCAACATTGATCATTACATAGTCTTACACACATACACACACAAAGTTACACTTGCACATATATGTTTAAATCTGAATGTGTATATGATATATACCTATGCATATATATATTCACATATATATATACACATATATATATACATATATATGCATATACACATATACATATATATATACATATACATATGAATACATTTATACATATGAATACATATATGCATATATATATATATATATATATATATATATATACATATATATATATATAATATGAAGAAAATAACAAAGCAATATAAAAATATACACTAATGCGTATAGCTTTATTCGTTTATTCCATAACGATGTTACATCAATTAGGTTAATAGGATAAGTAAAATTCTTTATACCATGGTATTTCGAAGTCTAATGCGTTTCGTCATCAGAAGAAAGGGTTTTCTAGTTAACACATAAGGGATGCGACGTGATATAAACCTATTTTCATTTTGTAATAAAAGCAATATTGCTCCTCTCTCGCGTAGATCGCTTTGTAGTTCTCAAATTTCCCTCCCTCATCAGTTTGAATATATTCCCAATTTTCTCATGCACACTTACTGCGCTACTTATGCAGATATAGCTATACGTCGCATCCCTAACACGTTACCTACTATATTCTCTCCTCTTCCGATGAAAAGCATTAGGTTTCGAAATACCATGGTATAAACAGTTTTACTTATCCTACACCCTTAATTTATGTAAGATACTAATTTAATGAACGAATAAATCTATATGCATTAGGATATATTTTTATATTGTCTTTATCTTATTTCTTATTTTAGTGATATTCTATACATTCTAAAGTATTTGCTGTTATTCTGATAAGTCTCCTCTTAAAAATTCAATCTTATTCTGGTAATCTCTATAAAACACACACACCCACACACACACACACGGACGCACACAAATATATATATATATATATACATATATATATATATATTTATATATATATATATATATATATATATATATATATAATGGAGAGTAATCTATATATGTATATATGTATATAGACATATTACATGCACATATGTATGAGTATGTATGTGCGTACATGTTTGCGTGAGTGTACTCTTTTTCACTCTAGCGTTAGCCTATTGCTACTCAGACTAACGGCTATTGTACATACCATGTCTAATAGGGCATTGTGCGGAGTTGAGTAGCGAGATGTATGTTTGAATTTAATTTAACATTCTGCGTTTTAATAGAGCCAGGCTTTTGTGTTCTTTTAGAGTCGATAAAAGTCTTTACGTAAATAACGCTATTAGTCATCAGCACTATTTCTTAACAGCAGCATCTTATAAGCCACGTTATATCATTAGAAACATCGTAATAAACTAAACATACGAAACGTAAACTGATTTAGAGAGTCTTTCTAAGTCAAATAACAAAGCATTGTTTTCATTTCTGTCCGATAAATATATAATCATTATCTTCAAAATATTTTCGTACGCAATGTTTACAATGCTTTTCGTCAGAGCATAGTCCATTGTCTAAATACCACCTGTCCATATTAGGAGATTTGCTAAGTATATTTCTCGTAAAAAAAGAATTGTCATAACTTGTTTTGACCGAACTATTGTCCCCATCTTGAGTGTTATTTGTGCAACGTTTAAGTAAATATAGCCTTCAACCTTCGTCAGGCACGTTGATAGTTATATTGGAAAACAAAGGTTAAAAGTTACTGATTTTTTAATAAATGGTTCAACTTTCTTTGGAGTTGTTTTTTTTTTTCGCTGTGGTTTCGTATGTGGTAAAAAATTTAGATGATAAACGGGAGTCAACGTTAATAAAGTTCGACAGGGAATTATCCCCCGTTTATTGTTTAAAATTGAATGAGGACTAGTTGAATGTTGTGTTTTTCCTGGAATTACAAATTCCGATATGTGGCTAATTTTTATGGTCGGGTTTGTATTTTATTTTTAGGGTCGCTTCTTTTAGTCATATGATTCTTCATCTTATATCCCTGCCAGGTGTTAACATATAAAATAAAATTCAAGTTGAGAATAATAGTCCGATCAAAACCAGTAATATAAACAATCAGCGTTCATTTGAAAACTTCAAAACTGTAAGATTTCATTTTCAGGAAAATAAAAAAAATGTTTAGGAAAAAAAAATACTTTCTAATAAATTTAAAACTATTGAAACGTTTCTGAAAAAGAAAAGTATTTATTAAGCAGTATTTTAAAATTACTCAATATTTTCAAAATCATAAAATCAATGTCTACTAGTGTATCTTACCGCATATTTTACATGGAATTAGAAAATTAATCGTTTTACGCATTATTTATTTAAACCTTTAATGGATCCATAAACAAGAAAATAAATCGCTACTGATTTTAAAATATGCTATCCGAGTCATTGTAAATAAAGTACATTATCATATCCTATGGTAAAGTTATAATCTTCGAAAAGGTGAAGGCTGTAGGCACACTGCAGATGTAATCAGAACACAATTGTTAATTAATTAGGACGTTTACCTCGTCATGGTTGACAGACCACGAGTAGCTATTGTTATTTTTTCTAGTTCAATAGAAAGAGCCCGATTTCTAAAATATACTGAGAAGATCGGAGGTTATATCGGCGAAACATTGCGAAAATAACAGTTAAGACGAGAACATTAATTCATACAATGCAAATAGTACGATTGTTTTATTTATTAGTAATTTCGTTAATAATCATTCCAAAACGTGAAATTGTCTTTGGGTCTTTCTGTGTGTGTACATTTCTCTACACAATTACTTTGTCAATTTTCACTTTCCATACCCGAGATTTGACAGAATGGTATTGAGATTTGGAAAATCTTTTTAATCAGTTTTCGGCCATAAATTTGGCTTTCAAGGGGTAAATCTTCAACGATTTCACCTTTGACAACTCTACCAACCCCCTCCGTCCATTTTCAGTCTAAAGATGTGAAACTTTAGATGTAGGTTTCTTGGACATCGATTAAACTTCTTAATTCGATTTTAGCCCAATCAAATGTGAAGGGGTCAAAATTGGGGTCAAACTTACAACGAATTTGACTTCACAGCTAATTTTTGATGGAAACGTTTGAAATTTTACATAGATCTATTCAGCCATAGGGCACGTTTTTAACATGTGTTATGGCCAAAAATGTGGCAGATTGAGCGTCAAATTTCACAAGATTTTACTTTTGCGGCCTCAAGCATGCAGATCAGTAAATTTTTTGTCTAAACATATGGAATTTTAAATAAAGGGTATTCAGACATGCAGCAAGCTTTTTAAGCAGTTTATGGGAGAAATTTTGGCTGCCATATGGCCAAAGTTGAACGAGTGAACCTTTGCAGACCCTCCCAAACACCTCCGTTAATTTTAGGTTCAAACACTTTAAATATTACATATAGGTTACCTCGACATGAGTAAATTGTTTCATATATATATATATATATATATATATATATATATATATATATATATATATATATATATATATATATATATATGTGTGTGTGTGTGTGTGTGTGCGCACGCAATTAAATTATGAACAGTACAGAAACGAGAAAACAAATTCGATAACTAATTTTTTCCTGGTGTTATCATCCATACTCTTGAACTTCTACCCCTAAATAATTATGTGAGATACAAAACTAATCGATTTCAAAATTAGATTTTCTATACATCTTTATAAAACAATCGATTAAATGTAAAATTGCAATAACATGTGATATAGGAGAAATTAATTAATATTCGAAATCAGGTATGATGAAAATTGTTTCTCTTGGAAATTTCACTATACTAAGCTTCTTCTAACAAAAAAAAATGTGGTATATTTCCAGCGACAAAATTGCCCTGTATAATGTATGATATTTATATTTAAGTTTATTTAAAATTAATAATAAGGAAAATGTAGTCCATTGAATTCTGTCTGTGTTTGTTTATAATATCCTGTCAGATTATATTTGGTATGCCGATAATATGTCTTAGAAACTCACTTTTGATTAATGTTAATTTTCAAATATGAACACAAAGAGATGTTTTGTGGCGATTTTAAGTGGTACCGTTTTTTGATAACGTAAATTGAATTCATTATTAAGAAAACATTAGAAAAATGGACTTGAATCACCAGGCTTGAACTCCGGTTCATTCGATATGTATTCAAATGCTCTACCACTGAGCTATTCTTCGAGATGTCAACAAATTCGTTTCATTTTTCTATGAAGAAATTATTTGTTTAGCTATGAGTGTCTCTTGGCATGTGCAACCTAACTATTCCTCCTGTATTAATTCTTTTTTTAATTTTTTACAACGTAAGAATTCTTTAGGATCTTAATTGTCTGATTTTCGATATTTATCGGACGAATATCAGTATAAAAGACTGCCAGACATATAAATTACCTTTGTATTAAATTTGCAAAAGACAGGCTCAGCCGTTTCAGCACCTAACCACACACAACGTGATATTTATATAATACTAGATACATACATACATTATATATTTATAAGGAGATACAGGCTGCCTCCGATCATAGGGATGTTAAGACGTTTTACGCTTTGCTTCGTCAGGCCTATGATCTGAAATCCTTTTATAGTGCTTCCGGAAAAGTATTCAGGAAGAGTTGATATTAGGATGAACAGGGAGGCCTCCTTTAGTATTTGATTGATTATGGATACACACAAAGGGATGCCTACGTCGACATTGATAAATACTAGTGGAAAATTATGTGTATGTACAGGACGATTTGAACCAAATGAACCAAATGCCGCGATAAGAGGATAGATCATACACCGCCTAGAATTCCCAAATAGCCACCGAGTTGGTACTAACCAGGCTCAACGTTGATTTATTCGGGTATCTGAGGAGAACCGGTCTGTCAACGTGATTATGCCGTATACAAAAGGATATTACGAGAATAAATAAATGCATTAGTTTCTATAAGTTGGAAAGCATACCGCACTTTGATGCACTTTGGTATATTTGTTTGTAAAAGCAGGTAGTACAATATTAACATTGTTACGAATATTCAACTCATGACATAATTTATTCAACATTACTTCCCTCTAGAAAAATAAGTACTTCATTCTTTCTGAAAGACAAGTGTAACCCTAACGCTCTAATGCCTTACACTCACTCAATATTTATTGTCGACGGAAGAAAAAGAGCCAGAAATCTTAACATTCGCAAATGTCCTTCTAGAATATTGTTCGCCGCATGTGAATGTTGCAGCTAATACAAACAGATTCTGTCTTACGTATTAAGCCGTCTATCAATCAAACATACCCCCCACCCCCGAATCTTGTTGACTGATTAAGATCGATAGAGACCGCGAGTTGCGGATATTATCAGCAGCTGGCATGTTATGCATGAAGATATTGGGGTATACTTTTTATGTTTGTTTATATAAACATATCTACAATTACATACGCGCGCGTACACGGGTATACATAAACATCCACTTATATTGCTTATATATATATATATATATATATATATATATATATATATATATATATATATATATATTATAGACGGAAATAAAGTACAATAATATGCACAATGTATAAATTATATATAAATATATATATATATATATATATATATATATATATATATATATTTATTTATTGAATATATATATATATATATATTTAAATATTCAATATATGTACGTATATAAATTCATACAATATATATTTATTTTATATATAGAAAACATATATAAAATGTACTATACTATAGAAAATACATATGAAATATATATAAAATATACAAATATATAGGTATATAGGTAGATAGATTGATAGATAGATAGACAGATAGGCACGAGAGTCGTTCCTAACTTAATTGACCTTTTTTTTAAATTTATAAAAAGACGTACGACGGGATGAGCAGTTGCATTTAAACAAAGTTTGCTTTTTTTTAAGCTTTGATATGACAGTTATATTGCATTTATACAAGACGAATGATATCCTATAATGTTTGTGTGGTCTGTCATGCAAATATGGTTGAAAAAGATTGTGCAAAAAATCGTGCCGAAATAAATGAATCGTACAAATATAATACGACCAGGATGATTGTTTTATTCAGAGCTGCAATTCCAAAACTGTCATGCAGGCATCTACACGTTCGCAGTTCTCCGATGTTGTGTAAGTGCACAGGTTTGTGTGAAATACGCATTTAACCGCTGTTATCTCCTCATGTTTTGGCTATCTATCCGAAGCGCGCTCGCTATATACTTACTTATCTCCGTCATGCTAGTGCGGTGATAAAACAACGTTAGTGCGTGCTTTTCAATTGAATTCCCCTGCTGATAACGCTTACACTATAAGTGATTACAATTTTGTGTCTAGGTTAGTTCGACACACACAGACACACACACACACACACACACACACACACACACACATATATATATATATATGTATACACGTATACAAAACACACTATGTAATTTATTAACTGAACTGTATTATCCTGGGGTCCTCATTTCGAATCTCGCTAGATGAATCCACTCCGATGAGTCGTAGATGACGAAACACGTGTCAGTGGATAATTATATTTAAAAAATTATATATATATATATATATATATATATATATATATATATATATATATATATATATATACCGCTCCCCATGTGGGGGTCCCAAATTGGTTAAAGGGAAAATTATTCCCAACTCGCATTTAGTTAAAAATGCAGTTTCGTACATAATGAATTCATTCAAAAGGTATCCCAAAAGTAAATAACATCTCTCTCTTTCTCTCTCTCCCTCTCTCTCTCTCTCTTTATCTCTATCTATCTATCTATCTGTCTATCTATCTATATATATATATATATATATATATATATATATATATATATATATATATATATGGTTACAAAAGAAGTCCTCATATATATGTATATATATGTGTGTATATATATGCATACATATATGGATATATATGTGTGTGTATCTGTATATGTATATACATCTTTGTATATATATATGTGTATATGTATATATATGAATATATTTATATATATATGTACATATATATATGTATATTTATATATATGTATAGCTACATATGTATATCTATCTATCTATCTATCTATCTATATTTTTATATATATATATATATATATTAGGTTGATGCGAAAAAATGTATTTTGATATTCAACTATGTATATTAAAACGATATATATATATATATATATATATATATATATATATATATATATATATATATAATTTTCTCTTCATGCAAATGCTTCATGAATTACTGCACATTTCTGAACATATTTCAATCAAGGTGAAATACGCCCTTGTATATATTATAAGCTATATACATGTGTGTATATATATATATGTGTGTGTGTGTGTGTGTGTGTGTGTGTGTATGTATGTGTGTGTGTGGGCATAAAGTACTTGAAAAATGATAAACTGAAACCCTAGGGGCATATTTCGCCAACCATCTCATTAAGAATAAATCGTCTGTTATAACACTGAAATGCAGAAAAAAAAACGCATATTCCGAAATATTTTCTCTCTTATGACAATTCTAATCAATTTTTACATTTCTGTGTTCTACTAACGATTTACTCCTGACGGTTATGTTAGTGAAAGGGGCTCCTTGTGTATTAAGAACAAAGGGCTATACATTTTGTATATATATATATATATATATATATATATATATATATATATATATATATATATATATATATATGTATATATATATATATATATATAATTCACAGTCATGACTTTTTATTACTTTTTAAATGTTTTTTTTTTCAAAAAACCTAGGAAATATATATTAACAATTTCATGCGGTTATATAAACGAAAATAGTAATAGAACTCAATAGTTTGAATTTAAGGCGGGGGCCATTACTTTTTTAAATAATAACTAATGATTATAAATATGAACATATCAAGATATATATATATATATATATATATTTATATATATATATATATATATATACCTATTTATACGTATGTGTTTGCTTAAATGTGTAAATTTATACATCTCCCTCTCTTTCTCTCTCTCTCTACACACACACACACACACATATATATATATATATATATATATATATATATATATATATATATATATTGATGAGGCGATTACGGTATTTGCTCAATTAAGGTACAATTAGCAATTCTGTTCTAAATCTTCGATTTCGATAAAATTACCGAGTCTGACTTTGGTTCTTTTAAAATCCCTTAATATTTCGCTATAATTTTTAAAAAAAGTAAGGAACAATCTATAGAATGTGTACATATATTTTCACTCACGTAAAATTACCACCGCAGTGTCCATTTATAGAACCTAGTTTTATTGGTAGATAAAATGTCTATAATTGTATTAATAGGACTAATCCAAAAAAAAAAAAAAGAAGGAAAATAAGAAAACGATTAAAGTAATCGTTTTCAGCATTAGCAAATTTTGCAGAATTTTTCTTTCCTTTCCTAGACCTTATTATGCAAAACCTCATAATTTTTATTCTTCTGAAGCACTTTTGGTTTTTATTAATTGTACATATGACGCCTAGTTTCTAAGGCGGCTTTATATTCGAACGGCGATATACGCGTTTATTTATTTTTTTTCGTTTAATACCATTGGCGTTACTATATATATATATATATATATATATATATATATATATATATATATATATATATATATATATATATATATATATATATATATACATATATATATATATATATATATATATATATATATATATATATATTCTCTTCTGCTGAAGATTGTGTTCTCCCCCCCACCCCAGATTCTTTGTAAAATAGAATCAGTAAGAAAAGAAAAATGTGCTTCAAATCTATCAGACCTTTTCCGATGTCATTACTTATGCGAACCCCTCGCTTTCGCTATGATGAATATCGCAGTAGTATATCTGTAGCCATTCAAACAAACATATACTAGCAGATGCACCTGAACTATCATACACATAAGCCTTCCTGTGTAAGAGTAGACGTATAATATAACTATTCTATGTATTATTTAGATTCATTTCCCCTATTTTCTTGATCGGAATAGTTTTCTAAAGAACATTTTGATGGATCAGATTCTTACGGTACAGTTATTTTTTTTTGTTTTCTACATGGTAGTCACCACTTATCAAGGCCGGGAACCACTCGGGGATAAGAGTTATGGCGTGTACAGTAACCAATGGGATAATATCGTGGTAATATTTAGTAATGGAGATTTGATAAAGTGTCTTACTTAAAGGGGGCAGCTTATCAGGAATTTGTTTATGTTTGATTTGAAGACATCCAAGTTGTAGTCAGGTGGGAAACAGGCAAACGGAAGAGAGTTCTACAGGCGTGCACTTCTTAGAAAGAAAATGTGTTCATGGAGTCTACGTTTAGATTTAGGCACAGATAAAGAAAATTATGACCGGTTTCAGCTAGGGTGTTTTTCGTGAAAGATTGGCGAGGGGGGCCAGAGATTGGAGCTTAGGCGAGCACTTGCCATGGAAAATTTGTTTACATGAGTTAGATCTTACCAAGGCCCTAAGACCACTCAAAAAAATGGTTAATCAAAGTCGTGTGGTCACTGGGACAACAGGGTAGTGATTGTTAACGGTTGAAATTAGATAGATTTGGGTTATATAAGGGGCGAGTGATCAATCATATTTAAATCTAGCTTCAAGACGACCATGTTGTAGTCAGCTTTGAAACAGACTAGCGGAACAACGTTTTACGGGCGAGCAGTTCTAGGATTTATTTTTCCTCATATAATTTGTGCTTTGATTTAGGCACTGGATGAACAATGGTGGCAAGTTTGACAGTAGTTGTAGCTAGCAGTTTAGTAAATGTTATGCAGAACTGGACCCAAAAGTGAAGCTCAGAATAGCACTTGCCATGAACAAAATATGAAAAAAGAGACAGGCTTGTAGTGTCTCTTCTGTGGGATAGAGGTTGCAAAAAGTAATAAAATAACGTAATCTACTAGACTTAAAAGCTGGTTTTGGTACTCACTCAAGGCAAGATAGGGTACTCTGAGCAGATCGTATGAAGACGTGAGTTCTGTACTCTATTTAAGGGTGTACTATTCTCTTATGGATGTAGAGGGTTGCGTCCGGGGTAAAATACCTTCTGGAGCAGTAGAATTACGTATTCATTTTTTCAGCTACTCTTGCAACAAATACGATGTTAGTCTTCAATTTCTGGCCAGGGATGAAGGTTGATCCTAGAACTTGGCGATATAAAGTTTTTATTTTTTAAGACTGGGGCCATTCATGTAACATTTTGAAAACAAGTCATATTGATTGTCATTAAGTATATGGTATATGTTGAGATGGTTAGCAATTCCTAAATATATCACGGATTCAAGTAAATTACATCGAATTCATAACTGAGTAATTGGTCTCTACTGAGATGCAGAAGACCAATCTCTAGTAACAGAGTTTTAAAAGTTTATTTAATTAAATTTCTAATGCATAATATATTTCTATTTTGAAAATACGCAAAAATATAGAGATAAAGATTAGTCGGCACTATTTCAAAACGATCGTTTTTAGCTAATATGTCTAACATTTTCGCCAAAAGCCAAAACAATAGAGAAATAGATTTGGCATATTTTCTTTTACTCTTGCATGCAAATATATAATAAAGTCTGCAAAATATATCGTGACTAACGCTGTTGCTTTAACCCATTTAAACACAAACTTTAAACTTTCATAATCCGCAATGATTTAAAGATAACTGGGATTCCTCAGCCTTTAAAAGAGATTGTTTCTTCCGATAAAAAAAAGTATTTTAACAGCTTTCGTCAATAGAAAAAAGACAGAACGCCATTCCTCACGTGTTTCTTATTCTTTCATGCTAATATATCATAGAGTTTTAGAGATATCCTTTTTAAACTTATAATTTATTTCTTGAACTATACTTTATGATGTTCTTTCTCTAAACTACAATATATAATGCTCTTTTCATTAACTATAATTAATAATGTTGTTTTCTAAAAGTATAATTTATAATGGTATTTTCTTAAACTATAATTTATAATTTTCTTTTCTTAAACCATAATTTATAATGTTGTTTTCTAAAAGTATAATTTATAATGGCCTTTTCTTAAACTATAATTTATAATGGTCTTTTCTTAAACCATAATTTATAATGTTGTTTTCTAAAAGTATAATTTATAATGGTCTTTTCTTAAACTATAATTTATAATGTTTTCTTAAACCATAATTTATAATGTTGTTTTCTAAAAGTATAATTTATAATGGTCTTTTCTTAAACTATAATTTATAATGGTCTTTTCTTAAACCATAATTTATAATGTTGTTTTCTAAAAGTATAATTTATAATGGTCTTTTCCTAAACTATAATTTATAATGTTTTCTTAAAGCATAATTTATAATGTTGTTTTCTAAAAGTATAATTTATAATGGTCTTTTCTTGAACTATAATTTATAATTTTCTTTTCTTAAACCATAATTTATAATGTTGTTTTCTAAAAGTATAATTTATTATGGTATTTTCTTAAACTATAATTTATAATTTTCTTTTCTTAAACCATAATTTATAATGTTGTTTTCTAAAAGTATAATTTATAATGGTATTTTCTTAAACTATAATTTATAATGCTCTTTTCTTAAACCATAATTTATAATGCTGTTTTCTAAAAGTATAATGTGTAATGGTCTTTTCTTAAACCATAATTTATAATGTTGTTTTCTAAAAGTATAATTTATAATGGTCTTTTCGTAAACTATAATTTATAATTTTCTTTTCTTAAACCATTATTTATAATGTTGTTTTCTAAAAGTATAATTTATAATGGTCTTTTCTTACACCATAGTTTATAATGTTTTCTAAAAGTATAATTTATAATGGTCTTTTCTTAAACTATAATTTATAATTTTTTTTCTTAAACCATAATTTATAATGTTGTTTTCTAAAAGTATAATTTATAATGGTCTTTTCTTAAACTATAATTTATAATGTTGTTTTCTAAAAGTATAATTTATAATGGTCTTTCCTTAAACTATAATTTATAATGCTCTTTTCTTAAACCATAATTTATAATGTTTTTTCTAAAATTATAATTTATAATGGTCTTTTCTTAAACTATAATTTATAATTTTCTTTTCTTAAACCATAATTTATAATGCTGTTTTCTAAAAGTATAATTTATAATTGTCTTTTCTTAAACTACATTAATAATGCTCTTTTATTAAACCATAATTTATAATGTTGTTTTCTAAAAGTATAATTTATAATGGTCTTTTCTTAAACTATAATTTATAATGCTCTTTTCTTAAACCATAATTTATAATGTTGTTTTCTAAAAGTATAATTTATAATGGTCTTTTCTTAAACTATTTATTATAATTTTCTTTTCTTAAACCATAATTTATAATGTTGTTTTCTAAAAGTATAATTTATAATGCTCTTTTCTTAAACTATAATTAATAATGCTCTTTTCTTAAACCATAAATTATAATGTTGTTTTCTAAAAGTATAATTTATAATGGTATTTTCTTAAACTATAATTCATAATTTTCTTTTTTTAAACCATAATTTATAATGTTGTTTTCTAAAAGTATAATTTATAATGGTCTTTTCTTTAACTATAATTTATAATTTTCTTTTCTTAAACCATAATTTATAATGTTGTTTTCTAAAAGTATAATTTATAATGGTCTTTTCCTAAACTATAATTTATAATTTTCTTTTCTTAAACCATAATTTATAATGTTGTTTTCTAAAAGTATAATTTATAATGGTCTTTTCTTAAACTATAATTTATAATGCTCTTTTCTTAAACTATAATTTATAATGTTGTTTTCTAAAAGGATAATTTATAATAGTCTTTTCTTAAACTATAATTTATAATTTTCTTTTCTTAAACCATAATTTATAATGTTGTTTTCTAAAAGTATAATTTATAATGGTCTTTTCTTAAACTATAATTTATAATTTTCTTTTCTTAAACCATAATTTATAATGTTGTTTTCTGAAAGTATAATTTATAATAGTATTTTCTTAAATTATAATTTATAATTTTCTTTTCTTAAACTATAATTTATAATGTTCATTTCTTAAACCACAATTTATAATGTTCATTTCTTAAACCATAATTTATAAAGTTGCTTTAAATTATAATTAATAATGCTCTATTTTTAAAATATAATTCATATTCTTGTTTTCTTCAACTAGAATTTATAATGTTCTGTTTTTAAACACTATTTATAATGTTGTTTTATTTAATTAAATTTTATAATGTTGTTGTCTGAAACTATAATTCATTTTTCCTAAACTATAATTCATAATGCAGTTTTCTTAAACTATCATTTATATTGTTGTCTTCCTTAACTATATCGGTCCTGGATATGACCTTAAACTATATCCAGTGGTGAGGCCCTAGCTTGTGGGCTTTGGGGAGTGTGGAGCCGCCCTTTAATTACCATTGCTCCCAAGTCCACTCTGACCCGGAGTGGTCGTACCTGTTAGGGTCCCAACTATGGATTGAATAGAAACCGACGTGAAAACAACATATATATTCTATTAAAAACATTTTTTCTTCAAAATCTTTGGATTTGGCATTAAATAACCCAAAAAGGGTTGATATGCCGTAAAACAAAAACAACCAACCAAATCCTTAACTATAATTTATAATGTTGTCCATTTAAATTATAATTTATAATGTGGTTCATTTAAACTATAATTTATAATGTGGTTCATTTAAACTAGGCACCGCCAAAACTGGGGGGGTAGGTAAGTACTTTTTGCCGGACCGTATTTTTAAAAATCTTCCAAATATCAGGTAATTATCCGATTAATACGAAATTTTCAGCGATTATTAAGAGAAGAATGAACTTTATTACAGTGTACTTATTTTTCATAAACGATATTTATATATACTTTTTTTTTCTTACAAACCCCCATTGTTTTGAGGGAGTACAAATATGCTTAAAATAATCATCTGAAACTGAACAAAACATATTGTGTTGCTGTAAGGGACGGAATTATAGATTAAAAAAAGTGTTTGCATACCTTATTTTGACGTCTGAATATCAGAACTTCGATTGTGTTTAATTATCCCGCTTTTGAGTTTTGAAGTGTAAAATTCGGTGAATATGTTAAGTAAAATAATTAATTTAAGTTAAGCAAAACAAGAATTTTTTTTTTAATATTTATACGAAAAAAGTCATTTTAAAATCTTTTATTAATAAATTAACAGTTTTTTTTAGCGAGCCGAATAATGCATGACCATTTTTAAACAGAGCATGCTTTGACGAATCGATACAAAATAAATTCGATAAGTATTGTGCCCTTTGTGTTAAAAATAGCATCATTTTTTCGATCCCGTTTGAAAACGTTTGCCGCCTTTCGACGACGGTGGACCAAACGCGCTGAAATAATTGTTTATTCTGCTTTAAATTGCCTCCCCCACTCTTTTGGGGAGCCTGGCTCCCACACACATACACATTAAAAACCAAACTCATACAAATGGTCACCCATCTGGTACTGGCCAGCCTCAGCGTTAGTAATACATTGAAATTTTCGTCACTGAAAAATAAGATTTTTTTAGCCTTGTTTGGTCTTCCATAGTTTGCTTTTTATCAAATACAAACGTAAACATTGTCGATCTAGACTCTAGATCGACGCGAAGTAACTGGTTGCCTATATGAATAAGTGGAATTATTTGAAATCCAGGTACTTATATTATAATATTTTTGCATATTCTCATAGAAAATAATCTTAAATCTTAGTTAGACAACAAATAAATAAATTAATTATTTCAAAAACCTTCTTTTTAAATATTTATGTACGTGTTTGTGCAAGACAAAAAATGTCAATTGTTAACATTTTGGGAAAATTCAACATTTTAAATTTAATTAAAAATAGTAGAAAAAGTTTTACATAATTCGGTTTTCTATATGATAAAATTCAGGTTTTTATTATTCTGGAAAAAAAGTTACTCAGAAATAATGGATTTTAATAAATGTAATTTCGTTTTAAATAACAACAACTTGATTTTTCGGCCATTTTTGGCGGGGCCTAATTTAAAATATAATTTATAATGTGGTTCCCTAACAGAAACAAAAAGCAATACCTCATTAATGCTTCACACGTACTAATGTCTTTTGCAAAAAATTATTGTATTTATTCTATGAAATACACAAATTTTCCTTCTACTTTTTTAGAGTGAAAGAATGAAAAAGTTATAAAAAGATGCTGTACAGATACCGCTTAATAAACGGATGTAATCTACTAATTCGCAGTTTAACTAATTTACGAAGTGCACTTTATAGAGTAAAATACCTTTTTTGTACTTCAGTCATTTCAGTTTATTGTTTACTGTCTATTAACGGTGTATATTTACGGATTATATCGAATATATATATATATATATATATATATATATATATATATATATATATATATATATATATATATATATATATATATAATTATATACCCTGGTCAAAATCATTAGACCACTTAAGAAAGTAAGCGTTTACGCATATTATCGAATTTTTAATCAAACAAATGGTTAGAGCCATTGCCAAAAGGGAATATATGATGGAAAAAAATGAAATCTGCTTGATTCGAAACATTAAACTTAATCTTATAATTATTTTTTCAAAAACAAACATTTTCCCCTGGTCAAAATGATAAGACCACCGATAATTTATCTAACAAAAGGCAATTATAAATTACTAAAAAGG
Organism: Euprymna scolopes; assembly: GCF_053919585.1. NCBI lineage: Eukaryota > Metazoa > Mollusca > Cephalopoda > Sepiida > Sepiolidae > Euprymna > Euprymna scolopes. The sequence goes on from NC_136519.1 coordinate 41,060,153, forward strand.
GTCTCAGTATTTAGTATTGCATCCATTATTACAAATTACTTCAAAAATTCTCTTCGGCATGCTTTCGACTAAGTTTTTCATCAGTTGCGAAGGAATTGTATCCCATGTACTGAAAACTGAATCAGAAAGTTCCTTATCGAATCATACTGGGACCCATCCTTGAACACTTCTTTTGCAATCTATCCCCAAAGATTTTCAATCGGATTTAGATCCGGACAACATTCTTGATGATCTAACAATTATATATTATTTGAAGAAAAGTATTCTTGTGCTTGTCGAGAAGTGTGTATCGCAGCGTTGTCTTGCTGGAAAATCCAATTTCTTCTACACAGACGTGGACTTTCAGTTCTGATAGCAGCATTCTCAAACATTGAAATGTACTTCAAGATGTTTGGCGACCTTTCACTACTTGCAGCTTTAGGGTCACAGCTGACGAGAAAGCACCCCAGATCATTAAACACCCTCCTCCACTATTCCAAGTTGAAAAAGTCTCTTTGGGCACATTTTTATCATGCCAATACTGTTGAAATCCATCTGGACAATCTAGATTAAACTTTTTCTCATCGGAGAAAATTACATTTTCCCACTTCTTTTCATCCCAAGTCTGGTATTTGGCGGCATATATAAGTCGCTTAGTTTTGTGCTGTTCAAGAAGACGTGGTTTCTGCAGTCGCTTTAAATGATTGAAACACTTCATTTTCAGATGCAGTCTTATGGTTTTAGGGCTACATCTGCTACTGTTTGGCTTTTCAATCGACTTGAGCTCATACTGGAGGGGTTTCTTAACTTATTCTGATACGGCGGTTCAGTGATGGAGTTATTTTTTTTTGTCGACCTTGACTCTTTTTGTGGCCATATTTATCTGGATTTCTTGTGATGAGCGTTTGAAATTTGTGATGAGCGTTTTGCTACGATTCACTTCATTTGCAATGGATCTATATGAGAGTCCACCCCTATTATGTTCCAAGATTATTAATTTCTCAAACTCTGATAATGATTTCCCTTGTGCTATTTATAATTTAGTAAGATGTTTTTCTTGTTTTTTTTTATCAACTAACAAGTTGCTTTTAGTGACAGAGAAAGCTTTTCGTATTCATTTTTTTTTAAAACTAGCCGATTTTAATAAAGTGGGCTTATTATTTTGACAGGGTGGAAATGTTCGTTTTTTAAAAAAATAATTATTAGATAAGGGTTAAGGTTTCGAATGAAGGAGATTTCATGTTTTCCCCATCATATTATACCTGAAGGCAATGCTTTCAACCATTTGTTTAATTAAAATTTCGATATTATGCGTAAACGCTTACTTTCTTAAGTGGTCTTATGATTTTGTCCAGGACCATATATATATATATAAGTTAGGAAAGCAATTCATTCAGGGCATGAAAATTTTTAAACAAAATGTTTTTAATGTAGGATTTAAAAATAAAGGTACAAGATGCAAAGTGCACTTTTATAAATTTTACAAAGTAAGACATAACGGTTAATTTAAATTGAATCAAAAAATTACCTTAGGTATTCTACATTCTGTTGGCACTTTAAAAAAATCATGGAAAATGTTATATCTATATCATTAATTGCTAGATGAAAGAGGACTATTATATATATATATATATATATATATATATATAAAGATATTAATGAATCGTGCTATCAACCAATTTGTGCTATCAACCAATACATCATTAGCTTTAGTATTATATTTACTATTTGACATAAATATATTCAGAGGTTTTACCTATAACCACCCACTACAACGATATTCGTTAATTAATTAGTTTTGGCCTGCCAATTCCTGTATTACGCATTTTGAACACATTTGATTGTCTGTTTCCCGAATGTTTTGTGAATTCACAATTTTTATCTTCAACTTCTCAATTCTTTCCTTATATGAGGTGCTACCCAAACGTTCGAGAATTTGAACAGCGCGCGCGAACCAGCACTAGTACTGACTATTGCCGCTACCATTCGTGAGCAGTGCCCTCTGGGAGAGATCGCAATAGGCTTATCCAAGCGAAATTACTTCAAAGGAGACTGTGGAATCTAGGTTACAGCGGTAAGTCATATGTTATTTTTCATTGAGTTTATGTTCAACGAATTTACGGGTACCGCTAAATTTGATTACATTTGGAAGGAATAACCATTTACCGTGCAGGACTCCGATTAACCGACAATTGTAGAGCGTTTATATTCTGGCAGATGAATATTTTATGTATATATTTGCTGGACGCCCTACGTTGCCCAATTGTACACTACGCTTAATCATGCTATTTTAAATCATGCAGATTGCGTATGTATTGTTATATATATGTATATATATATATTTATATATATAAGAACAAGGAATTAATAAATCATGTTAAAACACTTTGAAAAAGAGTTAAAACATTTAATTTTACAAAAGAAGTACAGAATGAGTGGATAGCCCTAAATCCGCGGGGTTTCGAAGAAATACTTTTCTTCTCATCAGAGTTTAGGAGATAGCAAAATGCGGGATCGGATTTTACGTACGAAAGTATTTTATTAAGCTACAAGTGAGTCATAGACCTTACTTGGTAACAAATATTGAAGTAGAGGGAATAGGGTGAAAGGAAAAGTGATTCCACCTGAATGTATTATCTGGTGAAGGGTAAAATATCGAATAATGGTAAAATAAAAATAAAAAAGTTGATAAACATTTTCATTTCCACAAGAAAAATCCAAGAGATTCGTGTTATTGGAAGATGGTTCAAATAATCCAAATGGCAGAAACCCGTGGAATAATTTACAAATGAGTACAATGAAAAAGTGAATGCGTTCAAATAATATTATTAAAAGAAAGAGACTTTGTATTTTGAAAAAAGAAATTGAGAGATTTTAAAAAACACGACTGTCAGGGCTGGGTTAAGAATATATATATATATATATATATATATATATATATATATATATATATATATATATATATATATATATATATATATCATAATCTCGTTGACGCATTGGTTCTAATAAAATCTGTTGAGTTTTATTACTACCGTATGTGTGACCATCTGCGAATTCATGGCGATGTGTGATCTCTCCGCTTATCTCGGAATTTGTTTCTAGTCTTATTGTACACTTCACTTGCCACTGGTATTTAACAATGTCGGCTCAGTAATGGTGTGGTTAGAGATTGCTGACCTCCTGTCACAAATATTTCACGCGCTGAGAGTCCTTAGTGGGTATCCATAGTCTGTCTAAGGCTAATGGAGCCTGCGTATATATATATGTGTGTGTGTTAAGAGAGTCTGGGTTTGAAGATGAAGAATACGAAATTTGAATAATAATATATTCCACTATAATGCCTTATTATATTATATATTTTTTCATTCATAAATTTTGTGAGGCACGCGAACGCTTATATCGCAAATAATTCAATATTAATATTTTTTGTAAAATTGCATTGTTAAGCTTCCTAATGGATCACTTTTAACTTGTTGGTTGCTATCTTACTCTTGCTTGTTGCTGGATCTCAACATGTTTGAACCGAAAGAGGGACTTAGCTGTCGCAAAAGCTAAGACTCTGTAACATCATCTGTGTAGAGATACTCCCTCAGGCATTTTCTATAAATATGGCCCCGTGGCGATGGAAAAGTTGTGACGTGCGGAGGCTTGAAATGCTGGAAATATGTAATAATTGATCTCAATGATCGTCTTTAGTGTCATATCTGCTTGAGCGTGTGAATTCACTGGTAGGACTAAAAACAACAAAAAAGTCATTTTTAGGCTCATGGACTTTAAGTGTCTGAGAGAGTGGCACTCGTCTGACAAGAGGTTGCAATCATTACATGTGTATATATTTATATAGAAACTTAGACATGCATCACCTCAAAAAGAATTTTAAACAATGGAACACGCCACCAATACTTTTGTAATGATATGATACCGGTATATATTTCTTACTTTCAATTTTATCAAGCTGATTTGCTTTTAAATATTTTTTGAAATCTGCATGCATTATACCTATGATTGTTTTTTTCGTTTTTGATCGCGTTTTGCTATCCCCTTTTTATGTAAGTAAAAAAATAGGTAATTAGTTATAAACTAACAAAGAGATTGTGAAATTTCCTGGTCGTCAGAAATGGTTTCAAAACGTGCAAATCGCGCATGTTTGAAACACGTGCTTTGTGGTCACGTTGACAAGACATACGTGTGATTTCTCAATATAGGAAAGAGTTCGTAGTTAGAGGAGAATCAGATCAGTCAGTGGGAAAAAGCAGAGAGGTTTAGACCGTTTCTCAGTTAGAGCAAGGACACCCTTTAGGAAGCGAGAGGTTTTAGAGGTAATCATGTAAAATTTGGAATCCCTGAAATACAGAATCATGTCCGACCAGTCGAAGAAATAAACATATCATCGTGTGTTTTTATAACTGCCGTCTTGTGTTGTGTCATTCCACCAAAACAAAGGTAAAGTGAAATTGTATAACTATGAATTTATATTCATAAAAATGTACAACTGTTAAAACGTAAATGTCAAACGCACTCTCGATCTATCTATCAAGATATTCATAAATCTCCTCTCATTGAATTACATGCTAGGCTCTCCTATAGTAGCCTGCATCCTATCTATTTATATATACAGAACCGTCTCTTTCTTTATATATACCCTGTTTTTGTCTCAAATAAAACATGAACATCGTAAGAAAATATGAACACTCACAACAAATATATATATATATATATATATATATATATAATATCTAGCATCCCACAACATGATCACCCACATGAACACACTAAGACTCTTCCTAATACGAACAGTCAACACCAAAGAATAATACATACGTCATCTTAATACCACCCATTACATACCACTTCAATTCAAAACAATACGGCATGCAGGGCAGAAGCACGTAAATGAGTCATAGAAAGGAAAAAAATCGTAAGGCAATGTGTCGACTGTCAGCTTATTTATTCTATCTCTAAAGTAATCATTGGTAAATATTGTCAACAAAAATCTAAAGCTTTAAATCATTCCGCCTATTAGGAAGCCACGAGGGCTTTTATGTCAAGTCGAGATGGGTTCACGCACGTCGCTCCTCGTTAACCTTGTTTCATAATTAAAGCCCACGTTGCTCTTCTATGAGACAATATTTGTATTTCATGCTCAAGTGTCTACTCATTATTTTACTGGTGTGTCGGATATTCGGCAGTATTAGGAAATAACTCAGTTTCAGGTTTTATGTTATACGTTATATATATATATATATATATATATATATAATTATATATATATATATATAATTATATATATATATATATATATAATTATATATATATATATATACATACATACATACTATTACTTTGATAGTCATAATTTAACCACTCAAGATAAGAGTTAAGAGTTGGGTAGATGGTAAAACTAGGTCGGTTGCAGTGGAACTTGGCTTAGGGTAAAATGGACGATTCGATAGGAATTTATTCACTCAAGTGTTTAAGACAACCATACAAAATCTGGCAAGAAGCAGATAAACGGTGTTGCGCGCTTATAAGACAAAGAGTATTAGGAAATAAACTTTTCTCCTAGAATTTTCGCTTAATTTTGGTCGAAGTTTGGGAGAGAGGAAAGTTGTTAACGCTTGTTTCAGCTAGGCGAGAATTTATGGTGAACGGTGTGGCGGGGGGTATAGATTGGAGTTAAGTTGAACATTTGCATGAAATATAGATAGAGCAAAGAGAGACTCGCAACGTCTTTTACTTAGAACGAGGGGTTAGGAAGGCAAAAACGTTATCGCTCAATACACCTCGAATACGGTTTTGTACCTTGTCAAGACAACAAAGGGTACTTTTCGAAGTTCTCACCCTGATGTGTCAACAGTACTTCTGTTTAGGCTGTATGTGACTTCCGTGCATACAGATTATTTTGTCGGGGGTAACATACTTTCTGAAGTGAGAAAAATAAGCGGCTTCCCCTTCTTCGAGTGTGATCTCTCTTCATTTCCAGGTCACGGATTTCTTATTTAATCGTAAAATACGCCTGTTTGTCTGCTTACCGTTTCTTCGTCTAATATTATTATTACGATTCCCCTTTTATTCTTCTATATGCGCTGTTCGCACAGTTTCTAGCTTTTAGTAGACATATATTCTTATTGCATTGCAGGGGAAAACCAGGACGAAGCACTTTAATTATCTTACTGTGAGACATTAATTAAACACATCTAGTGGTGTGTTGATTGAATCGGTCTGGTGAGCATTTGGCAATACATCACGCTCTATGTAGGAGGACACCGAAACATCCGTGCGCAAAGTGTAAAAACCTTACGTTGGCATCTCCCCCGGCTGGATATACGTGCAATTGGATACCGTTTATAAATAAAATATTCTTTCGACACTTCTTGGGAAATAACTGGTTACAAACACAGGGTGTGAATGTTGTACACAAAACATATCTCCTCATCCTTGATCCTCGAAGCACGTTAAATTTTATTTTGTAATAATTACGGTATAGTTTATTTTCTTAATTACTGTAGTATTTCCAAATTTGCTAGTAAGAAATAAAACCTCACTTAGTAGATACGGTTAGTTAACGCTCCAATATTGCGAAAATAAAATATCGGTTGAAGAGAAAACAAAATCAAGCAAAGAGACACGAAGAAAAATACAAGGATGGAATACTGTTGCCATATATGGGCAGAAGCTGCTAAAAACAGCCTATCCTGCCTTGACAGAGTACAACATAGACTTCGTGGCTTAGTGGGGGATGCCCTTTTCTCTTCCCTGCAACTTCTCTCCCACAGAAGAGACGTTGCAAGCCTATCTTTGTTTTATCGTTATTTCCATGGCAGGTGTTCGTCTGAACTCCAATCTCTGGTCCCCCCCTCGCCAATCTTTTACGAAAACAACCCGTCTAGCTGCATCCACTGTCAAAAACTTTCCCCACTCTTTATCTGTGCCTAAATCAAAACGTAGATTCCATGAACAAAGCTTCTTTTTTAGAACTGCACGCCTGTGGAACTCTGTTCCGTCTGCCTGCTTCCCACCTGACTAAAACTTGGATGTCTTCAAGCCCAACGTAAACAAATTCCTGATGAACCGCCCCCTTAAGTAGAAACTTTATTAAATCTCCACACTAAGGTACTGCACTTACAATGGCCCTTACCCCGGAGTGGCTTCCGGGTCTTGATAAGTGGTGACCACCTTGTAAAAAAAAAACAAAAAAAAACAAAAATACACTCGAAATTATAAATATTGATGAGCAAGAATGAAGTAATACAAAAGTAAAAATAGCTAATGTAATTAAAATGAAGAAAAAACATGGGACGTGAAAATAAACCCCAGCCTCTAAAATCCATCCCCATGCGATTGCTCTTGCTCCCATCTCTTTTTTTTTTAGATATTACTAAAAAATAAATCCCTCGATTCCAATTTTGATGAGTGAGGGCGAAACATGTTAATTGACTCGTTTGGATTTTTTTTTCTATTTCCCTACTGTTATTTTTTTGTCGCTATCATTTTTCCTTTTCCCCTCGTTTTTTTTTTTTAAATATAAAATGAATTCCGAAGGAATACGTCTTCCTTTAATGATTGCCTTAATAATGTTTTGTACCACCAAGAAAATCGTGAAATATATATATGTGTGTGTGTGTGCGTAGTAAAAACGGAGCTGAAAACGTGTCGCTTCAAGAGTAAAAATTGGCAATGCTCAACTTTCCTCACTCCCTCTCTGTACCCAAAGCAAAACGAAAAAAAAAACAAAAAAAAAAACACACACTAAACAGGTGAAACGTCGTAGAGGTTTGAGATTTTTCCACCTCCGACAACAATTCGTATTCTAAATGATATAATATACGGCACATTTTGTTGATCTGCGAGATTAGGCAAGGTTTGCTTGATGGATGCTTCCTTGATGATCTATCCACCGACACATTTGCACAACTCAGCGATAGAAATAGGTGTGTCTTTCTGGGTGAGCTTGTGCTAAAAATTAAGTAATCAGATTTTTTTTTTCATGGAAAGCAATATAGAAATGTAATGTCTATATTGACCCTTTCCATATATATATATATATATATATATATATATATATATATATATATACATATATATATATAGTAGAAATGGTAATTAATCAAAACCTGAAGAAAGTGATCAATACTGTTGTAGAGCAAATATGCGTTTTATTTTTATGACCGTTTTTTCTTTTTAGTTACACTATTGTTTCAGCTACGTGACCGTTTTTTGGTCGTCACGTAGCCTGCTCAGACTTTTACAGAAATGTTCGTTTATGGTGGAACATTTCTGTAAAATCTTAGGAGGCTACATGACGGCTAAATAACGGTCGCATAGCTGAAACAATGATGTAACTAAACAGAAAAAAAAAACGGTAATGAAAAATAAAACATATGTGTGTATATATATATATATATATATATATATATATATATATATATATATATATATATATAGGGGTCCCAATAAAATGTATACACTCTTACAACTTGCTACATGAATACGCTATACCAAATTTCCAAGAGATGTTTAGGAATAAAGAATGCAACTTTCAGCAGAAGAGTTGATTTGTTTGGTTGGTTGTTTTTGTTTTACGCCATATCAACCCTTTTCAGATTATTTAATGCCAAATCCAAAGATGTAAGAAAAATTTGTGTATAGAATATATTTGCTGTTTTCAAGTCGGTTTCTATTTAACCTATACTTTTAATAGAATATATTATTCGTTTTCAAGTCGGTTTCTATTTAACCCAGAGTTTGGTCCCTAACAGGTAATATTACTCCGGTCAGAGTGGACCTGGAAGCAATGGCAATTAAAGGGTGGCTTCACACTTCCCAAAGCCTGCAAGCTGGAGCCTCACCACTGGATATAGTTTAAGGTCATATCCAGGACCCCAGCAGGATGGAGCACTTCCACACTATCATAACGTGCGAGTATATCTTGATAGTAGCCTGCGAAACAAATAGTTAGGACGAGGAGAAAGTATCGAGTACTGTCCACACTCACCGGATTTGACCTCTCTCATGGATTTTTCCTTTTTTTCAGAGAGGGATGTGGGTGTGGACATGTTAAATACAGAGTTCAGACCACAAAACGAGCTACAATGAGAGGGTTGAAAGCAACCATTGAAAGAAGATGTGTCAACATACGAATTAGACGGATTAGACATGCTTTCGATTCAATCAGTAAGCGTTGTCAGCTGTCCATGGACCACAATGGCCAATAATTTGTACCACTGTCGATAATTAGCTGGTTTCTATATTTGTTCACAGCATTTTGATGTATGAAACATTTCTTTTTCATAAGAAATGTTGGTTTTATGGCCATTTAAAGAGCGTATGCTTTTTATTGGGACACCCTCTATGTATTGTATAAAAAATAACTTCTGTTTCGTTTTAAAGTGAGGGAAATATATAGAACAACAGGAATTTTCGCGCAAACAAATGAGATCTGAAATTACAAAAAAAGTCTGAAATAAGTTTTGTTTTTGTACGTTTTGAATATTTATTTTTGCAATTTTTCTATAAATTATATAATAATAATAGACCCTCCCCGTCGCATTCGATATATGAGTGTCTCAGAACAAAATTCAGTTTCGGTGTTCATGACCCTCATGGGAATACAGTCCCGCAGAGAATTTGCAAATTTGGCAGCGGACAGTACTCAATAAATGGTTTGATGCAATATTGTTTGGCTTGTCAGTCGATTCTTTCTTTATTTCTCTTGTTTCACTTAGTTTTTTGTTCTCGTTTATATTCAAATCCCACCAGGGCATTGCGACATGTTCCTCGCCACAGTTTTCTACCAGACTTTTTTTCGAATAAGCGTTGCTGTAAGACTGTTATTACGTTTAACCTTTTATTTGCATCTAGGGGCGGCTAACCTGTCTTTTTTTTCTGTTTCGGCTTACTTTACACGAACTTCTCAGAAACCAAACCACTACTTTACTGTGGCTAATATTTGGATATTCCATTAAAAATCTCTTTTATTCCTTAAAGGTAGGTTTTACTTATTTTACGGCATTTCAACCCTTTTTAGGTTATTTAATGGCGAATTCAGTGATTTTGAAGAAAAAATCTTTAATAGAAAATATTCGGGTTTTTCTTTTTTTTCAAGTTGGTTTCTATTTAACCCATAGTTGGGACCTCAACAGGTACTACTGCCCCGAGTCAGAGTGGACCTGGGACCAATGGCAATCAAAGGGTGGATCCACACTCCTCAAAGCCCGCAAAGTGGGGGTTCACCATAAGATATTGATTCAGATCATATTCAGGACAATTATTTCTAAAGCCTTTTTAATAAATAAGTTTAGACTATAAGTTCCTCTCCCAACTAACAATGTATATCTTTCTTTTCTTTTTTTTCATCACTAAGTTTTACTGGAGCCCGGAAAAATAATTAATCCTATTTCGGCTGCGAATGCTATGTGACTTTGAATATTTGGACATGGTTTAATTCAAGGGAAAAGTAGCCGCGGGCAAAGTTTGTCTTGACAAACCTTAAAATTCGAGGATAGTATCTAGGCAGTTGGTTATGCTAGAGGGGTTTATACATCCTCACGCCACGCTTTCCAGACTACGTTCTTGAAACTAAATAACGTACACCTCAATTCAATACACACACGCACACGGTAGCATACACAAAAATCCACACGCACACACCCACACAATCACTCACGTGTATAATGTAATTTAATGAATACGTTTTAAAGTGATACAAAAGCTTATCTCCCCCAAACAAAATGTCACCAGAATAATATTAAATCACATTTAATATATACACATAATAAACTTCGCACCCACAACTTTAATAAACCTTTGAAGTTTAAACTCCAGTAAACATCTTTATATATAAATGGACAAACGGTGTGTGTGTGTGTGTCTGTATGTTTCGCAAAACATTTCGACAGATCCTCAGAAGATGTGTATAGTTTTACAGCTCCGTCCCTCGGACGACAAATATCGAAAAAATAGCCAAAACATTAAGTACACCCCTAATTACCCAGACAAACCCGTCAAGCAGCAAAATTCCCCCGCTTTATGCTTAGATACAAGAGAGCCTTCTTCTCCAGTAGTTTCTTCCCCATAATCACTAGACTTTGAAATTTCCTTCCAGGGACCTACTTTCCCAAGTGTACTAACATGCAGAAGTTCAAGTGTAACGTGAATCGACATCTTGCTGCCCAACTCCCCACATTGTACCTCTGTAGCGTATGTCGCTGTTAGTAGCCCCCTACATCAAAGTGGCTATGTGCCTTGTTTGAGGTGAAAATGTAATGAAAACAAACATATCTTCACTCTAAACTCGACCGTTTTGTAAAAGGTGGGGTCGTTTTTTCAGTCGACATTTTGGCAAGCTTCTGATTGACTAGGCTTAATTTCAACGCTTTCCATTTACGGTCGGGGCCTCAAGACATCGGCTAAAACGTCAGATTCTTTGTCACTTTCTTTTCCTTCCTCGCGTTATGGGTTCGAGCCTGCCTGCCTGCCTACTACCACTTGTTTTCTCTCCACCCACACTGCCTACAGTTGTTTCACCTACCCTCCCGATACTTCCAATTCTTTATCCCTCGTGTGTTCCTTACTCCACCCGGCCAACACGGGGGAACCCCACTACTACCACATTTTTGTAACCACCCACCCCGGTGTTCCTTACTTCACCACTTCGACACATCCGGGCAATTCCGGGTACCCTCGCTAGTATAATATATAGTAATAGTTTAAAAGCCTTTTTATGTGCATGTCTATTTAAGCTTACAGCCAACAATTAATACTATACAAATTAAATGAATCCGGTAATAATGCAAGGAATAGCTTTTCCAAATAAAAAGGATAATCAGCTGAAGAAAACCCGCGATCTAAGTTCTTATTCATGCTTATTTCCCATATTACATAAGAAAGTCCCTGTTTTCTCGGATGAGTTTACATTAGTATATATTATACGTTATCGTCACTATATTGACTGTTTCCCGTAAGCGGAAAAGATCTGTAAATAAAAATGTACCGAAGTGTTGACATAATGAAATAAATATTGGAGAGATGAATACGACTTTAAATTACAGCAAAATTACTGTTAATTTACATTGATACTTGGCCTTCGGGCCAAGATCAAAGTGTTTCTCACACATACACACACACACAAAAAAAAATGCACACACAACATACAGAAATGAATATACAAATTGTACATAGTTAAATTTTACATTGAACGCTGGGGTTACTAGTTAGATTAGGATCCACAGAGTGATTCAGGTATTTTGGTAAATGTTGCCAGTCAAGAGTAAGACTTCAAAGTCTCATCTGTTACATAGTCAAAAAGACCCTGTACCCTCCCCCTCCCAATTTCTTGTAGGGCCTTGTGCCTAATTTTGTTGAATTGAATTTTTTGTGCGTTTTTTATGTTCAATTTTTTTTCTTTCTCAATAAAATATATAAACAAGATCAAAGTGTAGTATCTGTTCTTCAGATGCTGCACTTCTATTTCTTGTTCTCTTTCGGTGGAGGAGAAATCCTTAACGACTGAGACAATTTTTATTTTTGTACCTTTTCTCCACGTTAAAAAACGACTCTGGTGTCTAACTCTGTCCCGTGGGGAGGCATAGTAAATAGGTACATTGATAGATTTATATATCTATAAAAGTTTCATTTTGTGTGAGTGGAATTTTCTCAACCTATATACTCAACGAATTCCCGATTCACAGATATGAACGTTTGTATATAGAGCATTCAACCATGTGAGAAACATTGTAATCAGTTTTCATCCACAAAAAGAGGTAGCCAAGAGGTCAGAATTGAAAAATTGGTTGAGAGGCGGGGGTTCAAATTTTTCTCTGTTAAATGTTTCAGGAATTTCCATGCGCGGCCTTCACGCATGTTCCATACGTCAACTTCTTTATATTTAAAATAAGTCGGTCAGAAAACACTTTGTAAAGCACGTGTCAAGTTAGTCTAATAATTATTGTACTTGACTCACTGTCTTTAAGTTTTGGTTACAATCTCAGCTCGAGTATGTTTTTAATTACAAAAAGTAACAAACAACATCAACAACAACAACAACAACAACATAATCTTCGCATGCACATGTTTCACTTTCTGCATTAATTAAAATATAGCGTTTATGAGTATTTACGACCAGGCAATGCCTTGAGGCCTGCTAGTGTGTGTGTATATATATATATATATATATATATATATATATATATATATATATAAAATGATCAACTATTTTTCTGTATTCCACATGCAAATCTCTTATGCAGAGTGACACAATAGGTTACACTATATTATTGAGCTTACTCTTCATGAATATGCCGCAGGCGTGTCTTATCTGGGAACTATATATTGCATTCTCTCCTAGAAGCTCTTTTGACGCCGTCTCTGACCTCTGAGGTTTGATTGAATTTACTTTATCTAACATTCATTCTATTGAAGTTTAATTTTGAAAGGATTCCTATTAGACTACTGTGGCCTCACCTGTATTTCTATAGAGAACTACTTTACAGACAATTAATTCTCGTATCAACCCGTGTTGGATTATTGTTGTCACATTCGGATTACTTTGCCAAAGATCTGTGTCAGTTAATTTCTTCTTTTGAACTGTTACATCTTTTTCAACTGAAATGAGTTTTTGCTTTCTCTCTGCATATTTTATCATATGTTTCTCTTTTTACTGACGCTTTTATGTTTTCTTATCCATTTCCCCGCTGGTTTTTTTTTCTCTTCACTTACCAACACTCCTCGTTTTTTTATCCCTGCTTGTTCTAATAATCCCAATACATTCACTCCATATTTTGTTTCGATTTTACATTTCCTATCTAAATATTCTTAAGCTTGTTTATCTTGATATACCCATACAGTTTTATAATGTTGTTTTTCTCATCTTCTAAGGCCAAGCATTTAGCTTCGTAATGTTATCGTCTTAAGGGCTTCTTTTATTTTTCCTCTCATTTTCGCTCTTATTGACTTGAGTATATAATAAAGTTCTACGCAATATTTTCACATAAATGTAATTTTAATTATAAATTACTACTCTTAATCGGGTTGAACTTCTAAAGAAAAAATTCTATTTTCGTAAATTTATATTCTACATTTCATTCTCGTGAGAATTCGCCAGGCTGTTGAAGTAGATACTAAACATTTGCGCATAAAATAATATCTTCGTATATTACTTCATGTGATTAAATGAAGTAGTTTTATATAGTGAATGAATGGAAAAGTCTGTATTCCAAAGTTCATGATATTGACCACTTTATAATTATAAATAGATATACACAATATATATATATATATACACATATATTTATATGTATATATATATATATATATATATATATATATATATATATATATATATATATATATATATATATAAATTACTAAACAGATTTCCATGATAAACAACTGATGCTCCCCGCCATATTAGGACTAACATAAATAATGCAGCGATTGGAACTGATGAGTTGACTTGCAAGCAATGGGCGTTTCCGAAAAAAAGTATTCTCAATCAAAGACTTGTTTCTTTTCTTATATAGTTTTAAAGATTGTAAGCCCTCGAAGACTCACATTTGTTCCATCTTTTGCTCCCCTTTACTTTTGTCCCCTCTCTCTCTCTCTCTCTCTCTCGTTCTCTTTCACTTTCTCACTCTGTCTTTCACACATATACACACATATATGTTTGCTTATAATATGAGTGTTTGTGTCTACGTGTATGCATGCGATGTTCACACACCCTGTCTCATTAAAAACATATTATGCGTGGCGATGTCCTTGGTAATTCAATAGTTGTATTAAACTCCGACTTAAAAACCACTGAGATGTATGGGTCGGCATGCTTGCCGACGTGAATGCATTCATGCAATTCTAATTCGATTTACCATATGCACATATTTATCAACAGAATATGCGTCCTCTGTCCTTGGGAAACAAAAGTATTGGTTTCAATCTTATCAAATAACCTTTGAAACGGATACACACACAGGAGCACGTGTATAGATTTGTGCATGTATGGTTATCAGCAGACAGGTGTTTTGTCACATCTGTATGCATAAATGTGATAAAAATTTTAGGCAAAGATTAGACACAAAACATTACTGAACATTGCGCTTTGTAAGATATTTATATGCATTAAGTTTCGACCGTCCTTCAAATGATCCTACACAATTTCGAGTCGTTATTACTTGGAATTCTTGAAACATATTAAAATAATATTGTCTATATTCGTTTATCATTATTTAATCCATCCCACTATTAATCTCTCTGTCTCTCTCCATATACATATATATATGATTTATAAAACTCACTATATCTGTCTATGCGTCTTCAGTTTTTCAAACTATCGCTTCCGAAACAAAAAGTCGTAGAGCGGCGTCAGGGGCTTAAAATGAATGGATTTTTACGGGTTGTTCTTTTATGGGCCTTTCGCCTGTAAAATAGATTTAAAGGAGTAAAATAGGCAAAATTAAAATAAAAAAAACAGCTGTTATACATTTTGTATAATCATCTTAGTTTATTTTTGATCAGTTCACATATATGTAACGTTGGTGCTGTGGCAACGTCACCAATTTTTAA
>NC_136519.1:41078189-41113189 GCF_053919585.1 Euprymna scolopes
CAAGTAGTGAGTTTCAATTTGTTAAATATTCGTTTTTACTAGCTGTGTATTATTTTATGATTCATTCCGTTGTTGAAAGAATGCAAATATATGTCATCGCCGATTCATTCCAAAGCACATAAGGCTTCTTTTAAATGGAGGTTTTATTTACATTAGAAACATTGTACCAAGGGGATTACATGAATGTGAGGGATAGTTAATTAATGGGGTTTCACTGCAGGTATAGACGGGGATAAAAACTGAAGAGATATAGACGTTGATATATATAGAGAGACACACAGATATAGAAATATATACATAGTCATCCACAACAATACTATTTCGCTGTATCATAGTTCCTCAGTGCTGTAAGACTTGCTTTTCCTCAATCAAGGTTTCAACATAACTGTTACGCTATTCGGCTGCTGCTAAGATTGGGATATGGATTAACAATGTGCAAATATTATCCAAACGCTCAAGTTCTATTTTTTACACAAAGATCATCGTTTCATACGCAAGTCGAAGTTTGTTTATCGCTTACCAATATGCCCAACCCAAGATCGGGAACATTTGTAGTTATCTATATTAACTACTGTTTCGCTGAATCACAGACATTGTGCAAACTCCTGAGTTCCATTTGTTTACACAATAAGCATAACTTAAAGAGAACAACATAAAAATAGATAGGTAGGTACATAGGTAGATAGAGATAGAGAGAAAGAGAGAGAGAGAGAGATACCGCAAGCTAGAACAACAATAGACATACAGAAAAAGAAAGAGGGGGATAGGTAGAGATACACACACACACACATATATATATATATATATATATATATATATATATAGAACAGGAATGCGAGAAAGAAACAGACTGATAGAAAATAGAACATCAGATAGATAGAAATAGAGATTGATAAATTGAAAACGAGTCGCTGTGAAAAAGTGCTAGATAGAGGCTGGGCAAAGCGAGGCAAGGATACGAGACCCCACCCCGTAATGTTTCCATCATCATAATTGAAAACTCGCTTTATAAACTGGAAAGAAAGGAGTACAGAACATATTTAGTTTCGGAAATTACATGTGATATGTATCTTCCGTTTATTCGAGCTTTACAAATTTTAGAAGCAGTAAAACTTTCCGCGAACACTACCATTCATTCCATCCATTTGCGACACGGTTTCCAAGAATCTCATTAACAGATAAAGAAGTATTATTTTTTTATAAATATTGAAAATACATTTCTCATATCTGTTTCGAAATCACATCGATTCAGACAAATTTGTATTTTAACTTCGATTTGTTAACTATTTTTTGCACGTCCTTTACCCGATTCTTTGTAGAATACGAAAGTAAGATGAAAAACCACTGTAAATCTCGTAAAATGCCGTAATGTTTATTACTGGCAAGCGACCGACTGATTTCCAAAAATGATTTTTCATAGAATATAAAATATTTTCTCAGTGATAAAAAGCATTGTTAAAGTTTAAATCAAAAATGTAAGTTTAGTAAGTAAATTTAACGGAGTTTTTTTCATAATAAACAAAAAAATACTTGTTAATTATTTTATTCATGTCATATTTAAATTATTAGGACTACTATTTTCATCTCCAGTATTACTTTTAAAACGTCACCGTCGATGTAACCTCCAATCTTTAAATGTAAATTGTCGAACTGCATAAAGGAATATATATATATATATATATATATATATATATATATATATATATATATATATATATATATATATATATAATACGATGTTCAACAAGTTTCCATGGATCTTTACGAAAATCAACAAATTTTAACAGCCAAAGCAAGTTTGTGTAGGACCCAAGCTCCAAGTATGGTTCTATAAAATCCTCGCACACAACCTGAATATTTCTATCAAAATCAATTGACAGAATATGATATTTAGGTGTGGGTGGCTAAGAAAATAATTTGATCATTTGGATAACATTTGGATTGACATTGAATCTATACGGTTGAGTGGCGCGTGGACACGGTGTCAGATAAGTGCAAAATAGACTCACTACCAAATCCTGTGAGATTACTTTAGTTTATTTGGTTTTCTTTGTATTTGTACACGGTTGACCGATATACCCGTCTATAAGCCGACGAACATGCTTTGAATGCAGGAACAATTTTCGTATACAAACACACACTCACATATGGGTGTGTGTATGTATGTATGTCTGTATGTATATAAGTATGTATATATACATATATATATATATATATATATATGCATGTGTGTGCGTGTGTGTGTGCGTGTGTCTGTATAAATGTAGCTCTTTCACTTTCCTTACTTACATATATATATATATATATATATATATATATATATATATATATATATATATATATATATATATACGTACAAATATATATTCCAATTCATAGTTATTCAGGAGAAAGAAAACTTATAAATTAAACGAGGTTATTTAGAGTGCTCAAGAAAAGAAAGGCAAATATATATATTTTTATTGATATACATAAATTTAAAGTCGCGATACGAGACATGCTGTTTCTGACATATGGTTCATTATAAGGGCAAAGTCCTCGTCAGGCGACTTAAAAATGAAATTTTGTTTTCCACAAAAGAAAACAATTCCTACAATCGTTTTTAAAATTGGTTTAACTCTGTAGAAGAAAAAAATACTTTGAAGTCGCCTGACAAGGACTTTTGGTTATAACCAACCATATGTCCGGTTGCGACCTTATAAATGTGTCAACATATATATATATATATATATATATATATATATATATATATATATATATATATATATATGAGAAATAATTATTTTTATATACCTACATACACAGGTGCCTTATGGTTACGCTGACAATCAACGTAGGTCGAAATATTCGAACCCCGCTACGAAGCCAACCTTGTCTCCATTACCAAGGGACATACACTAGGCCACTTTTCACACTCATGAAATGAAAGGTTATTTTAACATTAATGCAGCTTAACGTTAAATATGGACAATCTTAGAGCGATCAAGTAACAGTGAGTTATGATCTTGACCAAACCGTTATCTGACCGACTTTTAACATTTCTCAAAACAGTAATCAATGTTAAACCTCCTTTTTATTTCCTAAAGAGGATGGAAATAATAATAAATTTTAAATAATTACTAGCTGGGCCTGTGGAAATTCCACGGCGGACTCTTTTATATGATATATATTGATATTGGCATTCTGCGGATGTTCAGCGTAATTGGAAGTGCCCTGGTATTATTGTAGCTCTTTTGATAAAACTGCAAAAGTATTTATCTAAGCTAGTAGGGACCCCCGGCGTGGCCTGGTCGTAAAATACGTTTAAATATATTTTAATTCATGCAGATGTCAAACATATTATTATATAGTCAATTTTCTATCGATTCTTATATATAATAAAGTTGTGACCTTTAAATATATATATATATATATATGCATGTATATATATATATGCATGTATGCATATATATATATATATATATATATATATATATATATATATATATATATATATATATATATATATATATATATGGGTTGGGTGCATCAGCTTGACTTGAAACCGAAACAAAACATTTTGAATAATATATATATATATATATATATATATATATATATATATATATATATATATATATATATATATATAGCTTGAGTTGCTTCAACTATACTCAAACTGAAAACAAAACTCATGAAGAATTCTTGATAAAAGTATTTATTACATGAAATGTAAGGCCACAGCAATTAAACGACAGTCACTCGGAAGAATAAAGATGTAAGCGTGAAACTCAAACGCTATGGTATTATTATTATTATATCGATTCTTATATGCATATAGACACTACTGTTCCTTCGCTTACACAATTATCAGTGCAATTACGATCTACGTTTGTCGGACTATTCGAACCTCACAACCAGGCAACCGTTGGCTCCATCAGCGAGAGGCATATCCAATTGCCACCGTTCATCGCCAGGATATTAAATGAAATGATGACATTAATCACGCTTAATGTTTACTATGGAGGCTCGTAGAGTGGTCAAGTAACAGGAAGTTACGATCTGGCTCATGTACAGGGGAATATTGTACGTTACACTGGCCAAAAGAAATAAAATCTCAGCAAATCATTTCTTATTTGCATATTTTTATACAAAATATTAATCATGTGAGTTTTCCAGGCCATTCATCATAAAAGCCAAATATGAGCTAACGTGATATTGTAAACAAACACAGATGGAATTTTTTGAACGACATTATTACTTTGTATTATATTTTATTTGTATTTTATTATATCATTATTTTATTATATATTTTTTTTTGCGAATTAGTCGACCGGCCAAATATTCCTCGTAATATATAATATGTAATAGAGGATTTATTATATAATATTACATACACAATCTACATAAATTAAAATATAATGTCTAAGCTTAGTGTACGACCGGGTAACGTTGGGTGTACCTGCTTGTATATACATAAGTATTCAAATGATTATACGCCAGTTTTTTCGGTGTATGAGGTTCCCCAGTACAACTTAAATTATTTAACGTCTACAGATGTTGTTTTAATTATTATAATTTAGACTTTTTGAGTACATGTATTTATTTTATTCAGTACAAGGTGTTCCTTAGCCAGAATAGACCTCGGGTATTACATCAGAAGTTGTTTGTCTCCTATATGTGGGCCTTAGAAGATATTGAGGGTGCATTTCTCCTCGTTTATTAAATGCGCCACAAGATGTCAAACTGGTTATTTATACGTGAGCTAATATATATATATATATATATATATATATATATATATATATATATATATATAAACTATTTCATTTATTCACATAAATTACTATACGAAAGTATAGATTTATGCGTAAACTTTAAGTATTTACTTCAAAAGTGCTCAATACGTAGGTAGAGCTAGTTAGTAATTTATAAAATATATATGGCGATTAAGCTACACTGAATATTCTGCGTTTCATCCAACTATAGGATTCGTCAGGCTTATGCGCGAATTCTGTCGTTGCTTCTTGTTTTTGTATATGTTGAGGATTTCTAGTCGGCCAATCAGCTTTCTAGTATCCAACGCGCCCCTTCCTACCAGCCAATGGGCATGCATTTTATCAAACAAAGGATAAAAGTCATGCCCTTTGGCTGGTAGGAAGGGGCGCGGTGGATACTAGAAAGCTGATTGGCCAACTAGTAATCCTCAACATATACAAAAACAAGAAGCAACGACAGAATTCGCGCATAAGCCTGACGAATCCTATAGTTGGATGAAACGCAGAATATTCAGTGTAGCTTAATCGCCATATATATTTTATAAATGACCGTATATATATATATATATATATATATATATATATATATATAACAAATTTTAGTCATTCAATGAATTTACAAAAATTATGACGTGAAATGTTTGAGTTTCAGCTAAAAATATTTTTATTATTCTATGTAAGACAAATTTTGAAATATTTTAACTCCTTATTCTATAGGATTTCGATGTCTATGATCTTACATAGACTAATAAGCATCTTTGGATCTGAAGATCAAACATTTCACGTCATCAATTTATAAATTCATTGAATGACTAACAATTGCTTTATTGGCTCTATCTTGTATATCGAGTAATTCTTCTTTAGGTGGGATGATACTTATAGAATATTACTGTCAGTAATATCTTGTAAATCTTATAATCACAAGTTTCCATACCAATGATTAGTAGATAATTTTATTCTGAACTATATATATATATATATATATATATATATATATATGTATGTATGTATGTATATGTGTGTTTATGTAGGTGTGTATTTGTGTGTGTGTTTGTATTCATGTGTTTATATGTGTATGTGTGTATTTATGTGTTTATATGTGTATGTGTGTATTTGTGTGCATGTGTATGTGTGTATTTATGTGCGGGTATATATATGTATATGTGTATGTGCGTATACATGTATGCGTGTGTATATATGTATATGAGTATATTATATATATATATATATATATATATATATATATATATATATATATATATATATATATATATTGTGAAATCACACCTTACACAAGTCATTTAATGCGATGAAAATATGAAAAAGCACCAAAATTTAAAATATATAGGTCCACCGAGCAAGAATTGTCATGAAGTTCGTGGCGTTTAATGTGTGAAATCCGTGCGTGTTTTATGCCTTATCTACTTTTCAATACCGTGTTAATATATTCTCGAACGTGGCTGTTCATATAACAAATTGAAGGTACTCATCAGAATACATTATTGTTGTCAGATGATGCAAAGTAAGTCACCGTGTATTATTCATTCACAGAAAAATCTTAATGCATTAAATACAGTGTAAGTGTCTCATTTTTTTATGAAAACACCAGAACCGCTCTTGAATACAATAAACATATTATATAAATGCCCATGTATACGTTGCTATAATTATTACATTTATATTTTATTAGAATATTTATTTCTTGCCAAAGAGTATATGTTTTTTTTTATTATATTTTACTAACGACGACGACGACGACGACTTAAACCAAAGTTATCAGATATCAAGGAGTCTTCCTCATTTAGGTTAACACTTGAGCTCTATATGAAATACATAGATATTCGAACTTTCTGTTAAATGTCTCCCTTACAACTCCAACACTATATAAGTAAGAAGATGTGAATATATTTTTTCTTCTTCTCAGTTGAATTTTATACGTTATTGCATATCTTTCTTGTGGGCTCATTGTCTTACTGGATTCCAGGACATAAACTTATGTATCGTGATGGAGTATCCACCTTTGTAATGTAAATTCACTTGGAGAAGGCGCACACTTTTTCGTAACCGTCATTGTCGGTCAGTCAAATAGAAAACATCTTATTTGAGCTGCGAATATTATGTGACTTCGAATATTTGTTTACCGTTTTCTTTAAGGGAAAAATGTAATAATATAATACAAGTTTATATGATGGAATTGAATAAGTATGTGAGAGTTAAAAACGGCTGCTCCACTCGACTTATAAAATATCTGGCATGGACCTTGTTATTCTCATTTCAAATTTCTTAAGATGTAGCATTTTATTGTAATTCAGAGCACTGTGCATGACATTGCTTATTCTGATTACGTAGTCATTATCTCCCTTGAGTGGATTCTCTTTACATAGTCATTATCTCCCTTGAGAGGTTTCTTTAAAATGCCTACTTACTTCTTTAAGCAATTTATTTTCTAATTAGTTATTTCAGCAGATAAGTATCGCGTTTTAACCTGGTTGAACTCACATTATAAAAAAAAATCTTTATTTCTAATTGGTTAATATTTAAACACAAGTAATCTATTTCATGTGAAAAGAAAAGAACAATCAATTATTTCTGCCTCTCCGATTCCTCCTGGAGGGATGTTCTATTATCTAATAAATTTTCGGATGAATTTAATTGTAAAATAAAAAAGAAAGGATAAAATCCGAAGAAATTTGTGATCGGAATAGAATTTGATTTTCTAGTATTTTCAATTCTGTTAATACTCTTCGTAATTAGCGTGAATTCTTTAAATCTAAACATCTAACACTCACTATATACACATTGTAAATGGCTAATTACGACTGTAAATGCGTTTGCTGTTAAATCTCAGTAACATTTTTATACACAATAATTTTCGTTTTTTTCACATCTTTATAATTTCATTTCACTATTAAGAGGTACACTAAGAATACGGTTGCCATGTACTGACCCAATAATAGATTCCAAAGATAAATGTATATATATATATATATATATATATATATATATATATATATATATACTAGCAGGGGTGCCCGGCGTTGCTCGGGTGTTTGGAGGTGTATGCTGTGCAAAAAAAGCAAAAAAACAAAAAAACTGGTTAATTTTTTAAAACTTTGACCCCTATTATGACCCCTTAAAATTTATTGTTTCGGGCTCAAATCACTTTATTAAGTTAGATCCATGTTCAAGGAACCTATATCTAAAATTTCAAGTGTCTAGACCCAAAATTGTCGGAGGAGTTTGGTAGAGTTCTTAAAGGTCAAATCGTTGAAATTTGACCCCTTAACAGCCAAATTTCTGGCTGACACCGTCACATCGATTTTCCCAAATCTCAGTACCCGGTATTTCAAATTTCGAGTCTATAGACTAAAAATTGACAGAGTTATTGCGTAGGGAAATGTACACAGACTGACAGACACACAGACACACAGACAGCCAGACACGTTCACTTATATATATATATATATATATATATATATATATATATATATATATATATATATATATATATATATATATACGTGTATGTGTATTACAAATAAGTCATCACTTATCAAGGTCAGGATGTACCTCATGGAAAAGAGTTAATGATTGTACGCTAGTTAATGTGGCAATGTCGTATCTATCTGTAGTAGTGGAAATTTAGTAAATTACTTGAAGTCGCGGCTCTTCAACTATTTGCCCACGTTGGACATAGAGACAACCATATTGTAGTCAGCTGGAAAGCAGGAAAAAGGAAGATACTTCCACAGACCCGCAGTTCTAAGAAAGAAGTATCTATGGAATCTACGTTCAAATTTTAGAACAGATAAAGAGAGGAAAACATATTGGTAGTGGTTTTAGCTAGACGATTTTTTTTGTGAAAGGTTCGCAAGATGTGACCATAGATTTGAGAAAATACGAGCACATGCCAGCAAAATAAAGACAAAGCTTAGATAGGCTCGCAAGGTCTTCTCTGTGGGAGGGTGGTTGCATGGAAGAGAAAGAACATTATATACTAGACTACGAAGTCTGTTCTAAAACTCCGTCAATACAGGATAAGCTACTTCTAGCGGGTCCTGCACAGATAAGGCAACAGTACTCTATCCTAGCGCGTATTTGGCTTTTATACAGGTTAAGAATTGCATCGGCAATAGAATATCTACAAGAGCAGTAGAATGATCTCACCGTTTTACCAGCGACCTCGGCAATGGATTTGACGTAGTA
Organism: Euprymna scolopes; assembly: GCF_053919585.1. Lineage (NCBI taxonomy): Eukaryota > Metazoa > Mollusca > Cephalopoda > Sepiida > Sepiolidae > Euprymna > Euprymna scolopes. The sequence goes on from NC_136519.1 coordinate 41,087,153, forward strand.
CTCCATTTCAGATCAGGAATAAAGGTCAGGACCAGAAGCTTGGCAAAACATGAAAACTCACTAAGAAGAGAAGCATTCATTTCAAATGATGTCAGATGTAGATTAGAGCGTGTATGATGTAAGATAAACGCTTGGTTTTCAATGCAATAAAATTAAACAGCCACATATTTAACCATTGCATCTCGTGATCAAGATCAAAGAAGATAGAACAAGAGGAGAACTTAGTAATTTTCAGCCTTTGAAGTTTTGCCGTAAATGGTAGTGTCGCCATCATAAATGTCTACGAATAATCTTGGGGTGTGATTTGGGAGATCATCAATAAAGATCAGGAAGAGACCTGTTTCCAGGCTGGGCCTCTGAGGGACTCCAGCATTAATAGTGCGAGCTTCTGATTTCTTCCCATCAACTACTACTCTTACTAACCTATCAGACAGAAATAATTTAATAAGTTAGAAGACATTTCAAGCTATATATATATATATATATATATATATATATATATATATATATATATATATATATATGTACACAGAATGTGTTTGTGTGTGCTGCGTATAGCATATATAAAAAGAGCATGCCTATTTAAGCTACTCAAGTCTTATAAATTTGAACTAAAATTGTTAGCCAGTTCATAGGTAGCATTCTATTACCAGAGTTTTAAAGCATACATCTTCACTAATACTTATCGTTCGAAATATGATACACTCAATAATAAATCTCAACATATTCCAATGTTTTTTTTAAGAAATGCATACCAATCACTAACATAAACATTAACTCTTACTCTGGGGTTACAGTTGCATAAAACCCCCCAGAAAGGAATAATAAAGCAATATAAAAATTTACATCTTGCTGTAACGTCGTTATTACTTTAAAAGTCCATCAATCCTTGTATGTAGAGACAGTCGTAAAGAAATTACAAATTTTCAGATCAAATAAAAAAAGGTATTTAATTTAATTTCACACAAAGGTCCCCGATACGTATTTTCAACACAACAAGTATGCTCGCTTTTCTTCTGCCGTTCCTGTCAAATAGCAATACTGTGGATTAGCTAAAACCAGTAGTTATGTTGCAGTAATTAACTGTAGAACACAGGGTTAAGCCGCCTGGCTTTCGACGGTGTAATTTGAGATTTCTCTGTTTGTCGAGTGTACCTTTCAAATTGACACACGTGGTTTTCTATTCTCTTGCTTTTCCACGATGTATACACCTATATATGCATATCATTCCGTGACGTTGAATTTATGCTACGAGTAAAATGCTGAGGCAACATTTACTCGGCAAGTGAGTCGTCAATATCTCGTACGTGTCGGGACATTGTCATTTCATGGCGGAGACAAACTACGTTACATTGTTTATTTATATTTTTCTTTAGCGAAGAAAATGTAGGAGCTCAACTTTATTCACGTTAAGAAAAAGTAATTCCTTTAATCATATTTCTGTTTTTTTAAATCGTATTGTTTGTAAGCAATTAAAAATGTAACGATTTCGTGTATTTCAAACACAGTCCCTAAGTGACCTGACATTTTGTAATATGACCGTTTAGAACATAAAACGATTTAATTAATATTAATTGCACAATACGTAACATACAAAACGAAACGTGTCTATTAATTTTGATGAGGAAGACTTGCGAAGATGATTCAATAATTTTTCCCTTTCTTATAACGAAATCTGTATTCGTTTTAATTCCTTTCGAGGTAACAGATTTTCTTATATCCTGAATCATGGTTAATAATTTAATTAAAGCTATATTAGCATACACTGCTTATAATATTAGACAACTTCACACACATGCTCTATCTAACATATGAAGAATAACTCTCAAGCAACGCAGACTACATTTGCTGGAAAATATTCTTGTGCTAGGTTTTCCTAATAAACTCCTGTACAGAGATATCCTAGACACGGGAGGATAGTGTCTGGTAGGCATTCAAGTTCTCTCCAGTAGGCATTCAACACAAGCTAATCTGTCAAATAAGGTTTGTTCTGAGGATTTGGGGAAAAGGTTTATAGTTTAAAAACTTTCAAATATAAGTTAAAGTTGTTTTGTGGCTTCTTGCCAGTCTTATTCATTTTGATGAATAATATCTTGTGCGGTTTATTGTGTTTTTATTTTTAATGATACATACAAGGCAGCAAAGTCTTAAGTGCTTAGGGCCACTAAAAGGCTCTGATCTTGAGTGCTAAATTCACAACGTTTCCGCCGATGTAAGCATCGGCCCTCTTCAGGCGTATCTTGTTAAACTTGGAAATCTTTCTGTCGAACTTGGAAAAACTGAAAACGCAGTGAAAATCCTATTGTAAGTTGGTATTTAAAAGTACATGTTATATATTAGATTGCTCTTTGTAAGATATTAATTGCTCGCGAACTAGAGATTGATTTATGCCACTTAACAAATACAATACTGCATTCATTATTACTCTTGGATAACCAAAAGCTTCATGGTCTGTATGCATGCTCGAATGGCTCTGATAAACGGAGCGGCATAGTTAGTTACTTTTAGATATTCAAAAACAAAACTACATTCAACGGGGCTCAATGATGGTTTTAATTGAGTTATCTATTAGAATATTTTGCGTTATTTAAATAAATATGTCGCTCTCAACAATTTACAATTGTTTTTGTTTTAATTCGGAGTAAACAAAAACAATAAATTGTATGTTCTTAGTTGACCTGTAATCAAGATCAAATGTTAAATATCAGAGGTTAGCGAGTTTTTTTTTTCCATATAAATCATAGCAAATATTCAATAACATAATTGACAAGGCGATGTGTCTAATTTGTCTAATGTGTGGATTAGTATAGCAATATTCTAGTCAAAATAATGACACGGAAAGTTTCATAAACGATATTTGGTGCTCTGCACATGTTTTCTTTTTACTTATTATATCAATTAGTTTTATTTTACACTAATCCAATAATAACAAACGTTAGAATCGTCCGCAAGGTAAACAACAAATCTCAAAATATACCATAATATAAGCGCTTAAAATTCATGTACAAATTCATGTTATAATTATTTGCTTTGATTGGCTTATTGCAAATATCTACATATGTATCCTTATTGAAACAAAGAAAATTCATAGTTTTTGTAATTAATTTTTTTTTTAAATTGTTTGCTTTTGAAAAAAAAAAATCATGAAAATTTTTGTAAAATTAAATACTTTTAAAAAAACTAAAAATATCCAATAATCATTAAGGGGAATGATATCATTTCCCAATGAATTTTAAATTCAAATGATCTTAATCTTTACAATAATTTCTTATATATATATGCTTATATATGTACGCATATATACGTGTATAGTTATATGTATATACATGTGCATATAATTATATATATATATATATATATGTGTATCTCTGTCTGTTGGTCTCTCACTCTCTCTCTCTCTTTCTCCCTCTGTCTGTCTGTCTGTCTCTCTCTCTCTCTCTCTCTCTCTCTCGGGCAATCCGTCGATTTCGACGATGACGCGGACGTCGGTTAATGTCCGTGGCGTTGGTTCTATTTTAGTCCGATCGGAGCTCTGAAACCCCGGTCGCAGATGTGACACCTGATGGCAAGAAATCCGCGTAGTGGCATTCGTAGTCGCGCTCTTTTTGCTTCTCATCATTTGCACGACCATCATACTCCAATCGCCTGAGTGTAGAGATCACGCCGCGATTTCCAGTCAATCAAACTAGCCGGTACGCCCTCACTCCATCGCCACAGGACTTTCACCTCTCTCCCAACCTAGGCAAGTAGAAATAAGCAACTGCCCACTATTGCTAGCACCCTCTGCGCTGAAATCAAATGTACAGAAGCAAAGACAAGCCAGGGCAGTCTGCACACATACAATCAGCCGCATCGGATGGCTGAGACAGACCCGAGTCGAGTTGTACATTCCCCTTCCGCTGTGCAAGCCGTTGGGATTTCTTCCTCGTCGGCCAAGAGCATAGTTGACCGGGCTTGGATTTCTGACCCTAAAAAGGGGGAGCTTGTGGGTACTACACCTTGCTCAAGTTGACCCAGGACTGCAACGTCTTAGGGGTAGTGATACACTCCCCAAAACCATGGAGCTTCCCCACTAGGGCCTCGTTGCCGGATGTAGTATTACGTTACATCCAGGACAATATGTATATATATATATATATATATATATATATATATATATATATATATATATATATATATATATACACATATTGTCCTGGATGTAACGTAATACTACATATATATATATATATATATATATATATATATATATATATATATGTATATATGAAAATATATATATGTATATCTATATATCTATATGTATATCTATCTATCTATCAATCTATATCTATATATATCTATATATATATATATATATATATATATATATATATATATATATATATATATATATATATATATATATATGGGGGATTTTTGCTGATTTTTAAACGTTTATTGAAATCAGTTATTGACATTTGTAACTTTTGAGATTTGGAAAAATATTTTTCTTCAGCAAAATCTCTTTATTTTTTAGACGTAAGCAAATAAAGACATACTATTTTTGTTAAGAAAAAAAGTGTTCCCAGTTCACCAAGTTTAGAGACGCCAACAACCAAACTACTGTATTGTTAAAAATCAACAAAAGTCACAACCGGGTACGGTGATGTCCACACTTTTGCTTTATCAATAAATATTTATTTTATTCTTATTACTCACTGCAGTTGAAGATATTGTTTACAACAAAATATGAAAGAAATTGTTTTTTAAATCGGAAAATATACATATTTTTTTCCATTTCACTCCCGATTTCGATACATTAACGTGTTCCGATTCCCGGTTCTGACTCCGATAATTCGTCCCAACACTTATATCACATTTTCCTTTTCTACATCTCTCTCTTTCTTTCTTTCTTTCTTTCTTTCTGTCTTTTTTTCTTTTCTCTCTCTCTCTCTCTCTCTCATTGTATGTGTGTGTGTACTTTTGTTGTTTACTTTTGTGACTAAATCGCGAATAACAAGAATAAAACAAATATTTATAAAATACTAAATTACCATGAACTTTTTTTGTTTCAATCCAAAGGGCCGAAATTCTGTAAAAAATTAGGTGACCTGGAAATGTGTTGCTGTCTTGTTGCGCAGCCGATCCTTTTTATGCAAACAAATCTTGACCAGGTGAAAATGTTATTCCCATTTCCCATGATTCACCCTTTTATCTGAGACCTTTCTTGTTTTTTTTGAAAACCTTGCAAGCATTTGTAAACCTTTGATAAGTCAAGCCTTGCCGCGAAACAATAAAGAAACTTTCTTTTATCGGAAACATATGCGGTCACTTATGTACTTGTGTGACAGATGGGGTTAGGGCTCTTTTTTTTCAGACATTTGTAAGTGTTGACCGAAATTCCTGTTATTGTGCAAGAAAATGAGTTAACCATGACTCTAACGTTACTTCTCAGATGTTGAATTCTATACCCGGTAAAACAATTTCAACATGGTCCGGATTATATTTCCGAGTTTCTCTTCTCAGGAATTGTTTGTTAACTCAAGATTTCAGAGTCCAGTCTAGCCTACTATAGCACCAAATACTTCAGTGTCGACATATGACTTAATACATTTTGAAGCGTAAGAAAAGGGGCTTATAATTATAGCTTTCCAGCGCAGTAATTCAAAAGAATATACACACGCATATACATACACACATACACACACAAGCACAAACACACACACATACACACACACACACACACACACACACACACACATATATATATATATATATATATATATATATATATATATATATATAGTAAGTTATAAAAATATATATGGTTATCAAGCTACACAGAATATTCCGTGTTTCATTCTGGTGAGAATTCGCAGAAATCAGGTTATTAAACGGGAAATACTCTGTGTAGTTTAATTGCCCTATATGCTTTTATAAGTAACTACCTGGCTCTACCTATGTATTGAACACTTTTGAAGTAAATACTGACAATTTACGCATGAAATTATATTTGTATATATTAGTTTATGTGCTTAAATGAAGTGGTCATATATATATATATATATATATATATATTTATATATATATATTTATATACATATTTATATATACATATATATATATACATATATACATACATGCATATATATACATATATATATATACATATGTATACATATATATATATGCATATATATACATATATATACATATATATATATATGTATATATATATATATATATATATATATGTATAAAGAATTCTTAAACCTTGGACCTAACTGTCACCTCACACCACAATTCAACCATCAAAACAAAAAAAGCCGAAATTGAATTACTCTATGAACGCATTACTAACCTAGAAAAAGAAAACAAAATCACCACTCACCCTGGGTTAAGAGATATCCTAAAAGCGGAAGCTATAAAAACCCGATTCTACAAAAAACACAAATCGGTACTTACTACCGATTTAAAAAATGTTGCCAAAGAACTACGTAACCACCCTAATATAGTTATAAAAAAAGCTGATAAATCCAATATTTTCGTCATTCTCAATAAATCCGATTATGATGAAAAACTTAAAAATATTATTAATGATAATACGAAATTTAAAAAAAAATAGTAAGAATCCTACTAATACACTTAAAACGCAAGTCAATAAACTAATTACAGCTAATGATGCACAAATTGGTAATTATCAACTCCCTAAAATAATTGGAGACTATAAACCTGGTTACTTATATGGCACAGTCAAGACACATAAACCTGATTTCCCTCTCCGACCTATTATATCCCAAATTACGACTCCCATCTATCGCCTAACAAAAACACTAAACGAACTTATCAGCCCATATATTCCTAGTAAATATAGCGTTAAGTCCACACATGAACTAATACAAATATTAAAATCAATGCAACCAGAAAACAAAATAATTTCTTCCCTTGACGTAGAAAGTTTATTTACAAATGTACCTGTAGTAGAAACAATAGATATAATTATCAAGAACATTTATATTAATCCATCACTCCCCCCACTTAAAATTAACAAAAGAGTTTTAAAAAAATTGTTACTAATTTGCACTACAGAAGTACCCTTCTATGACCACAATGGTAACATTTATACTCAAATAGACGGTGTGGCAATGCGATCAGTCCTCGGACCAACCCTAAGTGAATTCTACATGGCTGACTTACAGAACAAAATATTTAAAAACAACATAAAACCCCCAATTTATGTACGCTACGTGGATGACATTCTCATTTTAGCTGAAAATAATGAACAGATACACTAATTACAGCACCTCTTTCAAAAAAATTCAATTTTAAAATTCACAGTAGAATTAAATAATAACAATAAAATTCCATTTCTTTATGTCCTTATCGATACTTCTAATAACACTTGTAATACATCTGTATATAAAAAACCAACTAGCATAAACTCTAGCCTCCTGAACTTTAAAAGTGAATGTCCACAAAGATACAAAATAGCCATAATAAAAAAATTACTAAGTCGCGCTAAAATGATATCCTCCACAAAAAAAGCATTGGTAATTTAAATAAAAAACATTAAACAAGTACTCATCAATAATCATTTCCCCAATTACATTGTTGATGAACAAATAAAAAAAATGCTACAATCTTCCGATAACCAGAATAATAATGTTAGCCAACACCGCAATGCAAACCCCATTAATATATTTTACCAAAATCAAATGACGCCTAATTTCAGAATCGAAGAAAATGCAACAAAAAATATTATACGAAGATACGTGACGCCTGTTGACAGCAATTTTAAAATTAAATTTATTATCTATTATAGGAAATTTCGAACACAAAACCTTGTGGTTAAAAACAACTCTTCACCGGCGATAAAAACGTTGGAGCAAACCAATGTAGTGTATAAATTTAAATGCTCTATTGGAGAATGTAACTCCAAAAATAATACATACATTGGGCATACAACAACAAAGTTGTCCCGACGAATAACTATGCACCTTAACGACACAAGCGCGATTTACAAACATTTAAAAAAAGAACATAGCTGCCCCCCTCCAATGTTAGAAAGGTCCTCGTTGACAACACAAAAATTATACAACGGGAAAATAATGTAAAAAAAATTAAAAATTCTTGAAGCGTCGTACATTAGAACTCTTCAACCTAATCTAAATGACATTGCATTTCAAAAAAGCAGTAACGTTCTGAAATGTCTTGCGTAGTCCGTGTTGGACGGACTTCGTACATGGTGTCTACGAACTTGCTGGTTTTAATACTCGAATTTTTAATCGACTTTTATTCTTAATCGACTTTTATTTTAACTCATCACTGATTATATATATTTTAGTTTTCATTTTTAATCCTCATTTTCGCAATCCTGTATTTTTAACACCCGATGATGATACGTGGACGAATCGAAAGCGCTCGTAACAGCAACATGTATGGATCCTTTATTAATATTTTTATTTTGAAACAAAAAAGACAATACGAAAAATTGAAAAATTAAAAAAAAAGAATTATAAGACAAAATGTCTCCGTTGTATTTAATAATATTTGCTTGAATATATATATATATATATATATATATATATATATATATATATATATATATATATATACCTTTTTCTGTGTGTCCGTGTGTCCATGAGTTCCTTCAACTTAGACGTTAAAACGGCTGGGTCGATTTATTTAGAATTTCACTCGAAAGTACTTTCTGTGCGTTACAGTTTCATCCGAAAAGTTTTGTGTCGGAATATTTTCGATCTTTATCAATAATCGAAATAATCTGATGAAAGCAGAAGCAGACGCTTTCGACCAAAGTTAATGTCTTAACAAAGCCTATCATCACACGTGCATTTGAGAAGTTTTGTTACCACACAAGCCGAAAGGCCCAACATACAAAATCAACAGTAGCTTATTATAAATGACAATGGTACATTCGAAATTATGTTTTCTTCTGTTTAAGAACAACTTCACAAGGATACTCGACTTTTTCCTATTAAATTTTAATTGAAGTCATTATCATGGGAACGAATTAATTATATTCAAAGTTCTAAATATGATTGCGTTGTTTTAAAATTTGCTTTCTTATCATTATTTACATTTTATATGTATTAACGTTTTTTTTTTATTTTTTTAGAGAGTATTTTGGAGTGTTTCTATTAATACATGCAATCCGCAAGACAAGAGTACATATTTGTAAGTTGCATTCCTTGTAAGGGCGAATTAAAAAAAATGTATGTATGAAAACAAATTGCCTGCGTGTATTTATGGGAGACTGTTGTAGTTTTATGGCCTATATTCATTCTTCGCTGATGACGAGATTGTATTTAATTACACCAATTTTGTTTAGATGATTTTAATAGTTTTTTTGTGATCATCTTATACCCCTTGGCTTCAAATAAAAAAAGCAAAAGAGCAAAACAACATGAGATAAATATGTATTGAGAAACACCGAAGCAAGAAGGTTTTTGCGTTCCTTCTAAAATAGGACAAAAGAACACTTAAGATAGAGATAAATAAAGACATACAAAAATATATGTCTGTTCTTCAACTCAGATGTTTGTCACCCCACCAGCGATGATCTGAGAATATGACCTAAAATGTCTACCAATTGAAAATAACTATACATTTTAATGTGTGTATGGTGTGTATAATGCACGTTTGTACATTATATATATATATATATATATATATATATATATATATATATATATATATATATATCGGTGGTTATATCTGTGCATGCATAAACAGCATAATCACGTTGATACACCGGTTTCAGTTAGATCACCGAAGTTAAGAACCCTTGAGCTTGGCTAATAGTATATTGGTGACAATTTCTGAATTCTAGCAGCTGCATATGCGCTTATCCCCGCATTGTTTCCGGTCGTCGTGAACCTCCACTTACTACTGTGGTTGGTATTGCGCAACACTTGCCAGATAAATTCTAAACCCTTACAGTGGGTATCCATACACTGGTAAGACAGAAGAAATATACTATATGTTTATTATATATATATATATATATATATATATATATATATATATATATATATGAACAAGTTTCTGATGAGCCGTTCCACTTAAGTTAACAAATTTACCGAACTTCCATTACTATTGATTACTATATTGTCCTTTTGATCACTCTACACTCTTTAACCCTTATCCTTGAGTGGCCTATCGGACTTGATAAGTGGTAACGTCTATGTAATATATATATATATATAGTGTGCATATATATGTGTGTGTGTCTATATATATATAGTGTGCATATATATGTGTGTGTGTATATATATAGTGTGCATATATATATGTGTGCGTGTTTGTCGATATATATATATATATGTATATATATATACAAACACACACACCCATATATATATATGTATATATATATGCACACACTATATATACCTAGGGGAGGGAGGCCTCTTCAGTCCTGGACGACAACCTTCCTAGAGCTGGTGACTCAAACAAATCACCGGTTGGCAAACCTAAACTGCTTAAGGAGGAGATAGGCTCTGTCTATCGCCCCGCTTCCATACTCCTTTTTGCCTATTGGTCAGGCGTAGAGGTACTATCACAGGGACTCGGCTGAATCACCCAGTGGTTAACCTTGTTTCCTGGCTAGGGCAATGAACGCCGCTTCTCCCCACTCCCGCCACCTCCCATCCCCTTAAACTGGACACAGTGGGGTGCTTCAGTGACATATATGTCGGTGCAGTTGGACTGGGCTGGCTTTGCCTAACGGATTGAGGGTGCCGGATTGACAGTTCCTGGCTGCTGTTTCCGACTGATAGTACAGGAGCCCTAACTCTTTGGTACCGCTTAGAGCGGCTGCTCCATCAACAATTGTAAAATATCGGGATGTTTGTAGGTCCATGTCGCGCATGGAAAGGGACCCTGCACTCATTCACGGTGGGCTTTCCTGAGGCCACTATCCTGTGGGTGAGGACAACTGATAGTCTACTTGTATTGCATATCTGGTATTCTGCAAAACTACTTGTCGACTTACTCACTCACCCTAACTGAAACTTTTAAATAAAATAAAATGAAATGACAGCTCAAGCAAAAGTTACGTTTAAACCAGGACCAAACTCAAAGAAAACCAACCTGCCTCCTCCCTTGAGGCTTGCATTTACTAATATCCGCGGGCTTAGAACTAACTTAGATGATGTTGAGTCATTTCTCCTTGTAAACACGCCGGATATCTTAGCATTAAGTGAAACTAACCTTCACTCCTCCATTCCCTCTAACCACTTTAACATGCCTGGTTATCTCCCACTCTACCGTAAGGACTCGGACAGACATATGCATGGACTTGGAGTCTATATTCGTAACCTCCCCCCCCCTGACTAGAGAAATAAAACTAGAATCAGAGGACCAGGCCTTTATGTGCTTCAGACTAAATATGCAACACAATATTAGCTACTTGTATTTTCTCTACCGCTCTCCCTCAAACCAAGACTGTACACTAATAAACAAAATCTCAGACAGCATAGATATAGCACTCTCCCTCGATACTAGCGCACAGATACATGTATTTGGTGACTTCAATGTCCACCACAGTAACTGGCTAGGATTCTCTAATCACACAGACGTAGCTGGTAGCGCAACACATAGCTTCTCTATATCCTATTCCCTATCTCAGTTGGTTACATTTCCGACACGTTTCCCAGACCAGCAAGTTCAACATGCCTCACTTCTAGATCTCTTTCTGACAACAGTTCCCAATGACTGTACAACAAATGTCCACAGCCCACTCGGGAATACTGATCACACTGTGATAATGGTAGAAATCAGCCTAAATTCTCGCCCTAAAATTGAATACCCACTACTCAAAACAACGAGGTATTACAAAAAGGCTGATTGGGAAGCCATCAGGGAGCTCATCAGAGATGCCCCATGGCAAAATATATTTACTCTTCCAGCGGAACAGTGTGCAAATGAGATCACTGAATGGTTCAAAACTGCTATTGAAGCACATGTTCCCGCACGGAAATTCTATAGCAAACCCCACTCCCCCCAATGGTTTACTTCTGCTTGTGCCGCTGCCATTTGTCATAGGCAGCATGCATTCCGCAGATTCAACCGACATAAGTCCAGCTCAAATGAACAGAAGTTTATAGAAGCTAGAAATAATTGTAAGAGAGTGATAGAGACAGCTAAGACAGATTACTCTGAAACCACCAGAAAACGCATCGAAGCACAGAAATTAGGAACCCGGGATTTTTGGAAAATCTACAACAGCGTAGTAAATAATGGACAGTCAACTATTCCCCCACTATCAAACGATCATGAGGTTGCTTGCACGGCAACTGACAAGGCTAATCTGCTTGCCAGTCGGTTTGCCTCAAACTCAACACTGAACTCGGTACACCACTCACTCCCTGATTTTCATCTGCGAACAGACGCCTCACTAGACGATTTGAAAATCACGCCTTCTCAGGTACATGCTATTATAAAAAACCTAGACACCTCAAAAGCGTGTGGACCAGATCTCATCCCGGCTGTGCTATTAAAAAAATGCTCTGCCGAGGTTGCTCCAGTTCTCTCCAAACTTTCCAATAAATGCCTTAACGAATCTTGTTTTCCCGACTGCTGGAAAACCGCCTCTGTGGTACAAGTCTTAAAGAATTCTGGTGAAAGAACTGACCCACTAAATTATCGCCCCATTAGCCTCCTCCCGCTTTTCGCCAAAATATTTGAGTCCTTAGTTAATCAAGCCCTAGTCCAGCACCTAACAGCTGCTAAACTCCTGACTGACAAACAATATGGATTCAGGCAAGCCCGTTCAACAGCAGATATCTTAACCGTAGTTTCTGAACGTATATACCGTTCATTGGATAAAATAGGGAAGAGCGGTGGCCCTCGATATATCTAAGGCTTTTGACAGGGTATGGCACGATGGTCTTCTAAGGAAAATTAGATCATATGGAATTACTGGAAGAATTCATAATGTAATTAAATCCTTCTTAAGTAATAGAAAAATCAAAGTTGTCCTCGACGGTCGTACATCCAAACAATGCGACATAAATGCGGGATTACCTCAGGGGTCTATCCTTGGACCTCTATTATTCCTGATATTCATAAACGACCTCCCTGATAAAATTGTTTCGGAGATGGGTATATTTGCCGATGGCACCACTCTCTATAACAGATATGAGGGGACACAAAATGAACACATATCCAAGGAAATGGCAGATACACTAGAGGATGACCTCCAATCCGTAGTGGAATGGGGCAAAAATGGTTGGTCACATTCAATGCTGCTAAGACTAAGCTTGCTTCCTTCAATAACTACAAGAAACCTTCTCTACCACCAATAGCAATGGCCAAGAACACATTACCTGAAAGTACTTCTTTTAAACTCCTCGGCCTAACGTTTGCAGGGAATATGAACTGGAATAGGTATATTGAGAGCATTGCCAAGGCTGCTGCAAGGAAGGTTGGCTCCCTCTACCGTGCTAGAAAACTACTTACGCCTGACAGTATCCTATACCTCTATAAGGCAACCATTCGCCCATGTATGGAGTACTGTTGTCACATCTGGGCTGGTGCATCTGCTGCTTGTCTCTCGCTCCTGGACAGGGTTCAAAAGAGAGTCGCCAACCTGATAGGTCCTGAACTGTCATCTAGGCTTCAGCCTCTGCCCCATCGACGAGATGTTGCATCCCTCTGCCTGTTCTACAAATACTTCAATGGTGAAGGCTCTGACGAACTGCAAACACTTGTACCTCCCCGACGTAACTACCCCCATCAAACCCGACAAGATACTAAGTCTCATCCCTTTACAGTAGAGATCCCTAGGTGCAAAAAAGCCTTTTACTCCAATAGTTTCTTCCCCAGAACTGCGGGTCTTTGGAACTCCCATATGGGATTCTGCTTTCCCAACTGCAACGATATGCAGAAGTTCAAGTGTAATGTCAACAAACATCTTTCTACTCATCTCCCTTCATAATGACCCCGCTAATTAAGTCTCTGATAGTAGCCCCCTGCTTCAAAGTGGCACTGTGCCTTGTTTGGGGTGAAAATTGAATTAAACAAAAAAAAAATATGTATATATATATATATATATATATATATATATATATATATATATATATATATATATATATATATAGGGTGTGCATATATGTGTGTGTTTATATATATATATATATATATATATATATATATACAAACACACACACATATATATGCACACTATATATGTATATATATATATATACACATATATATGCACACTATATAAGTATACATACATATATATATATATATATATATATATATATATATATATATATATATATTTATTGGCACGGTAAAATAAAAGTTAAATTTTGTCTAATAAATTCTAAAAAAGGGATTAAATTAAAGAAAATAACAAAGTATATTATGTATTCTTAACTGGCCTTTCCGATGCAGCAATCGGATGTTAGAAAAAATAAATAACAAAGGAACAACAAACATAATTGCAAAAAAGCCTTGTTCAAAATTATTGGCACGATTTATTTAATAATCAATTGTATAGCCTTTGGCCTTGATTACCTTCCTCAGTCGCTTTTCATAGTTTACAACCAAGTTGTTGCACTCTTCAGTAGTAATTTTAGCCCCCTCTTCCTGACAACAATCCTCCAATTGAATAAGATTCTTAGGCTTCCTTTGCATTACCCTCAATTTTTATGTTCTCCATAAATTTTCAATTGGATTAAGGTCTGGGCTTTGTGATGGCCACTCCAAAACATTAATATGATTGTCCTCAAGCCATTTCTTAGTCAGTTTAGCCGAATGCTTTGGGTCATTATCTTGCATGAACCACAAACGACGACCAAGTGAGAGCTCTTTAGCAGAGTCTTTCACGTTTTCATCCAATATTTTAACATAATCTTCCTTTTTTATGCTACCTGTGACCTTAACAAGTCGCCCTGGTCCAGAGGCAGCAAAGGATCCCCAAAACATCAAACTGCCTCCACCGTGCTTCACTGTGGGTATGGTGTTCTTAGGCAGGAAAGCTTCGCCAGATTTTCTGTAAATATAAGACACTTTATTATGGCCAAATAACTCTATTTTCGTTTCGTCAGTCCATAGAACACGTTTCCAGAATGCAACATCTTTATCAATATGACGTTTTGCAAAGGCTATCCTTGCTTTCAGGTGCATAGGCTTCAATAAGGGAGTCTTTCTCGGACGACATGCTTTTAAACCAGCTCTCTTCAAAACTCTACCAACTGTATGTCGAGATACATTCACTCCAGAGGTGCTCTGTTCATCAACAATCTCCCCAACAGAGATCCTTGGGTTTTGTTTTACTTGTCGAACAATTTTCCGTTCATCTCTTGGGGAAAGAATCCTTTTTCTCCCTCTACCCTCTAAACTCATAACGTGGCCTTGCGATTTGAACTTGTTTATTATGGATCTAACAGTGGATTTGGGAAGGTGTAGCTTCTTTGAAATCTCATCATAACCCTCCCCATTGGTATGGCATGCTACAACAAGCTTCCTTACGTCTTCGCTGTGTTCCTTAGTTTTAACCATGGCGATTGAAAATTATAATTTAGTCACTTATAATAGTTTAAATAAATCGCTATCTAAAAATTATCTGAAAAAAATTATTCACTGAATTAGCGTTAAACAAGCATAATATGGCTATAAAAAAGTTCAGAAAACACGTAAACCGGAAATTGATTGATATTATACTGATACTAAAAGAAAAACAAAGCCGTGCCAATAATTTCGAACAAGGGTGTTTTGCAATTATGTTTGTTGTTCCTTTGTTATTTATTTTTTCTAAAATCCGATTGCTGCATCGGAAAGGCCAGTTAAAAATACATAATATACTTTGTTATTTTCTTTAATTTAATCCCTTTTTTAGAATTTATTAGACAAAATTTAACTTTTATTTTACCGTGCCAATGAATATGATCATCACTGTATATGTGTGTGTTTGTATATATATATATATATATATATATATATATATATATATATATATATATATATATGTATATATATATATACACAGAGAGAGAGAGAGAGAGAGAGAGAGAGAGAGAGAGAGAGAGAGAGAGATGTCGAAATGTATATTGGCGTATATATGTGCGCATTTATATCAATATATATTCTGATATATAAGCATATATATATATATATATATATATATATATATATATATCATTGTATATAATGCCACGGCGTTACATATATATATATATATATATATATATATATATATATATATATATATATATATACTTAGTCATCCATATACAGTACTGTTTCATTGTATCTCAACTACTCAGTGCGGTTAGATTAGCACCTTTTCTTAACTGATGTGATGATTAACCTACAACCATTGCGTTAATAGCCGGCTATTCTACCCATCGGCCATTTGGAGTGTTGCTCCAAATGATCTTAACAAATGTCCATTCAAATAGACACTCACCCAACGCTATTACAGTGCACGAGGTGCTTTTTTATTGACAAACAACTGACTTTAAAGCGAGACTCGCTGTATGTTTGTTGTTAAAATGTGAAAAACGGAAAAAAAAGATTTGCGGCAATTTAAATAAAGTACCTCTTCTTTAATCGTAAAATGAACGTTATAATGAGAAAAATAAAATAAAATGTGCATGTTTACTCGGACGAGCAGGAGATAATTCGATCTGTAATCGAATGCTCTTCCGCTTATATATATATATATATATATATATATATATATATATATATATATATATATATATATATTCAAATGACATCAAATCGGTTTTGTTTCGTTTTTTCTTCTTAAGAGAAAGTCTTTGCCTGAAATTTTATTATTTCTATTGGCTGGTGTAATTTTAAATATTTACCTGCCTTTGTTGTTTGTGTTATGTCCATCGATAAGAAAGGAAAACTATTTTACAAACATTTTCGAGACTTTTCAGATTAATTTCTTAACAAAACCATATTGATTACCTTTGTGTGAAAGTTGGAAAAAAGTATGGTAATAGGTTTCATAACATATGATAAAAGAACTTACTCACACAACATGTTGTTTTTTATACAACAGGGCACATATATAGGATTCATTTTATAAAGTTTACATTTATTCTTATACAATAACCCAAATAACGTACTATTCAAGGAGAGCTAATAATGTAATATACTAGCATGTGTGCCCGACGTTGCCATGGTATGTGGAGGTGTATATTGAGCAAAAAAAAGTGGTCAATTGTTTAAACTTGGACCTCTATTATAACCTCTTTAAATTTATTGTGTTGGGCTCAAATAAAGGTATTAAGTTAGATCCATGTCCAAGGTACCTATATCTAAAATTTCAAGTGTTTAGACCCAAAATCGTCGGAGGAGTTTGGTAGGGTTCTCAAAGGTCAAATCGTTGAACTTTGACCACTTAATCGCCAAATTCCTGGCAGAAAACCAATCGCATCGATTTTCCCCAAATCTCAGTACGCTGTATATGGAATTTCGAGTATGTAGACTTAAAATTGACTGATGTTTTGCGTAGGGAAATGTACACACACAGACAAATACACAGACACGTTCACTTTTCACGGACACGTTCCCTTTTATAGATATATAGATTTCTTTCGAATAATTATCATTAGACTATACATAACTTACGTTGTTCTTAACAACATCGTCTCCCCTGACAACATGCCGTGAAATTATTTTATATAAAGGATGGAAGCAGATTCACCGACACATCCGTACTCTCTCTCCCTCTCTTCCTCCGTCTGTCTGTCTCTCTCTCTCTGTCTCTCTTTCTCTCTCTTTTTCTCTCTCTCTCTATCTCTATCTCTATCTCTTTAACATACGCATATATTTTTATATATATACATGTATATATATATATATATATATATATATATATATGTAGTAATTTATAAAATATATATGACGATTAAGCTACACTGAATATTCTGCGTGTCATCCACTATAGGATTCGTCAGGCTTATGCGCGAATTCTGTGGTTGCTTCTTGTTTTTATATATGTTGAGGATTTTTAGTTAGCCAATCAGCTTTTAGTATCCACCGCGCCCCTTCTTATCAGCCAATGGGAATGCATTTTATCGAATAAAGGATCTGTTCGATAAAATGCATGTCCATTGGCTGATAAGAAGGGGTGCGGTGGATACTAGAAAGCTGATTGGCTAACTAAAAATCCTCAACATATATAAAAACAAGAAGCAACCACAGAATTCGCGCATAAGCCTGACGAATCCTATAGTGGATGACACGCAGAATATTCAGTGTAGCTTAATCGCCATATATATTTTATAAATTACTAACTAGCTCTACCTACGTATTGAGCACTTTTGAAGTAAATACTTAAAGTTTACGCATAAATCTATACTTTCGCATATTAAATTTATGTGAGTAAAGGAAGTAGTTATATATATATATATATATGTATATATATATATATATTTCTGTTGAAATCTATTTTCTTATATATATCAATCTTTATATAAGAAGCTAAATGTGATTACAGAACAATATATAGAATAAATGACAAAAAATTATATCCCAAAATTCATGATGTTTACCATCTCATGTCTTTAAATCAGTCGATTTATACAATTATTGACAGTATCTGTTTCGTAGCGCAAAATTCAATATGTCGTAATGGTAAAATATAAAGGTAACTGCCGCTTCTCTTCCATTATTTTCGTAGTTTCACCATGTCAAATCACATTTAAATTCCTTTTGACGGATTGATTGTTGCTATTTCTTCTGATGAGTTAAGGCCACAATAGATTAACTAATTGATATAATAATTAAGTTAGTTTTTTGCTACGAAACATATACTGCCAAGAATTTATAAATCGAGTGATTTAAAGAAATACATTATGAGATGGTCAACATCATGAATTTTGGAATATACATTTTTGTCATTTATTCTCTCTCTCGCTCTCTCTCTCTCTCTCTCTCTCTCTCTGTATATATATATATATATATATATATATATATATATATATATAGGGAGAGAGAGATAGATATATATATAGATATATAGATATAGGGTGTAAGAATATGAATAAAAGAAATCAAAGAAAGTGTTCGATCTCGAATGCGAGAGCTAAATACAAATATTTATTTAAAAACTATATACATATTCCAAAACAGACCAGCGGTTTAATTTTTCCGTTTATCCCCCCCCGGATGTTTTCCTCTTTCCATCAGACGGCGATTGTTTGTATCGAATTTTAGTTAGCAATAGAAGGCCGTTCCCACACATATGTGTGTGCGTGTATATATATATAAATATGCGTAAATATATTCGTATATGTATACATAAGATAAATACATATTTCGTTTTTATTATTATTATTTTTTACATGGGGGTCAACACTTATCAAGACCCGGAAGCCACCCGAGGATAAGGGTTATTGCGTGTACAGTAATCAATGGGATAGTATCGTAATAATCGTTAGTATTGGAGATTTTATAAAGTGTCTTCTTTAAGGGGGCAATTCATCAGGAATTTGTTTATGTTGGACTTGAAGATATCCAAGTTGAAGTCAGGTGGAAAACAGGCAAACGGAAGAGTGTTCCACAGGTGTGCAATTCTAAGAAAGAAGCTTTGTTCATGGAATCTATTTTTTGATTTAGGCACAAATAAAGAGTGGGACGTTTTTTTTGTTTTTTACAGTGGTGTTAGCTAGACGGGTGTTTTTCGTGAAAGCTTGGCGAGGGGGGCAGAGATTAGAGCTCGAACGAGCACTTGCTATTGAAATAACGATAAAAGAAAGACAAGCTCCCAACGTCTCTTCTGTGGGAGGGAGGTTGCAGGGAAGAGTAAAGGGCATCCCCCACTGAGCCACGAAGTCTATTCTGTACTCTGTTAAGGCAGGATAGGCTGTATTTAGCAACTCTAGTCCAGATGTGGCAGCAGTACTCCATCCTTGGACGTACTTGGCTTTTACACAGATAAAGAATTGCATCAGCAGTGAGATATCTTCTGGAGCGATAGAAGGATTCCACCATTTTCCCAGCGACCTTGGCAACAGACTTGATGCACGTATTCCATTTTAGATTAGGAATAAATGTTAAACCCAGAAGGTTGTCAAAACATAGTCATTTAAATATTATTATGTATATTAACTTGTATTGTTAGGCACCACTAACGCATCAATTTCAAGGTTTGAACTCAAGACTAATGTCATCAGTAGTGTATGACGACATCATATTATTTTCCTTGTTTTGATTCTTATGTATATACCCGTTGATACGTTATGTTTTTATGTAGAGTGATGTGAGTCTCGGTTGGTTAATTGTGTCTAACTGTGTCGGGTATATACTCAAGAGTAAAAACAATGAAAGAGTGTGCTGCTGTCATAGCCCTAGTTATCACCGATCGCGAAAGAGCGACGATAGTGGAATTTAAATGTAAAAACACACAAAATAATGCAAAACTTTAGATTATTTTTATATGTATTTTTGTAATAAACATATTTTCAAAATATTTATGAACCCAAACTTTGATTAACTACATTTCCGAATTATAATAGATTGATGCGCTCGGTTACTCGAAAATAGTTCCATCTTGGTGACATTAATAGCAAAGTCTTTGTTTTTGTTTTTTGTTTTTTTTTAAGAACTTGGCAATTACTGTAACCAAAGAGGAAACAGCTTCGGGAGCTAATTCGAACAATTAACATTTAATTATGGTTAAATCAAATCTCAATCTGTAATCCATGCAATTATTTTCATTTTCTGCAATCAAAAAATATATATGGAAATCAGCCTTAGTAACACACCTTTGTTTATTAAATGTTAATATAATTATAAAGATATGAAAAAGGTAACTGGTTCATAAGTTCCCACCATACTTTATTATCATTCTTTTCCACAATGGTTTTATATTAATCTACAGGGAAACAACGTTATTATAATATGAGATAGGTCACTCGGTGTGTTGATTTAAAATTAAGACTAATAACAATTAGGTTAATGACATATTTTTTTAAACAAACCTGTTCACAAATCCTGAATAATATTTTAGAATGCATTTCTTTTAGATTAACATATATAGAATAAAGGTTAATGAATGCAGCTTCATTATAAACTAAATGAACAACTGCAAACGTGTTTCATGTTATTATAATTATAACAACAAAGTAGAGCTACGGCTTATTTTATGTAATGATACAACGTAATTTTTTATTACCGTATATACTAATCTGCTAACGGGCACAAACATCTTAAGTATTAAAAATTATATATCAGTTTTATAAATCTTCTAAGTGTTTTATATTCTGTAATATACAATAAAAAAATCTTGTACTGTCACAATTAATCATGAAGCCGCAACAATTTTATCGATAGTAAAATGTCTTCTAACAAATGCTGAGAAGAGATACTACACTTTAATCTAAGCAAAATTTTAGCAGGAACGATAACACGTGTTTTTGTAGCTAATTAATTAATTAATTAATTTATTATTATTATTATTATTATTATTATTATTATTATTATTATTATTATTATTGGAATCATTTTAGATGAGACTCTATAATTTGTGGATTCATTCTCTTTGGGAATTGTTATCCTAATCTTCATAATTGATAGGGTGTTCAACACGTTTCGACCAAATCCTTTTACTTGCCTTCCTCAGTTGATTACCCGCGACGGCCCAGGTTTGCTGAGTCTTGTATCTATTTCTCAGTAATTACAGCCTTCCATAATTGTTGTACCACCACGTTTGCATCAACTAATCCTCTGACGTGCTTTGGTAGAATTTGAATCGCCATCTTCGAGCAATACTCATCTTGAACAGTAGAGACACGATACCTCAATCTACTGTGTCAAGGGTGTCGAAAAAGATGAGTTGGCCGAAACGTGGAGAAAGTGTAACCACAGCGAGATGTGGAGAACAGTCCGCAAAAGGAATGGGTGCACATATTAAGCATTGTTAAATGAATGGCCAAGTGATATGATCTATTATTGCAATATCTTTTAAGGGGTTGGGTAGTTAACTATTACATTTTTATCATACACCTATTTCCACATAGGGATTATGGCATCAATTTTTTTTAAAGAGTAGGCGTAATCGTTCTAGCATTATATCGTATTTTCTGAGATCCCACATATAGTCTGTTTTTGACATTAAACTATTTTGCAAGGGACTAACTTTTACTCTCAAAGATTAGTGTAGTATGTGTTCTCTAGTCATGATATAGTATTCACATGTATTAAGCTTTCCTTTTATGGAGGGGTCCTCTTAGAGTTTGCTTCAGTTTCAAGGTACACTATAGTCATTTTTTTTTTCCTACAGTGCCTTCCGAAATTTTTTTTTCTAGTGTTTTCCCGGAGGTATTTTACTAAAGATCGAGTGTTTGCTTTTCAGATTAAATGTGTTTTTAATTCTTTTTCAAAGTGTTTTTTAACATGTTTTATTAACTGTTTGCTTTTATATATATATATATATATATATATATATATATATATATATATATATATATATATATATACATATATAAAGCTGAATGTCTGTGTATGTGTGTGTGGGTGTGTGCCTGGTCACGAATAGGCTCTTATATGGTTGACTATTTAAAAAAAAAACTGATTCTATATAATGATGGAAGATGTATCGAGACACAGGAATGGATATGTTTGATCAGGCAAAACGGTGGTTCATTAAAATCTGGGGGTCTGCGTTCGCACCTGGCTCCCAAATATGAAAAAAAAATTAAACACTAAAAACAAAACGTTTGCAAGTGTTTTTGATATAGATGTACATGAGAATACTTTGATAAGTATGTTTTAACTTAAATAGGGATGATATAATAAAATGTTGGGGTCTGCGTTCGCGCCTGGCCTCCATAGAATAGAACTAGGCACATATTTTAATAACGCCTTTTCATATCTATCTGCGTAAGTATACTTTGATAATTATGTTTCAGTTTGAAGAAATATGGTATAATAACATTATGGGGTATTCGCTCGCATCTGACCTATATAGAATGGAAATATGTTACAAAGTTTAACAAGTTTTTTTTTTTAATATAGATCCACAGAATATTGTGAAAAGTGTTTCAGTGTAAACAGGTATGGTATAATAAAATATGGGGTTTATCTATTTTATTTTTACTTTCATCATATTTTGATTTGGTTTGATACCCCCAAATGCGAAGCTGTCTCTTTACGTCCCTTCCTTTAATAACCTATCATACTTTCATAAATCAGAGTCCATTTTCTGTAGGCTGTTTTTGAATCCAGTCAACGACGGGTACTTTTGCTAGTATATATATATATATATATATATATATATATATATATATATATATATATATATATATATATATATATATATATATGGAGTAAAAAGAATAAGATTTATTCTTAAATAGAAAACTTATCGGGATAATGCAATGCTCAACACATTGCTTCTGGAGTTGTATAGAATATGAAGAAATAAACGCCACATTTGCTGGAGCAGTACTTCCCCCACAGATTAGCAAAACGCTCTTATTCTCGACTCTTCCTCGTGGGGTGACGAGTAACTTTGAACATGATCGTCTTTTTTTTTCCTAAAAAAAAAAGTTGACGTTGAGAATAACCTAAGAATTAACAGGAGCAGCTGTTGAATATGTCACTTAGCGTTGAATCTTTGACATTTAAAGGTTTGCCTTTGAGATGCTATATGAAAAACACACAAAAAATAAGTAATAAATATTGTCGTTGAACCACATGACATGTCGAAGCTGATGGAAGCGTTTACGTATTTAACCTTTTTTTAGTTTTCGATGTAATAGAAAGCCACGCTAAGCCGTTAAAAGAGTATTAGAAAAAAGAGTTATGAGTGGTCGAATTTGTGTCCTTGCATCATTTATGACAATCCCCCCCCTGTCGGTAGGGATGTATTATAATCGTAAGCATCGAGCGTAGGTACAATAGACGCATGCCATTTTAGATACGCCCAGGTGTATATAATGAACTCTGTATGTCGGACGGCCTATTACACTAGTATTGTGAACAAATAATGTTTTTTTTTGTTGTTTTTTTTTAAGTGCGTAAGGTAAAGGGACGAAAGAAAGAAAAAAGTTTGAATTACGGAAAATGAGAAATATGAACATCACATGCTGGGACATTATATATATATATATATATATATATATATATATATATATATACTTATATATATATATATATATATATATATATATATGTATGTATGTGTATATATGTATATATGTGTGCGGATATATGTATGTATGTCTGTGTTTGTATATATGTATGTATGTGTGTACATATGTATGCATGTGTGTATATATATATGTATGTATGTATGTATGAGTGTGTATATGTGTATGTATATATATATGTGTGTGTTCATATGTATATATGTATATATGTGTGTATGTGTATATGTGTATATATTTATGTGTGTATGTGTATATATATGTATATATATGTATGGGCATATATATGTGTGTGCATATTTATACATATATATATACATGCATATATATACACACACATACAAATACATACATATATATACATACATATACATACATATAAATATATACGCATGCATATACATACATACACACACACATATTTATATATACATATATATACATACATATATACATACATACATATATATGCATACATATATATACATACATATATACATATATATGCATACATATATACATATATATATACATATATATACATATATATATACACCCATATATGCATATACATATATATATATGTGTGTGTGTGTATGTGTGAAATGAATGACTAAGAGAATATGTCAATTAACTCGAGATTTATATACACAAAAAATATAAATCATATATATATATATATATATATATATATATATATATATATATATAGAGAGAGAGAGAGAGAGAGAGAGAGAGAGACAGACAGACAGACATACAGACAGCCAGGAGGATTGAGAGGGAGGAAGAAACCGATCACAAAGATTTTCCCAAAGCTCAGTATCATAAATATCAATTATCGAGTCAATAGACTTAAAAGTGACACAGTTATTCCGTAGGGAAATGTACACACACAGAAACACACAAAGAAACAAAAATTCTCCCCATCAGTAAAATATTGGGTGGGTCTCATAAAAAAACTATATGTTAAAATTATTGTCCTTGACTCAATGTCTGTCACAACAAAAAACATCGTTTCCGAAACGATCGTACAATTTATTGGTTTTGTTGTGGTCTTTCTTATGAAACGGATTTAAATTTTAAATTTTAATTTTGAATTATGAATTATCAATCACCTTACCAAAAAATATATATATATATATATGTACATATATATATATATATATATATATATATATATATATATATATATATATATATATAGTATAATAATTCTCCTAGTCGCAAATATTAAATTTACCCAGTTATTATAAGCATCTATAGCATTCATTATTGACCTGTTTCTAAATAAATATTATGTAATTTATATACATTTTATAGTAAGGAATCGTACAAAGACAATATATATTCTCGATGCTAACGCTTTTTCTACACAAATTAAAAGCGTACATAATAAAAAAAAAACTAATATACTTACCCTAATGCTGCACGTCATAATATTCCGTCCGTAGTTTACGATAAAAAAAAAAATTGGAAGGCGGTGGGCAGTGGGTGTGAATAAGCGCATCCCATATACAGTAATTTCAAACATACTAATTATATTATATGTTAAGATATAAAGTGAACAAATATTATATACGAGTATATATAGAATGTACACATTAAGAAGAAATGTGTGTGCGTATGTTATTCACTATGTTTGTGAGAATATATATTACTAAGTTGATAATTATTGCTTGAGTATTATAGTATCAGTCTCCGAAAACTTATAAACACCATACATATATGCATATATAAAAGTCTGATTATATATATATATATATATATATATATATATATAGAGAGAGAGAGAGAGAGAGAGAGAGAGAGACAGAGAGAGTGATAGGGTAAATCGATTCATCATTTTGAATTAAAAATCAGTTTCTAAAGGAAAAAAATAACAAAATGCAATGTATTGTACGATCGTTTC
>NC_136519.1:41115689-41118189 GCF_053919585.1 Euprymna scolopes
AAACAATATAAATTTGAGAAAAATAACCGTATTTAGAAAAAGTACAAATAAAAATTAGATTAATGCATAAATTACAGGCTTGTCGTTACCGTTTTTTTTTGTGTTTTTTTTGTGTTTTTTTTGTACAGAGATTACATGTGCACGTTGTTTTGCGATTGCATGTGCTATATTTCTTATTCATAATTTAAAGGTTATCTACTAAAATAGCGAACGCATTATTATGAATGTTGCAATTACTATGAAAAGATCGTGTGTCGTATTGGTACATTATTATATTATTACGCACACACGCACCCCCATATATATATATGTATATATATATATATATATATATATATATATATATATATATATATATATATATATATATATATATATATAGTAAGTTATAAAATCTATATGGCGATTAAGCTACACTGAATATTCCGCGTTTCATCCACTCAAGGACTCTTCAGGCTCATGAGTAGATGAATGGCAGCATATTCAGTGTAGCTTAATCGCCATATAGATTTTATAACTTACTAACTAGCTCTACCTACGTATTGAACACTTTTGAAGTACATACTTAAAGTGTACGCATAAATTTATACTTTCGTAAATTAATTTTATATGAGTAAATTAAGTATATAATGAGTAAATTAAGTATATAATATTATATATATATATATAGAGAGAGAGAGAGAGAGAGAGAGACAGACAGACAGACAGACAGAGACAGAGAGAGGGGAGATAATGCTGTATTTATTTTTTTAGATGAGGAGAACTTTAATAAAAAATAAACCCAGAAAAATATTATTTTACAAATATATGGATTATTCTATAGCGTCGGTATGGGGCTTTCTTTATCTCCATTCAAAACAACCTACTAGGTTTAAATCGCATAAACGATGTGCCGAGGTGCTAAGTTTATTTCATGAGCTTATTCGTTCGTCAAATGTTCCTCTCAGAAAATTGATTGCATACCTTCACAATTTCTCGGTTGTCAGCCCCTTCCCGATGAATCGTCAAACCAAACTAGAATCTGCGATTAACACAAAATAGTTGTTAATTTACAGTTCGCCGCCTCTAAAACACCTTGTATATTTATATTATCGTTTTTTTGTTTTATTATTAATTCTAGATTGAAAACTTTTTATTTTATATTCTTTGAAACCTGATGACTATATGCGCATAATTTGCTTTGTAAATGATCATATATTTATTTGGCGGATAGTGCTCGTATTAAACATGTTCTGAAGGTCATAATTAACTTACTTGTGGATTAGTTGATATTATTAACAAGTAGGATCCGACGTTGCCCAGCATTAAATTCGAATTAATGTATGTTTCAAACGCTCACATTTTTTTTGTCATCGAATCGTTGAATCACAATTATTTAATGAAATCGATTGTTTGCGACCCATCGCAGTAAATCAAGATGAAGCTTAACATGTTCCCGCGAAGTAACTAATTCCTTAATACACAGAGGTCTACAATGCACTGGAGACAACCTGCTGTTGATGTTATGAAATTTATTGTAAATATAACGGCTTCAATTAAAGTTTACAATGCAAAAGTCAAGTATCATGGTTCAATTATGCTTTTAAAAGAACATTCATTTCGAACGCACAACAGTCATATCAAATAAACCACTGCACTTTTATATACTGGTCTTTTCTGCTAGTGTGATAATAACATTTGTCAATGTTAGGCTGTATAAGGTGTTGCTTTTCCTCAAAATTGGTTGTTCCTTCTATCATTGGAATTTTTCGATTATAGCTTATCAATACTTATCGAGGACATTCAGATGCACACCTATTTAAGAACACTGCCAGATACATGAAATACATTTGTATAAAATTTCATAAAAATCGACACCACGGTTGATGAGTTTATAGGGAGCAGCCACACGCATAGTTTATTGCTTTTATATATTAGGTAGATAGATTGCAACACACAAGCTGATGTCAGGTAAATTATGTAAAGTACAGAACACAACTGTATTTGTAAATATTAAAGTCTCACTATTTTTTTATTAAGAAAATCAAAGATAAATCTTCCTTCTAATTACAATCTCTGGAAAACCGTAGCACAAGCTGTTTCCCAACTACCTATACAAAAGGCATTAAAATCGATGTAATTCATTTTATGCATATCGATCTTACATAATATATAGCCATGATGAATTTATACCCTTTTTGTTTCATATTATAAAAACATGATTTATATTTTTCTACAAGATTCTCACGCATGGTGGCATGACACCGATCCTCTTCAGTCAACATCTAAGGAGTCATTTTATCATTGTAATAATGTTCGTCCTCTTAGAACACTGCTAATCAAAGATATCAAAAGAGAATTTTGTTGGACACACTTGCCCTCCCTGTGTAATTATTTATTCTAGTTTTCTAGTATTAGTATTAATTTCTAATGATCCGAACACATTTTCTAATATAGACATCACAGTAAAAGATTGAACATATAAGTTTTTTTTGTTTAATTTTCTTTCTTTGAAAATTGT
>NC_136519.1:41123189-41148189 GCF_053919585.1 Euprymna scolopes
CTTAAAAATAAATAAATACAAGTCTACATGGACAGATGACTTATCTCTGCAATTCTGGCTGTTTAAATCGGATTAACTGAACGTGCCCACGAAACATCTTTCTTTCTGTAGCCATATCTCACAGGAAATGCATTTCTATTTCTCGAAAAAAGATACGTTGCAATAGTCTACAGTTTTTTTCCATTGTACATACTAGATTAAGTTTTAATCTATATTCCTGCTTGTCAGAACGTCATAGTTATAATTTGTCTAGCTAGAACAACTGTGAACACGATTTCCTTCTCCCAATTCATACTTTAAATTAAACGGGGTCATATAAAAAAATATCAGTACGCAAAGTTAAAACGCCGGAAGGGGGCTCGGTATATTTAAATATGGAATTGAGGTCTGTAACCATTAAACGAAAAACGAAACCATATGGAACCACTTCTTGTTTAATCATTAAATAATAAAAGAAATGAAATAAAATTGTATCTTTTACATTTCTATAAATATTTTATTAATATATATATAATATATATAATATAATATTAATATTATATTCATACGGAAAAATGTTCTTTCAAATAAGAATTACACTATTTATGATAAACTTCCATTTATTCAGACTAGCGGGGCAAGCCAAAATTGTCCGGGTATGGAGAGGTGGTGTTGTTAGTTTATTGAGCAAGGGCCGGTCGTAAAAACAGAACATGGCTATTTTATGGAAATACAAAAGATAGGATAAAACGACTAGAAAATTCATATGAATAACCCTGTTTAAATGTGAAAACTTCTTTTAAAAATCGGAAAAAAACCCAGTCGGTGATATGACCGCAAAACTAATAGAAAAATAAGAGAAAGGAAAATAAAAAAAGCGAACGAAAACAAATAGCAGGAATTACCATGTTATTTTGTTTTAAATCAGAAAAATAAAAAAAGTATATCACATGGGTGCTAACGTAAAACCTGAAGCTTACGACGTGGCGTCAATAACCACTGCTCCAAAATGTACCCACATAAATAACGTCGTTTTTTTTTTCTTATTTAAACAAATTCATAAAATAACGTCATTCACGCATGCGTTCTTTTCCGAAACTTTATGAAGGAACACTTTTTAGCTACCTTCCCTCATTGCAAACATCTATTTCTATAGAAAATAATTGACCATTTTTTCCTCATTCTTACGTATTATTCGGTCGAGACATTGTTATTCCAGATGGTCCCAGTCTGACCCAGTCCGATGCTGCTGATAAAAGTGTTAGCGAGACATACAAACATACATACACATAAACCAATGTTTGAGATTTATATTATACATTAGCTTGGGGGTCCGGCGTTTCCCACGTGGTTGAAGGTGTGTGTAAGACAAAAAACTGGTAGTAGGCAGGCAGGCTCGAACCCGTACACTGAAGGAGGAAAAGAACGTGAAAAAAACGTGACGTTTTTGCTGTTGCATACATCGCCAAACCAGAAGTGACGACAGTTTAACTTAAGGCTAGTCAATCTAAAAGAGCGTAACTTTCGAAAATATCGGGGAAAAAAGCGACCTCCCTGTAGAAAAGTGCCTAGTTGAGAGTGAATACATGTTTTCAGCCAATTTTTTCGGAATTTGTCATCAGAATTGTCGGGCTTCAAGAGGATACCGATCTCGGGAAAATCCGTCGCCTTTCGCGAATGTTGTAGGCAGACATACAAACATACATACATACATACATACATACATACATACATGCATACATCCATCCATCCAGAGATACATACATTTAAACAGACAGGTGGGATTTATACTATAGATTAGAGAATTTTTATACAGATCTTTAAAAATATGTTTTGATAACACAAGGAGTGTGCATAACACCACTTTCGTACATTATTTACGACAAAATTATGTGATAAAACTTGTGGAAGACATAAATATATTATTTCCAAAAAACACCATTGACAGGAATATAAATAATAAATATAGTGTTAAAACAAAAGAAAATAATTATAGAAATGTAAAAAAAGTTTACGTCTTTTTTTGTTTTATTATAGCACTAGAAGTGTTAAGAATAAAATAATGTTTGAAATATATCATTTCGCTTTAGTCTTGTATTTTGTTTCATGTATACTACTTTCCTTTCCGTATTTAGTTAAACCGAACCCACATCCGGGGACTTAACTTTACCTTCTGCATTTTTTTTAACATAACCGTAAACGGAACCTTTATGAGCAAAGTTGCATTCTAAGAACTTCCCATCATTAGAAATAAAACACCATAAGACTGCTTCTTACCAGTCTACAAGAGATAGTTTACACACTTATTTCAACTATCTCTGGTTGAACCGTTCAATTCAGTAATAATATTAATATTTGTCACCATTAAATATCAACATCCAGCTGAAAAATAACATTAACGTGGCGATTCCATGACCAAAGTTTCTTTCTTAGAACTGCACGCCTGTGGAAAATTTTCTGTTTGCCTGCTTTCCAGGTGACTACAATTTGTTAGTATTCAAGTCACACGTAAACAAATTCTTGATGAACCTCCTCCTAAGTAATCCAATTTACCAAATTTCCACTACTAACAATTACTACGATATTATCCCATTGGCTACTGTACACTCATTAACCCGTGATAAGTGGTGACTCCATTGTAAAACAATATCGTATCAGGTTGTCTTTGAGCTTTATAAGCGGTAACTTAGTTGCCAACATAAACCGACACATGTCCTCTAACGCGCCCACAAGAATTCAATCTCATTCCATTTATGAATTATCCCACATTTTCTAATAAAATGTCCTATATTATAACTGTCAATCATTCAATTCTATTAACTTTATCTTCAAGTCGGTTTCCTTATTGATAACTGACGTATTTCTTAAAAAACAAAGATACGGCTTGTTTACTTCAAGTATTCCGTGTGTGTGTAACGTTATTAATCGATGCCTCAGTTCAGTCTCGAAAGAAAAACAGGTGCAGCTGCGCGTGCAATTGCCAAGCAAGGATACCGCAATCTCCAACCGCACCTCTACTGAGTCGGCACTGCGGAGTCCAACAAGACTGGAAAGAATGCTGAGATAAGCGGAGAACACACACAGAACCTGAAAGCCCAAAGTGTCACCCATTTGGTACTGACTATGTTCGACGTTGCTTAACTTCGGTAACAAGCGAGAACCGGTGTGTCATGCCGTGTATTAATAAATGTGTGCTAATCAGCATTTTGTAAATATCATATGGGAGGAAAATACGAGCTCGACTACAATCCCAGAGGGTTAACCTTGCGGTGTTGTCTGGCTTGATCCCTCAAGCTTATATACGGTTTATTTGAGACATAAGAAGGAGCACTGCGAACAAGACCTCGATTTAAAACATTTTCCTGCTTAGCCACAACAAATAGAATACTTACACTAAATATATATATATATATATATATATATATATATATATATATATATATATATATATTAGCTTTATTAATGTGAAACAAGCAGCTAGATCTAATATTCGGAAAAAAATTATGCTTGTGATTAAGGAATGTGGTGTTTGATCAACACTGTTGGTGAGCCATGATGTGATTTATTGTTTATTTTTTAAATTTCTGGGACAATGTTTCATAGCAGACAACTGATGATCCCTGAAATAACATTCGGAGTCTTGTGACTTTCAGAAAGAAAGTTCATACAGCGATTGCGTTTGAGAAAAAAAAAAGTGGGAAAACAATTAAAATAAAACATCGTTATGGTCGAACACCCTAGAGATTAATCACGTTCAACCCTAGGAGGTAGTTCCTTTGTTTGCAAAGTGAAGGCTTTCTAAGTCGAACGTGACTAGTCTCCAAGATCTTAAGGTGATATAGTGAATGAGCACGACTAAAAATAGAAAAAGAGCCCGTGCTAATGTTCGCTGCACAAGACGAGTTTTTAAGTAAAAGATTAGTAATTGAGGACCCGTATGTGTTAGTAACAACACACATATATATATATATATATACTAGCTGTACCCGGCCACGCGTTGCTGTGGCTCAGTTTGTTAAAATGAAACACATGTGAAAGAACAGAAAAGTGTGATTCTTTTTTTCAAGAGAATGTACAAATTATTTTTTAACAGATGTTAAGAAAATAAACAGAAAAAATACTTCCATCATTAATTATGCAAAAAAATAAATAAAATGTTGATTTAGTGTTTCAATATGCTTATAAATTACGATAAAACTTGCTGACTATGCACTGTTTTACGGTTGTTGTAAAAATGGAACGGAAACTTAAATTTTGCTTCACTTTTATCTTTCTTAATTTTTTAATTGTGCCCCCCAAACGAATATAATCAAAACAGTAACATTCAGCAATTGCACTTTATGTATATAAAACACAAAATATTTATTAAAAACATTTTTTTTTTAAAGTTAATAACGAAAGGGAAATCATTCTATTTTTAAACGAAAAAGTCAGTTTACCTAACTTACTGTATTAATGCTATTTATTTAAGCAAGAAAAAAAAGTTAAATATCCAGATACGCTACTACAGAACACCGACCATTCTATTTTGTTTTTTTTTTAAGGGAATTGAGGTCGCTGACAACGAATCTGATAGTCAAACTTGGGGCAAATTTACCGTTTGCATGCTATTTACCCCTGAACCCACGAACTTCTTTCCACCATTTTGCAGCATCCGTTTATACTACGCGCATGCACGCTGTAGCATAAACGACGGCCTCACCAAGCAAACTATGTTGGGGGGAGGGGATTTTTTTTTTCTAGAACGTAGAATTTTCTAATTTTCAAAAATACATTATAGCGCTTTTTGGGTGGAAAATTTAAAATTAGCTGAAAAAGAAATAAAATAAGAAAAGGAAAGCACACCAAGTTGGAGTAGGGGGGGTAATTTATCTGTTTTTTTTTTACCTGGAACATCGAATTTTCAAATTTTCCGTAAGTAACGCACCGACATTTTGCCAATTAGAACACCATTTAACATTTTCCGAAGATTTTACTTTGTACATTGGGGGCGCGAGCGGGGGGGGGAGCGGATGTGATGTTGGCGCGCGTGCGCCCCAATATCACATCCACCCCAAACAAATTAGAGTGGTCGGTGTTCTGTAGTAGCGTATCTGGATATTTACCAAAAAAATATTTAGGTTTGGCTATAAATTCCTAAACTCATTTCACCCTAAATAATTTAGGTGACTGAAATAGGAATCTAATTGAATCTTTAATTTCCTGAATAGTATCCGATAATTCATTTTTCTTCGAGTTATATCGAATACATTATTACGGACTTTAGGGGCTTTTTTCGTAATGTTACTGTAAAAATTATTTTTTTATTGGTACAAATTACGATGCTTTAAAAAAAGCAAAAATAAATTCTTGCGTTTTTTATTTACTACTGAAAACCATAACTTTAGTAAAAGTATTTTTTGTTTAAACAAAATAAAACATTTTCACCTAGAGATAAGTAAAAAAGTATTAGTTCATTATATTCTGCGATCATTATTCGAAAAATACTGCAATTTCCATTAAAATTCGTCAATTTCCTAATTTTTGGTGACTTTTTAAGTAAAGAGAGGAATCAAAATGTGTATACACTTTGAGCGTCGGCATTCATTTTGCAACCACGTGTGCTTAATTTAAATTAAAGTTCAATCACATGGTTACATTATCAATAAACCCATTGAAAATTTACCGATATTGTAAACACATTCTGTTTACATTAAGCCTGTGGTGTTTTTTTAGTGATGCAATGTTGTCAACTGAGATTTAAAAAAAAACCCGCGAGATCAGGAGAAAGAAATGTCCAGAAAATCGCTAGCCAGTTTGGCAGAAAAGTAACTTATCTTGCCTTTGATAACATTTATTTGTTATATATTTGTTTTTTGACAACTTTTTCGAATCTATGTATACAGTAATACAAACCCGTGTACAGTAATACAAACCCCTTCGGGGAGATTGGAATGCCCCCCACCAAAAATGTACTTGGAAAAATCGATTTTATAGTGAGAGTTAAGAATGGTTAGTCGAAAAAAAGGTGCAAAACAAAACAAATAATCAATAAATAATTGTTACCAAAGGCAATAAATGATACTTTTTTTTTACTTACATGAATGAGTTTATTTTATGTTTTAAAATATTTTCAAGCAATCTAATGCGGGTGTCTGAGTGCCAAATACCTCCAGATTTTCTAGAATTTTCCGCTAGATTGTAAACGAAATCTCCAGATCTAGCAGGAAAACCGCTAAATTGTAACACTGGTCACGTGACAGGAAGCGGTAATAAATAATTGTCCCTAAATAAAAAAATGACCTCTCGGTACAAAGAAATCCACCTATTTATCATAGAAAAATTGAGTATAATATTATAATTAAAAAGGAACATAAAAAAACACACATGGATATAGTAAACATATTATACCAAAACGTGGAAGCCATCCGTCCAGTTGTTTTTAGACAATTAACTCCGAACGAACCAACATTTACATTTTTATATATATAGATATATATTAACCTTTGAAAAGTCTACTAAATTCCTCCGCCAATTTTAAGTCGAAACACTTGAAATTTAAGATGTACGTTACATCGACATGAATCAATTTTTAAAACTAGATTTACCTCATTACATTAAATGTGAAGGGGTAAAAATTCGGGTAAAATTTAATAAAAATTGACCGCTGCGGTCTAGATTAAATTACGCAGACAATTTTTGGTGTAAACATTTGAAATTTTACAAAAAGTGTATTCAGATATAGAGCAAGATTCCTAATCAATTTTTGGGTCGCAAAGTTGACTGCCAAGGGGTGAACTTTCAAAAGAGTGTACCTTTGCAGCCTCTAGGAAACTTTTCAGCCAATTTTGGGTCTAAACATTTGAAATTTTACATAAAGCGTATTCACACATACAGCAAGATTTGGGGGCGAGAATTTGGCTGCCAAGTTGTCAGATTTGAAAGAGCTGACCTTTGCAGACTTTCCCAAACTTCTCTACCAATTTTATGTCAACAATCTTGAGATTTTAGATGTAGATTAACTGCACATGAGTCCAACTTTTTAATATATATATATATATATATATATATATATATATATATATATATATATATATATGCACATAAACATATGGACAGTGCATAGACCCCGAGCAAAGCTGGGCTGAACTGCTAGTAATCTAGAAATTGTAAAGGAAACATATACAAAAAATTCTGTAATATTTAATGAAATATATATTTAGTTTCCTAAATGCAAGCATATACAAGATTCCAAAATTTTTAAAAACAATATTTGTAGTTTTAAAATTGGCCACATATTTCCTCACTTAAATGTAATGTTGGTCAAACCGGAGAAACCGATTTAGTTAATGTTTTTGTATTATACTTGATAAATTGCGAATTATTCGGGTAGACGCCATATTGGATTTTGTATAAACGCTAGTGGCGATGAAACGATAAAATTGTAAGTGTATACTATGCTATCAACACAAGGCTCTCGTTACAAGAGAGCCTCACCGAAATTCCATCTCTTAACAGAACCAACCTCCGCCACCATCGAAAACAAAGAAGGAAAGCTATCACAAAGACCTTTTTGTATTCACTGCTCTTGACATTTAAGATGTAACTTCTTAACAACTAGCGGTGATGGATTCTGAAAGAGTTTAAATCGCTTCGTCATTTCTCAACCTTTGTTGATGCCCCTTCAAGAATCGAAACGTCTTAATGTCAATGAAGAAAGCCGAAAACAACAAAAGTGTCTGGTTGGACGGCATATCAAAACGTTTATTGATTTAATACCGTAACAAGGAATACGTTTGAAACAAGAAGGTTATCAGGCAGTGCCCGCGAGTCTGGATAAATAAATTAACTCTACTATTATATAAAGTGAACTTTGTGTGTGTGAAAGAGAAAGAAAGGAATAAAAAGAGAGAGTTCCCTAAGAACTCTAAAACGGCTGGGTCGAGTTTTCTTAACTTTACATGGATGTAAACTTGATGTATTGAGTAGTTTTCGTACTTGCTTTTATAAGGAAAGGCTTCCCGTAAGTTTTGAAAATCGATAATCGAAGCAATCCGCTCTATGAGAACTGTCTTCCGATTGACTGCTTTCCTGCTGACTACAATCTGCTTGTCTTCAAGTCCAACGTAAACAAGTTCTTGATGAACTGTCATCCTAAGTAATCCAATTTACAAAATTCCCACTACTTATATTTACTACGCTATAATTACATTGACTAAGGTATACCGATTAACTCTTATCCTCGAGTGACCTCCAGGCCTTAATTTGTTGTGATTCTAGTGTAAAAGGGCTTAAATTACTAGTGCATTTGAGAAACTTTATCGTCGCACAAGCAAAAAAGGAACAGGCTGAAAAATAAAGAGTAGACTCTTTTAAAAGACAGAGACGAGTTTTAACAGTAATGTTTCTTTTTAGAGAACAATTGAATCATAATAATTGACGTTTGTACGTTTGACTCTAATTCAAGTAATTATCGAAAATGATTTCTTAACATCAGCAATTGGTTCCTTGATGACACAGAGGCGAGTTCGAAACAAATGTTTGTGTTAAGAGCAGAATCAAATAATGATAACTAAGTTTATCATTTGCAAATTTGATTAAAATACTTATACGAAATTTAAAAAGAAATACAAGAAATCAAGAGTAAATTCTCTGCAGTAGAAGCTAGATTACAATGCAGTGTGGACTATGTCGCAAGGTAGAGGTATGTAAAGCGTCCGTCCAGTACACCGCTGTGGATTGAAAACTACAGCTGGCAATCAATCGATTTGATTGTACGATATACCATTTCATCAATTCGGATGACCGTTAAACGTATGGAAGGCTGGAATATTCACTGCTCCTGATATAATTCAGGGAAATTTCTGGTCTTCCTGCTAGTAGTAATTGTCTGTATTTTTTTCTTTTCTTATGGCAGAGTGGTCCTAGACGTTGTATCAAAGTTTACAGTTACCCAAAGGTGCAGAATTCAATCCTGAACGAGGGCAGTGAAAAGTAACATTCAAAACAGAGAATCAACAGCTATGTCCCAGAGCCTAGCTGGAGTCCGAACATGGTACGCCCGTAATAATAATAAAGGGTTTGTTTCGAGACTCCTAATAAACGGTTCCCCAGTTCGATACAAAACACCTGATGAAGGCCGGAGGGCAAAACGACCGAAACGTTGTGACTATAGCAACACAGATGAGGAAGTCAGTCCGACAATCTCAATCAATTCCTGCTAGTAGATTAGTAAATAACGCGTGCATCATCTTTCTTTAAACCTTCTCTCTCTCTATGTATATATATATATATATACATATATATATATATATATATATATATATATATATATATATACATATATATATATATATATATATATATATCTTTCTGCATCCTTCCTCTCTATATATAAATCTATTGCTTTGTATACACGCCACATCCCCTTTCTATCTCGAATACGTTTTTTCTCATTTACAGTTTAGTTTTTCGCATTCACAAGTCTCATTTCGAACTCCCCTATTCTCATCTTCAGTGAAGAAGGATTTACTTTATTCCACCTGATGACATAACCTATAACACACTTTAAAATATGTACTTACATAATAGTTAAAAGAATGTTTCCCTGCTTTCCAGCTAACCGCAATATCTAACATAAACAAGTCGTTGATGAGTCCCTTCATAATAAAATTTACCAAATTTAAGCAACAGACAATGACAACGGTATTGTCACATTGACTTTTATACACACATAAACCCTAATCTTCGAATGACCTTTGAGCTTTTATAAGTGGTTTCCCTTTCTAAAAAAAAAAAAAAAAAAAAAAAAAAAACAGCGGAATGTGAAGAATTGTGCGGAATTGGTTGATAATAGTCATTGTTGGCCACAAAGTTTAAGATTTATATCTTATTACCTATATTTATCTTAGTTACAGTAGAAGAGAATTTGCTGCCGGGTTAATACTATTAAGGGTATACATATATTTAAAACAATTTGTTATATACATTCTCCCGATTATTTAATTGTTGTGCTTGTTCCCACCACACACAAACACACACATTATATATATATATACATATACATATATATATATATATATGTATGTATATATATGTATATATATACATATACATATATATACATATATATATATATATATATGTATATATATATATATATACATACACCAGTAGTCCATTTCTAAATAATGTTTCAATTATCTATACCTATATAAATACAGACACACAAACAAACACGCATATATGTATATTTATATATATATATTTAGACTATGAGAAATACCCAGCGTTGACGAGGTTTAGAAAAGCCTACAGAAAATGTACTCTGATTTATGAAAGTATGATAGGTTATGAAAAGGAAGGGTTGTAAAGAGATAGCTTCGAAATTGGGACTATAAAAACCAAGGCAAAATATGATTAAAGTAAAAATAACATAGATAAACCCCATAATTCATTATACCATACCTGTTAAAACTGTTATCACAATATTCTGTGGATCTATATTAAAAAGAAATACAAAAGTTTAAACTAGATGGTCCAGATGGATTTCAACACAATTGGCATGATAAAAATTTGCCCAAAGACACTTTTTCAACTCGCCTAAGTGGAGGAGGGTATTTAATGATCTGAGGTGCTTTCTCGTCAGCTGGGACCCTAATGTTGCAAGTAGTGAAAGGCTGCCAAACATGATTGAAGTACATTTCAATGCTTGAAAATGCTTCTATCAGGACTGAAAGTCCAGGTCTGTGTGGAAGAAATTGGATTTTCCAGTAAGACACCGCTACGATACACACTTCTCGACAAGCACGAGAATATTTTTCTTCAAATAATATAGAATTGCTAGACAATCCAGCATGTTCTCCAGACCTCAATCCCATTGAAAATCTTTGGGGATGTATGGCAAAAGATGTGTTCAAGGATGGAACCCAGTATGATTCGATAAAGGAACTTTCTGATTCACTTTTCAGTACATGGGAGACGATTCCTTCGCAACTG
This sequence comes from Euprymna scolopes, assembly GCF_053919585.1. Taxonomy (NCBI): domain Eukaryota; kingdom Metazoa; phylum Mollusca; class Cephalopoda; order Sepiida; family Sepiolidae; genus Euprymna; species Euprymna scolopes. The sequence goes on from NC_136519.1 coordinate 41,134,146, forward strand.
ATAAAAAACTTATTCGCAAGCATGCCGGAGAGAATGATTTAAGTAATTTGTAATAATGGAGGCAATGCTAAATACTGAGACCTTTTTTTAGTAATTTATAATTGCCTTTTGTTAGATAAATTATCAGTGGTCTTATCATTTTGACCAGGTGAAAATGTTTGTTTTTAAAAAATAATTATTACATAAGCGTTAAGGTTTCGAATGAAGCAGATTTCATTTTTTCCATCATATTTTACGTTTTCGCAATGGTCTTAACCATTTGTTTGATTAAAAATTCCATAATATGCGTAAACGCTTACTTTCTTAAGTGTTCTTATGATTTTGACGAGGCCTATATATATATATATATATATATATATATGTGTGTGTGTGTGTATATATAAATATATATATATAAATATATATATATATATGATAAGAATGCTTCTTTTATATCTATTCCTTCGTCGTTTTTCTCTTTTTTTTACAATTACCTACTTTTTATTTTCTTTTGTTAATTTAGTGTTTGCACTGTGTATCTGTCTTTCATTTATGACCCACCTCTCTGCATTTCTTTGCTTCTTTTCCTCGTTTCCCACTCTCTTTATTTTTGCGTTTCTCTTTCTCTCTTTCGCACATTTATATCTCTCGTTTTAACATAACGCATTATCAGTCAAATTCATTATATGAATAATTCACTGGATCATCATAGTTACAAAAAAAATTAACCATTTCCTCTATTTGATTTGATCATACATGCAAAGATTAAATACAAACTTTAAACAAAATTTCAAGCACATCACAAAAATTAAACAACGCCGTATCTCCCGACGTCAAAACATCAATAAATCTATAAAAAAAAAAACAATATGTGCGGGAAACCTAAATGGAGAGACGAAATTGTGTTATAAAATATTCGGTCGATACTTTGATAACATGCTTCGAATGTGCACGCTTTGAAAAAAAAGTGGCATCACAAGTTCTGCTTAACAAATGTATAAAGCCTTAAATTACCTTTTTAATATGGCCGCAGTCAAGTGAAAATATGAAAACAGGTATATTAATATGTTCGCATGTAACATGATTGACGGAATGTTTGATTTTGCGGGATTCTATAAAGTTGATTTCAACTTCCAATTATTTTCGTTTGTTAAAGGACACTATTAACTCTTAAAGTCTAAATTAATTTTTCACATTGATCTCCCTTATAAAATTTAGAGACCAACTATTTATATTTCAACTCCTGATATGAGAAAATTATAGCGAATGCCATATCCTTTAGAAAATAATTTTTGCCATTTTCCATATTATTTATATATATATATATATATATATATATATATATATATATATATATATATATATATATATATATATGTGTATATATGTATATATGTATGCATATATATGTATATATATGCATATATATGTGTATGTATATATATGTATATGTATATATATATGTTGTATGTATATGTATACATATGTATATATATATGTATATATATGTATATATTTGTATATGTGTATATATATATATATGTATATATGTATGTATATGTATATATATGTATATATATATATATATGCATATGTATATATGTATATATATGTACATATATACGTATATATATGTATATATATCTATATAAATGTATATATATGTATATATGTATATATATATGTATATATGTATATATATGTATATATATGTATATATATATGTATATATATGTGTATATACATGCATATATATGTATACATATATGTATATATAGGTGTATATATATGCATATATATGTGAATATATATGCATATATAATTGAATATATATGCATATGTATGTATATATATATGTATATATATATGTATATACATGTATATATGTATACATATGTGTATATATATGTGCATATATATATATGTTTGTTCATATATGTGTGGATATATATGTGCATATATGTGTGGATATAGATGTGTGTATATATGTGTATATATATGTATATATATGTATATATATCTGTATATATATATGTGTATATATATCAACATTTGAACATATATATATATATATATATATATATATATCCCAATAGATGAGAATGAAAGAGAATAATGGAATAAAATATAGAATGTGTTGCAGAACGTTGAATGATCAATGAGTATTGAATAAGTATAATGTAATGTTTGGGCTTTATTTCCCTATTAAATAAAATATAAACCTAAAACTGGTTTTAAATCTTAGTAATTAGTTAGTCGATATTTTTTAAACAAAGTAGCGAAGACAGGTCGAATACGAAACTATATAACCGTAACGTTTTAGCTTAGTTGATCTGGCCATATTATAAATATAAAAATATAATTCTAAACAATTTAAAAAAAAAAAATTATGTGATATAAAGAAATATCGAAATCTAATTTAAGAAATCAACGAATAGTATTATTAAAATATATTAAATGGCTACAGGTTATTTTTTGGTAACTTCTTATGACAGGTTTTTAATAGTGATATGAAAATTATGTTATATATAAATATGTAAATCACCTTCTGACAAAGATGCGTCCGGGATAAATGTTTTCGCATGCTTTATTTCCTTTACAAAAAATGTATTTACATATTGTTCTATTGTTAAAGTGTGTTTTATTCAATAAGTTTGAAGAGAGGCTGGTAGTGTGGAAATTTTCAAACACCATAATGTTTGAATTTGTCCAATTAGCCTTGACACAATTGTAACTTACAATGAATTAATTATTTTTAAGCCTTGGTTTTGTAAATACAGTATATATATATATATATATATATATATATATATATATATATATATATATATATATATATATCTGTCCGTAGTTCTGGGACAAGGAGAGTAGGAAAGTGTGTAGCATTATTGTAAAATTTTATGAGTCTTTGTAACAGTGTGCAAGAAAGAGCGTGACCGATGACCCACATTCGCCTTAATCTAACAACCTTATCTTTTTTTTGTTCAAACATTTTTCATGTCTTTAAAAAACATTTTCATACATTATCTATATCAGGATATCATCCTCATTCAAATATCCCTTACTTACTGAAGCGATATAGATTTCATTGTATTTCGCATCCTCTATTTAAGAGCATCTTATGCTTGATGGCGTGCCGATGCACTACGTTGGATACCAAGTTAATGTATATTTTTGAGAGGGAAATTAACCCTAGTAGCAAACCTAGCTTCGTTACAGGACGATATGAAATGCAGGTATAAAAGCCTGGTCTTCAGCCAAATATAAAATTATAGATTCTTACTGACATACTATTCGAGAAGCAACCATTCTAGGTATTATTCCCCTGTTTCGCGTTATCTATTGCATTTAGTATTCTCTGTGCCGAGGTTATTATAAAAGTGATCTATTTTGTGCTCTATAATCGAATATGTCGTCAAACAAGTTGCTTACATTCAAATACATGATGTGCATATGACAATTGTATCTTAATCCGACTCTAAAACAACGATTTAATCTTAATGGTTAAATAGCATATGTGAATATAAACAGCTCGGTAGATCGCACGATTATATAGGGTGGTCCAGAAATAGTGACGTATTTTAACAAAAATATTTTTAAAAGTAGGTCACTACTTCTGGGCCATCCTGTACGTAACCTGAGGCACCCTCATTAATGAAGGACGATACCATTTCTATAAAGCGACGTATTCTATCTTTCCCATGATATCTTTTTTGAAAAGCTGGATTTACATCATTAAAGATTGCTGTTTCTGGCCCACTCTTAAAAGAAATGTTTTCTTGGGCGATACGAAGAATGCCAGTATATGTTTGCGTCATGCATCACTTATAACATCGTTTATACGCGATTGAATAAATGTATAAGTTATACATTTCACGCATTAGGTTCAGAACAAAAGATATGCTGACAAACCATTTTACCACGTGTGATATCTGTCCAAATCACCGAGTCTTAAAAGGCACTTTAGATCCTAAACCAGATTATTATCATTTTGAGGGTAATTGTATTCAATAACAAGTCACCAAGTATAACCGCACTCAAACACACACACACATGCACACATTATATATATATATATGTGTATATATATATATGCATATATATGTGTGCATATATATGTGTGTGTATATATATACATATATGCATATATATATATATATATACACACACACACATATATGGACAATAAAACTTTCTAATAACAATCGTTATGACTCTATTTTTTATGAGTCAATTCCGAAAAAAATTCTACCACAAAAAGAAAACGTATAATTGAGACGTTCATTAATAACATATTTGTGGAAATGACTCAAAATTTCCTGACGCTTGGTATTAGAAATTCCAATTAAAACGACTAAAATTTATGGCGGTTTTATTTTTAGCCAGTAATAAATAAAATAAAGATGAATAACAACTAATTCATATAATTAAATATGTAATAATATATCGTTAAATACATATAATGAACAAACAATTCATTTACCCTTGTTTTCCTAATCACAAACGTGGACTTTCATAAATTAAAAAGCATTTTATATGTTGAGTCAGCTGATTTTATAATGGATCATTCCATTTCACTTGTTGTAGTAGTAATGGTGTCCCATTAGTCCGTTTTAGACGCAAGTTGACGTTTATTAGCAATAATATTTCATTTGATGATAATCTAAAAGTGTTCTATTGGGTTCACTGCTTGAAATCATCGTAACTGGATTATCAACTTTTACTCCCATGTCAAAGTATATTATAGATATTTGTGTCTTATGCTCAAAATTAAAAAAAATATATTTTCGTGCATAAAACAACATTCGAAAAACAGGGTTCAGGTCATCTAGCCATATAAACATTATTAAGAGATTCTAATAGGCAACAGATATACATTTTACTCTGTCTATCTCACTTATTAGAACACCACGCCTATCTCCAATTATATCCGCTTATATCATTAGTAATAAGCCCGTTTGTTGTCGAATATGGTGACACTCATTTTCGAGACATTTCAATTTTGACCCAACTAAAACTTAATAAAGAGGGTTTTTTTTTCTGGTTTATCAATGTAACAGGAGCTTACTTTCATAAATCGTTATGTATTTCTTGACCTATTGCTTTCTCATTTTTATTTGTCACGTTTTAAGCCGCAATTTTGTAAGAACTACTTCAATAGAAAATATTAATAAGGACTAGCAATATTTGATTTGGTGTTGTCACAGCACCAACAATGAGTATGTTGTATTTTTGATTCCATAAATAGGGGTACATTAAAATATGACAGGGGCATATATAGCGATGATGAGGGAGACATCTATGCAGTTCTTATATTTCTTGGGGACCTCGTATTAACAGTTCTTATAACACAGATGGAACGATAATGATATTTATATCAGACAGGGGATTGTTCTTCTTAATACATATTGAGGAGAGGATATACATAATCTTCGAAGGGTTACACAAAGTTCGTGATAAGATGATAACCTTTTATTACCTTTTTCGTTCGTGATGAAGGATGACACAAGACATCAGTTACATGATGACCTCTTTATTCATTTGACCGGCCGATAGATGACGTCAGTAATTCAAATTTGCAAGACAGCAGTTAAATGATGACTTCTTTATTCATTTGACCGACCGATAGATGACGTCAGTAATTCAAATTTGCAAGACAGCAGTTAAATGATGACTTCTTTATTCATTTGACCGGCCGATAGATGACGTCAGTAATTCAAATTTGCAAGACAGCAGTTAAATGATGACTTCTTTATTCATTTGACCGGCCGATAGATGACGTCAGTAATTCAAATTTGCAAGACAGCAGTTAAATGATGACTTCTTTATTCACTTGACCGGCCGATAGATGACGTCAGTAATTCAAATGTGCAAGACAGCAGTTAAATGATGACTTCTTTATTCATTTGACCGGCCGATAGATGACGTCAGTAATTCAAATGTGCAAGACAGCAGTTAAATGATGACTTCTTTATTCATTTGACCGGTCGATAGATGACGTCAGTAATTCAAATGTGCATCTACATAGCCTAAATGTTCTCCTTTCACTTCCAAGGGATCAACTCACCAACTGACTGATTCTCAACTCTCAACTCATCTCCTCCACAAACTAACTCGTGGCTTAGTGGATGATGCCCTTTTCTCTACCCTGCAACCTCTCTCCCACAGAAGAGACGTTGCCAGCCTATCATTGTTTTATCGTTATTTTCATGGCAGGTACTCGTCTGAACTCCAATCTCTGGTGCCCCCTCGCCAATCTTTCACGAAAAACACCCGTCTAGCTGAATCCACTATGAAAAATGTCCCCCACTCTTTATCTGCCTAAATCAAAACGTGGATTCCATGAACAAAGCTTCTTTCTTAGAACTGCGCGCCTGTGGAACTCTGTTCCGTCTGCCTGCTTCCCACCTGACTACAACTTGGATGTGTTCAAGTCCAACGTTAACAAATTCCTATTGAACCGCCCCCTTAAGTAAACACTTCATCAAATCTCCACAGTAACGTAATGTACTTGCAATAACCCTTATGCCTGAGTGGCTTCAAGGCCTTGATAAGTGGTGACCACTGTGTAAAAAAAAAAAAAAACTCCTAGATCCTATATTGAGAATCTCCCTTTATCTATGCCGTCAGAAATGTTTTTTTTTTGTTTTTTTTTTTGAAACGTGACCAATTTCACGAGGTTTTACATATGTTTGTCCAAACACATCCTGGCGAAAAAAAAAATCCTCAATTCTAATCTAACCTATTTTTAAACAATATCATTTTATTTGCATTATTCATTCTTTTACTGACATATTTAATATTCAGATTTCTAAAAGATTTAATCAGAGACTTAAATTCTAACATTCCATTTCTTAACTTTGCCTACAGGGTTCGATTCTAGGGTTATCCTAATCTCATTTTTACTTATCTAATTATTCATCTTAATTATCTGGAAAGGAGGCAGCCCTTCCCTGTAACATTGGTACTTCAAAATCCAAACAGATATGATGATTTATTTGCTCGATTTTACAAGGTTTCCTAAGCAGTTGACCACGAAATTCCTAAAAACGTGTGTTATTGACAGTCTTGTATATTCCAGACTCTGATTGTTTCTTAATAAAGGAACGGTTCCTTAGAATTGTGTTTTTCCATCTACATGATGACACTTTTTATTGTTTTTTCTTAAATTATATTTAATCATGTTCATCCCTTACTAAGTATATCGGCACTTGGACGTAAGGGGCTACTATTTGGGACCATGTCTAGGAAATATGAACAAGATATGTGTTTATGTTACATTAAATATTTCGTCATATCAGTACAGCAAGGGAACAAGACAGCAGAAGAGAATTCCAAACTTTAGCTGTTCGAGGGGAGAAACTATTAGAATAGAAAGCCTTCTGGCATTTAGAGACATCAACAGTGAAGGGGTGTGATTTTGTTACTAAGCGGGTTTGTCGGGATATGAAGGTCGAGGGGGTACGAGTGAAATGAGCTCATCAGAACACATTCTATTAAAATATTTGTTTAGTTGGCACAGTGATGCAACATTGCGGCGATGGGTCAGGAACTGCAGCTTAGTTGATAATGTGGGACCGATGAGATTGTCAACTCTTTTTGGACCCTATCTAAGAAGGAGAGACTAGTGGTAGATGCACCAGCCCAGACGTGGCAGCAATACTCGATACATTGGCGAATAGTGACATTGTATATGGTATTTTTCTACAGTGGTGTTACTTAAACTAGTTTCGTCTGTAGATGTTTCACAGGGACATGGTGATTAAAGATTGAAAATAAGTCGAACACAACTCATAAGCGATGCAGGTGTTTCGCTAAAAATCCGGTTTGTTTCTCGGCAGTTTTATATTCTCTCTATATATTCGCAGAGACGTTAAAATAATTAGAGACTCGTTTAAGCAACAGAGAAAAAAAAGGAAGGAAGAAAAGAATTGAGAGATAAGAACGATGCATTCCGTTTTTCATTTAATTAAAACTGCTAGTATTCCGAACGATTGACACAAATACAATCCAACAGGGATATATATATATATATATATATATATATATATATATATATATTTATATATATATATGTATATATGTATATATGTATATATATTAACCTGAAATTTTGTAGGAATTATAATAGTGATAGTGTTTAATTGTAATACTTGCAATAACAATAAAATAATAATAGGAATAACTAATAGGAAAAGAAATAATATTAGTAGAATTAACACTGATGATGATGATGATGATGATGATGATGATGATGATGATGATGAGTCTACACTACACTTGACTAGACTAGCATTTAATAGGAATTATTTTTTTTAATTAATAAAAACTTTTATTATCCGTCAAACACATCTTTTGTCCTGATTTCTTACATTTTTATTCATCACAACTAAATACACCTTCATATTGCCTGTACATTTCTCTTTTGTCAACTTGACTTTTTGGCTCTATACCTTCGATAAAAATGTGCAGAATACAACATTTATGAGATCTTTTAACCTTATACCAATCATTCAAAAATAAACGGCTGATGAATAACGCACTTTAATAAAACATGTTGTTCGCTCTGCGTACGACGATTGGAAAATGTCAGTGGAAATTTTGCCGCCGGAAGCAATTTTTCACGAACCGTTTTGTAAACACAGTCACATGATCAAAATCAATATTCATATAATTTAGTAAGCATGTATTATTAAACTGATGTGCAACGCGACAATATAGCGTTATGTATCCCATTCTTTAGTTTTGGCCAAATTGAATTACGTGTGGATCAATGACGTGAGCGAGAGAGAGAGAGAGAGAGAGAGAGAGAGAGAGAGGAGAAGAAGGACAGAAGAGAGAGAAAAGACGGGAGAAAGGGTACGAGAAATAAATAAAGAGATTTCTGCGTGTGTCTGTGCAGAAAAAGATACAATCATTCATTTATTTATAAATTGATTTATAAATGCATATATATATATACATATATATATATGTGTGTGTGTGTGTGTGTGCTTGTTATTAATAGGTTGGTATACATATATATATATATATATATATATATATATATATAAATGTATATATATGTTCCAATAAAATATATGCACTCTTTAAATTATTTCAACTTTCTATATGAATACGCTATGCCACGTTCCCAAGAGATGTTTAGGAATAAAGAATAGTATGTCCAACAGGATGGAGCATTTCTCCACTATCATCATGATGTAAGAACATATCTTGATAGTCACATGCGATACAGATTCTTAGGACGAAGAGGAAGTATCGAGTACTGTTCACGCTCACCGGATTTGACGCCCCCCCCACATTGATGTTTCTCTTTTTGGAGGCCACTTACAGCGGCATGTGAGACACAGTATTTACACTGACATTGATCCTGATTTTCAACAACATCCTCTTAATAAAATCCACTCTGAATTATCATAACGACAGTAGAGATTGTCTGCCACGAGAGCTTTATTTTGTATGCAGCGGGATTTTCCATCTATATATATAATATATATATATATATATATATATATATATATATATATATATATATATATATGAACATATATGTATATATAAATATAAATATATAAACAAATATATATATATTTATAAATAAATATAAATATAAATATATATATACATATATATATATATATATATATATATATATATATATATATATATATATATATAAATATAATATAAATAGCTGTTTTTTTTCTGTCTTTCTTGTAAATTGTTTGTTGGCGTATATTGTTGAGTCGAACAATAAATTTGATTGTAAATGTCAACGGGCAGTATTAATTGTTTTTGTTTTATATATATATATATATATATATATATATATATATATATATATATATATATATGTATATATATATATATATATATATATATGCATGCGATCATCGTAACTCATATTCATGAATGTGTGCTTCGAATAAACTCTTGGTAAATATGTTTAAGTAAATTAGGCATTACGTTAAAAGACACGCACTTGCAGGAAGCTAATGAATGAATGTTTGCGTTTTTGCACACAAGTGACCGCGAAAATACAAGAGAATAATTATGATCTAGTATTGTTTAATTTAATTCCAACTGGAATTTTACACCACATAAGCCTATGACATATTATTAATTAGAATTATATATCTATATCTACATATATATATATATATATATAAATATATAAATATATATATATATACATATACATGCATATATACACATATATATATACATATATATATACCTACATATATATACATATATACATATACATATATATATACATATATTCACATATATATACACACATATATACATAAACACAAACATACACATATATACATGTATGCATATATACATATATATAGCATATATGTACATATATGCATATATACATATCCCTATACATATACATATTTACATATATGCATATATTCATGCATACATATACATATATATGCACACATATATACACATACATATATATACATATATATACACATATAAATATATACATATACATAAAGTAAAATAGTCACACAATACATATATATATACATACATATATACATATATACATGTATACATACATATACGTACATATGCATATGCATAAATGTATATTATATATTAATATTCATACACATATATACATATATACATATATATATACATATTTGTATATATACCTATATGTATAAATATATCAGCAAAATATATACATATATACATATATATATGCATATAGATATATACACATATATACATATATACATATATATATAGATGTATACATATATATATACATATATACACATAGATGTACATATACACATATATACACATATTTATATACACATATACATGCATAAATATATGCATATATATGTATACATATATGCATACATATATTCATACACACCTATGTATACACATATGCATATGCATATATATACATATGTATGTACATATATATATACATATATAATCATATATATTTATATATATACATGCATATACATATATACACATATATACATATATATACATATATATGTATATACATATGTATACATATATATACACATACACATGCATATATATACATATATACATACATATATACATACATATATAGATATATATATACACATATACATATATATACACACATATATATATACATATATACATAAATACATTTATTTGCACACATATATACATATATACATATATATATACACACATATATACATATATATACACATATATATACACGCATATATATGCATACATATATATTTACATATATACACATATATACACATATACATACATATATATACACATGTACATATATTTACGCATATATGTACATATATATACATATATATATGTACACACACACACACGTACATATATATATATATATATATATATATATATATATATATATATATATATATGGGAAAACTGCGTTGACACACCGGTTCTTGACAGATCACCGAAATTAAGCAACGTTGAGCTTGTCTCGTAACAAATGAGTAACCATTTTAGAAGGCGAGGTGCCGTATATACCGCGAGGTAAAATACCAAAGTTGAATAACTGCCGTGGTCTATTCTTCTCTTGAGGGTTGATGAGACTCTCTAAAGCCATAGGTCTGGCGAAGCATCGAGTATTCAGCTGCCGACAAGATTTGAATTACACAAACAACTTGTGTAGTGAGTTCAATCTTGGTTGCGACGGCGCTGGATTCATGGATGGAGAGTGCAGCGAGTAATAATAAACCTGTATTACATTTTGCAAAACCTGCTCTTTTCGTGTTAATAAATTCTGTATTGAGTTGCATATTCTTCCAGGTATGATATTACAGGCGTTATACACACGCGTTTACATATACATACTCGGAACAAACACGTTGCACACTCAGTCGTTATGAGACTAAGAATAGGAAAGAGGATATAACTTATAATCCGGTTTCAGGTGTTTAGAAAGTACTTTATACCCCATTCCTTCGCCAGGCGTGATTTATCGTTACAGTTGTTACGTCATCCTGGTCTCTAATGTGATCGGCTTCCTTAGCGTTTTCTGTCTCCTTTTTATACTTTTTTTGTTTGCCCTTATCGTGACATAATTTCGCACACAGCTGGCTCTTAGCATATAGCCGCCGTAGGCGTTTCTACGGTCTGTTGCACATGATCTAATCTCCTGGCAGGTTGCGGTAAGACAATCGGAGGATGGTCAGCAGGGGATAAGTCTCAATAAAATTGTGAAAGGCGTAGATATAAAAACATATTTTTTTATCGAAAATGAATTGCGCCGAGAAATAAAAATGTTTGCTCCCTAAAACAAATAATCACTAAAAATCTTTGGAAGTATAAAAGAATCTCCTTTACAAAACTTTGAGTAAAAAAATTGTTTTAACGACTTAATATTCTTTTAAAACAAAATAACTGATTTGGTCGATTTCTTTACAATATTATTCCTTGCTGATATTCGCGTCGCCTTTTTCCGGTTTGTTACGAACGGAAGACGCTGGCGAGAGTTTGGCCCATGTTCTAGATGTAATTAATTACAGAGGGGTGTGTATATTCTTGTGAAATCCAACAGGTGTTAATACCCCCCCAAAAAAATATGGTCCTACAATAAAACAAGTTTGATGTAGCTTACTTTAAAATATAGGTAGAAATTACGATTTTCCAATATCCGCAAGGGTCGAGATTGTCGTATTTATCGGGATTTTCTAAAATTGTTCACGAATTGTCTTAGAGAATATGCGTTACTGTATTAGTGAATCGATGTTTGTGCAGGCTGGGGTTTTAAATTAACAAAGACAGAAAACGGAGCTATTTGAATGTATGACGTGAGAGGTGGGTTTGAATAGTAGACAGAGACTGTGAATGAGTGGGGAGAATCGACCAATTTTAGTTGAGGGGTGGAGATTAAGGTCGGAGTGACGCAGTGTAATGTAATTCCCCCAGGTCGAACAATGCCTAACAGTAATTTACATTGCTGGAAATATTTTAATTTCCTTTTTAAATTCAAAGACATCCATTGAGACAGGTCTTGAGGGCGATGGGTGGATTGTCGACTTGATGCTCGGGAAGAGGCGGAAACAGGAAACCAAAATTCAAAGAACATTTTTATTAATTTTTTTTTTCTTTTATCATTTATTTCTGATTAATGTATTTCGATATTTATATTGATTTATTTTTCTTGGGGAAATTTAAATTTGTTTTATTTTGTGGCTGTTGTATCATTTTGATATTTTTTAAATTTTAAAATGTGTTTTTTTTGTTTTTAATCAGTTAGTTTTGTTCACTTTCTCTTTCAGGTTTTATTAATCAATTCATCTGTTTCATTTTACGACGTCTTTCATTGAATAAATGACTAGAATAGGTTTTTTCATGCGAGTACAATGTCAAGAAGACAGTTTCCAGGCTAAACCGCGAATTAAAGAATAAATTCTGCAAAATTTACTTTTAAGAAAATAACATAATAACAATAACAACAACAAAAACATGTTCCACACACATGCTGAACTAATTATTTGATATTAAACATCGCGTTTGTTTTTTCTGCTATAAAAAGTGGTTTTAGAAGGGGCGACATTTACATATAAATACATTACTGACAAATACTTCTGTTATACAATGGTTTATTCGAAATACTCATTGTTTCGTGGGTGATGTATAATCTAAATACTAATTTTGACATATGAACCCAGCCATTCGCGCGTATATGAAATAATCTAGATGTCTAATCGGTAGAAACGTATGCATTAAGTTAAGCTGTATTTTAGCAACCATTTGTCTAATGATATTTTCAAATATAGTCCCTTGTGACATGGGGCTGTACATTTTCTAAAGCAAACAATCAAATGGAGTTAAATAGCCCGAACGAAGTGGCCAGTTACAAGGTTGGTTCTATTGACATTATTTGTCCATCAAAACTTTAAAAATTTACGAACGCTGCTCGGATATCAGTAACCCTAGGATGAATTGCAAAACACTGCCGAACTAAATAATAACCCATAGTTGCCAAATCTGTAATAAAAAATAGAGTTTT
>NC_136519.1:41150689-41195689 GCF_053919585.1 Euprymna scolopes
ACACACAGAATGCGGCATTATAATCAAGAGATTCCGAATATAGCCGTGAATTACAACAGGTCTAGATAATATTACTTGAAAATGTCTTCATCAGTAGGTTGAACCACTTTAAACTCTAGTAATGTTATTGCTAGTAATACTAAGAGCGTAAAACTTTTATGCGTTGTATTTTGGTATTTAATGATTTTAGTATCTCGAGTCTAATCAAAGCAATAATGATAATTATGATCATTAAAACATCATTAATAACATCCATCTTTGAAAGAAATTGGCCATATTTCTTGATTAGTAAAAACTAAAGAGGAAACACAAATTTTAACAGAAATCTATTAATTAATCTGCAACTGTTATACATGATTTATTAGTTCAGTGTTAATCCCATTGCGATTTCGAATAGTATGTCTTTCTGGCATTTAAAATGGCACAAAACCATCATTGCAAACATGAATTAACTAATTACCTCCCTGTGTTAGTGAACTTTTTCAGTCAGATATCGTTAAACTCATTTCCTCTCCGAAACCTTTCAAAACGAACAAGACACGGCTACCTGAATACTTAGTTTCAAATTAACTATTTTTATTTTATAATTAAGACAAAAAAACACCATGTTCAGTTGAGATTGTAAGTTCTTTTTTGATTATAGATCCTTTTGAGTGAATTGATATCTGTTCCTTTATAATTTATATTGAAATGATTTAGAAAAAAACATAAAAGAAAAATGCGTTGTGTGTGGAATGTTCATTGAAAAATGTGTCATTTTAAAAATCAATTCTATTTTAGATTTAAAAGGTTAAAAAAGCGTTTAATTATTATTTTTTTATTTGTTATTTGTTTTATTTTATTTTTATTCATTTTATTGATAATTTGTTTGTAAAATGTAAGACTACCGTGAAATTTTCACGGTAGTTTTATAATTAGTGTTATACGGTCATTTTCAAATTTTGACCATAAACAGATACAGTGTGCCTAGAACATAAGATACATCTCATCTGGTCGCTACATCTTTCCTATACCCGGATCATATAATATCCGGGACTATCATATCCGTCTCAGACTGTACATTAACACAGGCTCAAATTTTGGAGCAGATAAAATTTCTCTTCTGTCCGTTATCTGATATTCGAGTCTTTTATATCCGGGTTACAAAACTATACAAAACACATCTCCATTAAAACCGATTTCTATGACATTTAAATCAAAATGAACCAGATCAAACCAATAACCGGTTATAAAATTATTTAGCAAAATTCTTCGACTAACAGTCCTATATGAATTGTCATGATTGGAACAAATAGTTGCGTTTTCTAAATTTCAGAATTTACTTTGATCACGATTGCTACATTGCATTTATTATCTTTCGCTTCTATGATATTATTTCGCCACGCCTCTTAACTTTGATGTCATTCTCCCATCTTTCGAGCATGTCTCAGCAAAATATGTTCACATATTTAAATTTGGTAAGTAATATTCCATTATTTCAAAATATCTACTATTCGGAAAACGTCTAGGAAATATTGGTTAGAAACCATATTCCCTCTGTAAAATACCTGCTGACATGACATCAGTTACGCCCGTGAATTGTTTGTATTTTGTAACATTGATGCTTGTTACGATTTTCGAATTTTTAGTCTTTAATTCTGGCTGGTTGAAAATTATGCGTAATGCATAACCGTATTCAATGTAAACGAACCCTTGTTTCGTTTAACAAGTACTCTTCGCTCGTCACTTCCTTATAAGTTATAAATATGTATATATATATATATATATATATATATATATATATATATATATATATATATGTATGTGTATACATGTATATATGCATATATATATGTATATATACGCATATATGTACATATATATGCACATAAGTATATATATATGCACATATATGTATATATGCATATATAGACATATGTTTGGAGGTATATATATATATATATATATACATATATATATATATGTATATATAGTATATATATATAGTATATATGTATATATTAATATATATAGAGAGAGATGTTTTTATTTGTTTTTGTTAGCGATACTGTTTGAACGAATTCAATTATTTATACGAAAGTGCATTTTTGCCTAAATGCGATCGCAACATATATATATATATATATATATATATATATATATATATATATATATTTATATATATTTTAAAATATCATTATCCACTAACACGTGTTTCCTCGTCTAGGACTCATCATATATATATATATATATATATATATATATATATATATATATATATAGAGAGAGAGAGAGAGAGAGAGAGAGGGAGAGAGAGAAAGAGATATGTGTATGTCTATATATATATATATATATATATATATATATATATATATAGATGCATATATATATGTCTATATATTTATATGTATACATATATGTATGTATATATATTATATATGTATATATGTGTATATATCTATATAGATATAGTTGTATGTCTATATGTATATGTATGCATATATATGTAAATTTATATGTATATATATATATATATTTATATATACATATGCATATATATATATATGTATATATGTATATGTGACTGGTATCATGTAACCCAGTACTACCTGCCTCATGGTCGGGCACCGGCGACTACACTGGTTCCCCCACCAGACTTGGTGAGGAGGGTTGCTAATCTCCCAGATAGATTAAAAACAAGACCGCCCTAAGCGCGAATTATCCCTTTTTCTGGGTCAACGGCAAACTAGCACCGTGTGTGTTTGTGTGTAGGTATGTGTGTGTTGTTATGGAGAGGGCTCCCGTAAGCCGTAATGAAGGCAACCTTTATAGGAGAAGCAAATCTTTGATTTAAAAAAAACATAAAGCGGGAGATCAGTACCCGCATTAAGCTGGTCTGCAGTTTAACTTGTTGCTGGCAATTTTGCTCTTGCTTGTTGCTGGGTCTCCCAATTTTTAACTGAGATAGAAACTTAGCTCTCGTACAACGCTAAGACTTTGTATAATCTGTGTATAGGTACTCACTCAGGCATGCCTCTATTAAAATGGCCCTGTGGCGATGAAAGTCATTTTTGAGCTTATGGACCTTAAGTATCTGACAGTGTGGCACTCGTCTGACAATACGTTGCAATCATCATCATCATGTATGTGTATATATATATATATATGTATATATATATATATGTATATGTATATAGGGATAACTTTATGTACACATATACATATAGTATGCATATATATATATATATATATATACATATATATATATATATATGGCATATATGTATATATATATATGTATATATATGTAGGTATATATATGTATATATATGTGAATATGTATGTATATATATATGTATTTTTGTATGTATGTATATATATATATGTATTTTTGTATGTATATATGTGTATATATATATAGATATATGTGTATATGTATATATGTATGCATATGTGTGTATATATATATATGTATTTTTGTATGTATATATAGATATGTGTGTATATGTATATATGTATACATATGAATGCATATATATATATGTATATTGTATATATATATATATATATATGTATACATATGAATGTATATATATGTATATTGTATATATATATTTATATATTTATATATATATATTTATATATTTATATATATATATTTTTATATATTTATATATATATATATTTATTTATATATAAATATATATATATATTTATATATATATATATATTTATATATATATTTATTTATATATATATTTATTTATATATATATTTATTTATATATATATATATATATATATATATATATATATATATATATATATATATATATATAATTATTACTATGGGTATTTTTTTAATACCTAAAACACTAGAGTGTTGTATTTACTGATAATTATCAGCCCAGCCTGTTACGATGATCGCCGGTCGGGAGATTCGAACCCGACAACGAAGCCATCTCTGACTATGTATGGGTGTGTTGTGGTGGAGAGTGTTCCCGTAAGCCGTAGTGAAGGAAACCTTTATAGGAGAAGCAAATCTCTGATTTAAAAAAAGAAAAACATAAAGCGGGCGACAAGGAACAATCCACAAGCCCATCGTCAATTATGAGAAATACAGTTGAAATGTCGAAACTTTAAAAAGTATGTTATTATTATAACACCATAACCATACGTATATATATTCATAAATTTATATATATATATATACTTTAAATTTAATTCCGTAATGCGATAATTTAGCACACACTTCTTTGAATTAAGCAACCGGATATAATGTACTTTGTTGCGCTGTTAAGATATGATATAATGATTTCGTTTCTCTGCAAAAATATATCAAGATATATATCGACTTTGATTAGGGATAGACAGGGCTCGCTTATCGAAATTCTGAATTATATGTTTTATTTATGTGTGTTCTATTTAGAAATATTAACTCTAATCTAATCCATCCAATTATAAAATTTAATATTTAGTCATAATAAAAATATTTTCTATAAAATGATATTATATCTACACACTTTGGAATATGTTTCAGTCGCAGCTATAGCGATATTACCCACTTGACATCGTTATGCCCCCAAATGCCAGTAGTTTTCGCTTTATGTTATAGTATTTTACTGCTTGATTATTTCGAGCTTATCATAGCCATAAATGTAATGGTTTCTGTACATTAATAAAATATATATATATATATATATATATATATGTGTGTGTGTGTGTGTGTGTGTGTGTGTCTTCCACATGCAGATTATTTCACTATCTCAGCGCTTCAGTGCAGCTTAAAGAATCTTCGTTGAGTTGGGATTAACATTCGACTACCCAGGCGTCTATCGGATCTTATAACTCATGAACCATTGGTCTGGTGCTCGACTAGTAGCCATTATAGTAATAAACATCGCAAATTCGGAAATCTTTATTTGCTCCCAGAAAAGACTATTTCATTTATTCGCTGACATTTGTTTATTCACTCATGAATCTTCTGAACCCAAGATATGGAACACATTTGTTCTGCAAATAGATCGAGTAGATCATGTTGGTTTCTAGAAAATATATCGTTTGTAATTCAATTCCATGTCTTATAATCAGCTAAACGTAATATAGTGATATCAGCCAGTTAAGATAATCCGCTCTTCACCGTAAGCGAACGATTATATTTTATGCTTTGCTTACCAACAGGTGTTGAAAACAGATGCACTACTGCAAATGAATGGTCGTTTGGCAAACGTCCAGAATGGGCGCATTCTAGGTCTCTGTCAACTCCTTAGCGTTATATTAGTTTCGAAAGAGAAATCATTATCTGTTTGCGCGTCTTATAATGGGCGTGGCCCTAAGGAAAATTGAATGAAAAGTTATTCACTACAAGAACTCGTTTTTAACCCTCACGCACAAAAATCCTTCTTTCCTTTTTAAAGTGTGTCGAGCGTAGGCGGAATATCCATGAACAGAGATTCTAAGAACGTCTTTTTTTAACTATCGGACTCATTCTAGCGCGAAAATTTCCTTGCAGATTGTTACATGGTTAAATGTAAATGGTTACATTAAAATCATATACGAACACATAATACTAACAACGTCTCACTGTAGATGCAAACTAAGAAAATCCCTGCTGTAACAGATGTACCGGCGGAATATTTCTATATTTCGAGGTAAAAAAAAACAACAACTTTGGACGAAATAGTACAAGGTGAGTAATTTACAGCTTGTTATGTTTATTAGTTTAAACGTCTATATGCAGAAAATACATGCGGACACAACACTGCACGTGTTCTAACAATGGCACGATAAGCACTCCCATAAACTCTGTGCGTTACAACGTTCATCTATGTATCAATCCATGCGGTCGGGATCCTTGCCCGTAACAATGTGATTCTCTCTTCAGATTTCCCTGCCTTCATCAGCTGTTTCAGATCTTCAGAATCAGAGTTAGCGTCATGTGCAATTTGCTGGATATACGTGAATCTAGATCGTCCTTTGCTCGTGTATCCACAGCAATACATTTCTTCCAGTTCTCAGGCCTTGCTTTCTCCTCTGGCAACGACCAGCAAATTGTAGACGTTGCCTCTTTATGGCTGTAGATATGTCCGGTAGATTGCGATAAAGTTGCTGCTTTGGTGGTGTTTCCAAGACATATTTAGCACTGTTCGTAGCATACGGGTGTACGTACCGTCTAGTTTCCTTTTAAATCTTTTAATGAATAATTATCTAATTAATAAAAGTGAAAGAACACGTCAACCGGTGACTTTAATACTCACGTATTTGATAACAAATAAAGTGCTTAATATTTATAATAGTTGATAATAATAAAATAAAATGACCAAAAGTGCATATTTTATCAAGCAGAGATGAATTAATATATCTTTTTTTAGTTAGAGTATAATATTCATAATCATTAAACGAGCAATTTCATCAATTTATCTTTATAACCGCGTTTTTTAGACCGTTATGAATAGAGATTATTTTATACTAAAAAATGTAATGATTTGCTCAACATTGTCTGCAAAAGAAAGTAGCCTTCATTACCCATGATATATATTTTTTTACATTAACAACTTTCAGGGGCCATACATTTTATTGTCTATGGATATTGCTTGGTAGACATCTATAAATTGACATTTATTTGCACAGATTTCGTGTATTTCGACACACATGTGTGTCCGGAAAGACCTGCTTTACGAGTGGGTGTTCATTTAGATGCGACCTTTTATAACTCAAACTTGATACAAGCACAATGTGTAAATTAACGAAGAGACGAGTTAAACGTTGTCAAAAACAGGATTTAACTTGAAGTGGGTGCAGTAGAGGTGTCATACAATTGGTGGTTTCAGAATAAATTAAACCAATTTCGATTTTGACGTGTTTTCTTCACGTGTGGTTATCGACGTCTTATAAAAGCAAGCAAAGAAATCTCCACCCATTAAATTCCAAAATGAATATGCATATTATATTCGTTCAATAAAAACAAATAAAAGGCATTGTCTCATTTATTTTAGGAAGTTCGTCTTCTAAGTGTCAGCAATCGGCAAAATATTGTAAAAACATGCCACATACACGTCTGTATATCGGGTTTGCAATTTATGTTGATTGCGTATGTATCATTATAGAATCAATCTTCTGTTGATTATAATATATTACAATGAGTTATTTGTCACACAGGACAAATTGAAACAAATAAAAATTAAAATATACCAAGAAAAATAAAAATATACCATGGTATGAAGAGTGTTCACACACCCTCCACCAGAATTGATGTATCCCCTTCTTGAATATATATATATATATATATATATATATATATATATATATATATATATATATATATATATATATATATATATTAAGTAATGTGATTATATATCTAAATTACAACGAGCACTTTTTCTTTCCTGTATTTTAATAAAACTAGTAATTTCACCGTTACATTAAAATATACTCTGCTCTTTAGACTATTATTCTAATCTCCTTTAAATTATATATATATATATATATTGATATCGTAATTTTTTACCGATATATATATATATATATATATATATATATATATATATATCGATAAAAAGACATGACGATATCAATATATATATATATATATGTATATATATATATATATATATATATATATATATATATAATACTATAAAAATCTTAAAATTGAAAATATTAAATTTTTCCAACAGTTCTGTAAACCTCTAAGGAATGTATACAAAATTTTAAATACTTTCAATATTTCACAAGGAGTACAAATAAAAAAAGAAAAATACCCTAGAGTTTCGAAAAGAGCAAAACTTCTCATCGGGGAAAGAAGTTTGCAAAACATACAATGAATTTTGCAGGTGAATGTATCACGCGAAACAAGTAATATAAAAGTTTTCATAATTGTGAATGTGTGTGTGTATGTGTGTATGTAAGGATCTTCGTGTGTGTGTGTGTGTGTAGGTTATTCTATTTATATGGACATCACAATGGTTACTGGGTCATGGTCTTGTGAAATTTTAAGGTGAACTTTACGTGTCTAGCAGTGTTCTTGGATTCGTCTTGTATCGGAATGCCATTTATATATTTATCTATCTATCTATCTATCTATCTATCTATCTATCTATATATATATATATATATATATATATATATATATATATATATATATATATAGATCTATATATATATATATATATATATATATAAACAAATATATATACATAGATATATATATATATAAACAAATATATATATATATAGATATATATATATACAAACAAATATATATATATAGATATAGATATAAATATAAACAAATATATATAGATATATATATATATATATAAACAAATATATATAGGTATATATATATAAACAAATATATATATATATATATATATATATATGCGCGCAGGATTTCCAGCGTTGTTTTACGTTTGAATATTATATGCTTTCCCATATTTATAATTGTTATTAACTATTATTATAATAAAATCAGTTCTCTATCGATTATTATATTGTACCCAATATAAGGTAGTGCTTCCCTTAGTAGGTTTTGGTCGTTAAATTTACATAAACATCACATTTTTGTTCATGTAGATTTCGGTTAATATATGGTTTTCGAAACATATTGACTAAAAAAAAAAAAAGAAAAATTATAACTTGGTTCTATCAGCTAGAATTGAAACCAAAACATTTACCGTGCCAACCTTAGTCGTTGTTACTATAGCTATCGACAGGGGAAAAAAGTAGAGGATAAAATTTAACCGACTTAAATGAATAAATGTATAATTGGCCATGCTAAAATGAACACTGGAAGTCGACGTACATCTGCTATATTCCAATTATTATAAATTTCAACACCTTAGCAGTCATTTTTTTCATTGTCCAAATCTCTTATTTAAGTGAGAGAGAGAGAGAGAGAGAGAGTGTGTGTGTCTGTGTCTGTGTCTGTCTGTCTGTCTGTGTATATCTCCCTACAAAATAACTCTGACAATTTTCATTCTACACACTCGAAATTTGATATACAATGTATGGAGATGTATCAAAATCTTTTTAATCGGATATCAGCCAGAAATTTGGCTGTAAAGGTGTTAAAGTTCAACGATTTGACCGTTGAAGTCTCTACCAAACCCGCCCCCACATTTGCGTATAAACACTTAAAATTGTTTTATATAGGTTAACACCTTGATTTGAACTAAAACAATAGATGCTAAGGGGTCATAATAAGGGTCAAATTAAAAAAAAAATGGCCGCTTCAGTCTCTACCCAATTCCTCAGACAAGTTCTGGTCTAAGCATTTGAAATTTTACATAAAGGGTATTCAGGGATAGGGCAAGCTTTTTAATCGGTTTGGGTTGAACATATCAGTTACCAATATATAAATGTATGTATGTATGTATGTATGTATGCTTGCATGTCTGCCTAAAACTTTCGACAGATGCGACGGAGTTTTCCAAGACCAGTTACGTTTTTAAGTTAAGCCTTTCAGACGACAAATATTGAAACATTGGTTAAAAACATTAATATCTTCACCTTCATCTGGGTATTTTTTACAGTGGGGGTCGTTTTTTAGCCGATATTTTTGACAGTCATCCTCTCCTTTTGATTGTCTATTTAATTAAACCTACGTCACTTCCGGGTTGGCGGTGGTCGTAACAGCAATGACGTCAGTTTTTCCCGTTCTTTTCCTCCTTTGCGGTACGAGTTCGAGTCTGCCTGTCTACTACCACTTTTTTTTCAACATACACCTCCAAACACGCGGGCATCGCCGGCCACCTATGCTAGTATATATATATATATATATATATATATATATATATATATATATATATATACATACATATACATACATATATATATATATATATATATATATATATATATATATATATATATATGTTCGTTGCGAGATCGCGCACTACTGTCGTTTGATCGTTACGGATCTTCTGCATAAACCTTAAGCATTATGATTAAGAAAATTCCCCTTCATTCCACGGAGGTTGACGGTTGCCTACGGGTATATTTCTTCGATAGTGGAGCCCAAGGTGGCTTCGTTGCGATGTTTGAATACTTCGACCAGCGGCAATCGTCACTACCTCTACAGATGATGTAAAAATATGAAACACTAGTTTCTGGAGGTAAAAAATAATCATTTATAATATATATATATATATATATATATATATATATATATATATATATATATATATATATATATATACACTGGCCAAGGGAGATAACAAAATCTTTACAGGTCATTTCTTCATAGCTGAATGGGGAATAAATGTTTCTCTTTCCTGCAACCTCTATCTGAAAGAAGGGACGTTGGGAGTCCGCCTTTGTTTTATCGTTATTTCCGCGACAAGTGCACGTCTGAGCTCCGATCTCTTTCCCCCCTCTCTATATATATAAATATATATATATATATATATATATATATATATATATATACATCTATTCATATGTAAATACTTATATATATTTATATATATTTATATATATATTTATACATATATATTTATATATATTTATATATAGATATATAGATTTATATATATTATATATATTTATATATAAATTTATTTATATATTGATATATATATATATATATATATATATATATATATATATATATATATATATATATATGAAAACAATAGTTGGAAATGGAGTCACATATCTATATAATGGAAGATATAGATCGGTTCATTTATTCAATGAATACAATCGATTAGTTGGGGGATAGAAGAGACTCTTTATGCCAAGGCATTTCAAAGACTAATGCTTTCATCAGAATAGTAGAGGAGATGCTATGTAACATAGTGGCGATGCGGCGTCTAGCGTGGGATTCATTAGGAACGAAATATATATATATTTATATATATATATATATATTTATATATATGTGTGTGTGTCTTTGTGTGGGTGTATGTGCTTATTCCGTATTTTACTGAAAAAATTTGTGTTCAGTATAAGAAGTTAATTACGTTAAGGCGGGATCTTGTTTTTATATCTTAAGTAAACTTTCTTTACTAAAATAAACCAATCAATTTAGATATAAGTTCACTTGCAGTGTAAAACAGCCTGTAGATCATTCCTAATCGATACAGTACGTTTGAAAGTATATATAAGTAAGAAAAGCATTTTATCCAAGGCATGAAAATTGTTAAATTAAATGTTTATACTATAGGCTGTAAAATAGGCTTGTACAAGATTCAATTTAAAATTTATTTATCTTCAAAGTGCACTTCTGTAAATTTTACAAAGTAAGGTATATAAATGTAGTTTAAATTGAATCAAAAAACTACCTTGAATTTATTTTATGTAATGTACATTCTGTTGCACTTAAAAAACAACATCGAACATTTTATATCTATATCCCTTATTGCTAGATAAAAGATAATGCTTTTAAATTGCAACAAAATTTACATTACATAAAATACATCTAAGGTAACTTTTTGGATTCAATTTAAATTATTTTTTTTTACCTTACTTCATAAAATGTATAAAAGTGCACTTTGAAGATAAATTAATTTCAAATTGAATCTTGTACCTATATTAAAAAAAAATGTTTAACATTCTCCATGCCTTGCATGATATACTTTTCTCACTTGTATCTCATCTTTTTAAGATTATATTTCAAAACTCTCCTTCTCTCAATTTCAGTTTTTATTTCTCCTCACACCACAACTCATTTTTGCAACCCCCTCTTTGTATTCTTACGGGTCTGAATATTGTGTTTCAGTTTGTATTTCTCCTCAAACCACAACTTATTTTAACACGCCCCTTTTTTAATACAGGTCTGAATAATGAGAAAATCTGATTTATTTGTAACAAAACCTTTAAAAACCTCTTTTAGATTACATCTTTTAAACTTCTTTCACAAGAGAAAATCAATAAATTTAATAAGGAACATATTGTATATAGGTTTCATTAACAAATATTCCGTACATACCAAGAAAAATATAGATGAAAATTTCAAAAGTCTGTATAACTGGTTACGGTAAATAGCAATCCTCGCCAGTGAAAGTCTTTGTTATTGTTATTATATTAGTATACTTATTTAAAACATTTTGTGTCCTGCTCTTTCGCTCGAGGACTAATTATAATGTATATAGCATATAATTCTTCAATATTGCTATTTAAAATTACTTATGCCGTATCTGCTGATTTTTACTACATATAATATTGGCATTATTTAAAAAAACAAATGATCCCCCGAATATTTCTACATAACGACGCCTTTGAGCTTTTTTTAATTGGGCGCAATCATTAAACGTGGTATGAGTAAAAAAGTTCCAGAACAGATTTTCCGGGGAAATTCTTGTTGCCTCCTCAGGTAAGCCTTTCATGTTAAAATGGCTAAAATTTACATTTTTGTGCTTATTAACAAATAATGATGCCTTGGATTTTTAAAAACTTGCTCAAAAGTTGTAACGAACTGATTTAATATATATATATATATATATATATATATATATATATATATATATATATATATATATTATACTTCGCGATAACTCTTGGGTGTGACCCAGGGGCTCTTTTAGGACTAAGAAAAAAACTCTCCATTTTTGGGACTATTTTACCATATTTGTCCTATATTTTCTGTGTATGTCAATTTAGCAGTTTTTCATTGTGCGGAACTCAAATTTGAATATGTTAAGGTCTGGGGTACTGTGGGGGCTAAATGGGGGGAACAAATGATTGACACTCATTGTTTTAATTGTACAGTGAAGAACTCAAATTTACATACGCTAAGGCCTAAAACTTCACCGGTTGTACATTTTTACCAGTATCTACGTCCCCTGGGATCTTTGGGGACTTAATGCAGGGTTGCTGAACTATTTTTTTATGCCTAGTTCACTCTGCAGTCACGGATGCTTCATATTTTTATCTACATCCGGAGATTGCTATTGCCCAATAAATGCATTCAAATTATGGTTACCTGTGAAGCTTTTAAGTCAGAAGATGTATTGCAATAAACCTCTCCCATACTGTAATTATAGTTTGCACTGAACTAAAAGAAGAATAAGTTTCCATCATTGTAACGAACAATCGCTGCAGGTGTTGAATTGAATTTGTTTTAATCATGGTCGTTTTCCTTAGATATCCAGACACACTAAATATTCACGAAAAACCGCCAGCAATTTCAAAGCATCAAATAGCATACATCACTAAGATTTATATGTCAACATGCAAATCCTTTTTTATTTTTTATTTTTTTACTGATTGTGACCGATACTTTACTCACAAAATACCATCTGGTTAACCAGTTTTAACCAGTCTATTATATTTGCCGACCACCGAACTGTAGAAGAAAGCAATGCCAATCCTGATCTCACGAACAATAAAATATGTTTTCACATAATTATCTTGCATTAGTTTTGATCTTTTGAATTTATGCATCCTTTGAACCTAACATATATTAATGTTCGGTTTGGCTTTTCCCTTAACACGATGTCAGCTGCTCGGGGTTCGCTGCTGTCTAACGTAACAGGGCGATCAGATAATTACAACACCGTGCGACTCAAGAGCAGACGGAAATTTGCATACCAACTGGAAGAAGAATAAATCCGCTCTTTCTTACATGCAAGTCAGGAAAAGTAAGGAATATATTTAAAAGAATGAACTTGACCACCCTGCACAAGAGCTCCTTGCACCGGACACCGTGATAGATATTTTAACAGAGAAAAGTAATGGCAACAAGGCCAGGAGCTAATCCTAGCAAGAAGAGGGTGCTAAAAGACGGTTTTAGATGCAGCAATGTTAAATGTCAACGGTGGACAACAATCCGGACTGAGACCTCCTTAGTAAAAATCATTGTTGAAAATCGCGAGCATTATCAAACTGATATACATGTGAGCGTTCCAGATGGCAACAAATAAAAACATATTTCGTAGACCCACAAACGCAGGCCACTACCAATCATTTGGAGCGAATATGGAAGAAGCCTAACCAGTGCAACACACAAGAATGCGGAACAAGCTGGGAGTTTTAGGAATCTAACTTTTTAAGTTCATGTGGAGGCAAAAAAAAAAAAATTGGTAGCGATCCGTTTGTCTCCATATTAAAAATATCTCCCTAATGAAATTTTCCTGGCGTTGGAAAAATAAAAGATTCCAACTAATTCCCGTCAAATTGAAAAAAAAAGAACACCAAACAGCAAACAAAGAAAAAAAACTTTTTATTGATTCATAAAAATACTTTAAAAAATATCCCCCCCCCAAAAAAAAAGTTTGTTTCAATTTTCCTTCA
The DNA here is from genome assembly GCF_053919585.1 of Euprymna scolopes. Taxonomy (NCBI): domain Eukaryota; kingdom Metazoa; phylum Mollusca; class Cephalopoda; order Sepiida; family Sepiolidae; genus Euprymna; species Euprymna scolopes. The sequence goes on from NC_136519.1 coordinate 41,164,906, forward strand.
TAAATTAAAATAAAAATACTTGAAAAAAAATTATCAAAAACATTTGCTTTAAATAATTTATTGGACGGAAAACACATTTGCTAAAACTTATTTACTTTAAATAACAAGGCCGCTAGCCATTAGTCGCGTGCTCTCGTGTTATGAATGAATGCGTGAATGTAGGATTGACATGAAATACATAAAGATAAACTAAAATGACCGAAAAATTGGCCGAAGTAACTTAAATAAATAAAAAGTAAATAATTTAGAATGTTTTTAATGAACTTAAAGATGAATTAAATGATCTTAAGAATGACTTGAATGACGTTGAGACTGACTGGTTGTAAAGTGGGTGATCATTAATATTAAATTAATACAAAAAAGTGATCCTCCACTTTTTATCACAAAGTTACAAACATAAGTACAGCATGCAGTAAGAACATATACTACACTTTGGTCTTGGCCAAAAAGCCAGAAAAGGCTTAAAAATCTAAGAACATCATCTATTAACAACAGACCTTTGATCTTAACCAAAAAGGGCAAGCACAAAAGTGTTACGGACAGACCGACCGCCCGATCAACCCACCGATGGACCGACTTATAGAGTCGCTTGCATGCGACTAAAAATTGCTTAAAAATTATGTGACACACACACAAGAAAACCTTTTCCTAACAACGTTAATTAAAATTCAAACTTACTGTTTTTGTTTCTTTTTTTGTTGAGGAGTCTGCATTTAAAATGTTCTTTCATGTTATGCTTTCATGGGCAACGTTCGGCATCATCCGGTTGTTATAAATGGGTCATTTCTATTGATCCTCTACCAATGCTCGAAAATGAAAGATCTCTTATGGTACAATTACAATCCCAGCACAAAAATGCAACACTATTTTTTGCATTTTCTTTGAAAATTTCAAACTATTTTCGCCAATATTAAATAATAATGAAACCCCATCAAATATCATCCCTTTACTGCGCTACCGCTTAGTTTAATGTGACATCTGTTTTTTTTTAAGGTAAAATAAACTTTCTGCGGCGTTATGTTTCTTTTGTGCCAGTTTTTCTAAGGACCAAACATAATTTCCATCGGTCATCTTTCGCACCGAAATCCCATCCTTAGACACTGCGGTAAAAGTTTGTTTTGAATCAGAATTTAATTTGAATTCAGTTATTGTATTTTCATTGCAATAAGTCGAATTCAAACTTATAGTTACAACGCTCCAGGCTATGTTTAAAATTCGTTTATTCAAATCTTAATTTATTTGTTCTAGGCCTGTAGAGATAATTGTAATGTATTGTCAGGACTTGAGCAAGAAATTTAAGGCCTATGATAAAATAAGTTAGTCTTTCTCTCCCGTTTCTGATAAAAAAAAAACAGATATAAAAATCTGTTTAATTCCTATTTTTGTTTTTGGGTAACACCATGTTGTCTGCAAAATGTTTTAAAGTTTAAAAATTTCTTATCTCGTCGCCAAATTGTAGTGCTCGGGAGTGTAATGCCATTTGTTGCTAGTTATAAGAAATAGCAAGATCACTTTGTATGCGCATGAAAGTTATTTATTAACAATGGAAAAAAGATTATAAATTGAGAAAAACGATATTGTAATTATTGTCCGTCCGCCTTGCTCCTTTGTAGAGTCTCACATTCCGGCAAAGAGGCAACTTTAACATTTCAGAGTTATTCCCCTTTTTTTAAATTATTATACCATATATATTTACACTTATAATATAGTAATGTGTGTGTATACATATACATACATTATATATATATATATATATATATATATATATATATATATATATAATGTTAAATGTCAACGTATGCTTCTAGAATGTTGATTTAAATGTTATGAGTGTGTTTTGAAGCATGAATCGATGTTACTCTTTGAATTTATTTTAATTTAATATATAAAGCGGGCCTTCGCTCTAAGCTATTTCTATACATTTTTATGATCATTAGCGGAGGAATGCTAGAAATATCAAACTAAACTATTAAATACAAAATGTAACACTGTTTCATGATTTAAACAACCCTCATACCCTTTAAATCAATCAATCAATCGATATATGTATATATATATATATATATATGGATTGTATATACATATATATATATAGAGAGAGAGAAGAGAGAGCCAGAGCGAGCGAGAGAGATGTATATACATATGTGTGTGTGTGTGTGCTCCTATATACATATACGTATATATAAATCTGTAAGGGGGTGTATATATGTATTGCTATATATATATATATATATATATATATATATATATATATATATATATATATATAGGGAGAGAGGCCCAAGTCATTAAGGTGTTAAGAATGTTCAAACGCTTCCACATGCCACCTTGCAACATATCCTTTGTAATAGTACTGTGAGTAGAGAAAGACTAGTATAATATTCAAGATGTATGGTTCTTAACATGTCACTACATAATGCATAAGCACTGCCCTCTTTTTTCAAGCTTACAAGTTTATCTTGATCCGTTATATAAGGTTATATAGTTTTATCTTTTACAGTTATACATTGTATGCGAAAACTAAAACCTTATTCTGCAGTATAACTAACGTGAGCGAATTAAGTATACATCTAAAATATAAACACGGCGTTTTTAGTGAAAATAAAACAACTTTTTTTAAAGTTTGCTTGCTACTTTGTGAGCTGAAATCACGGAACGTAAAGTCTAGATTGATGTCGATCTGATCGTCATCCCTTTTTACAAGATACCCTGCATTATTTAATGAAATATTTTATAAAAGAAACTGTTATTGCTATATTGACATACTGTTTAAAGCTAGCTAGTAGTTTTAACTTTAAGTTAACAATTTTATAGTTTATAGTATCGCTTATGTCTGAGCTCTTTATGTTCCTACTTACCTCATATTATGACCGGAAGTTCAGTAAAGGATAAGTGTTAAAATATTGTCAGTTGGCCGATGAATGCTACAGTGATATAGTTTAAAATGCATACACAGGATTTCAATACGTTCATTATTCAAGAGGATTGATAAACATGTATTTAGTAAAATTAGACATAAAGTCGTTTGCATTGAATAGGAAAGCAGAAAAACGATTTTATATTAAACAGAATGATTGTTTCGGGAAATAAAACTGTATTCAAAGAATCTGGATTTGGATTAAGGGAGATACCCGTTTATAAATGAATCACCATTTATCAAAGCCCAATACCACTCGAGGATAAGGGTAAGAGTGTACAGTAGTCAATTGGACAATCATAGGTAATGGAAATTCAGTAAATTTGTTAACTGAAGTGAACGGCTCATCAAGAACTTGTTTACGTTGGACTTGAAGACAATCCGATTGTAGTCTGCTGGAAAGCAGGAAAGCGGAAGGCAGTTCCATAGGCATGCAGTTCTAAGAAATAAACTTTGTTCATGGAATCTATGTTTAGGTTTAGGCACAGATAAAGTGTAGGGGAATTATTGATGGTGTTTTCAGCTAGACGAGTGTTTCTTGTGAAAGTTTGGCGAAGGGGTACCATAGATTGAACCTCAGTCGAGTATTTGCAATGAAAATAACGATAAAGCAGAGACAAACTCGCAACATTTCTTCTGTTAGATAGAGGTTGCAGTGAAGAGAAAAGGACATCTACTAGGCTACGAATTCCTTACTTATAACGAGGGTAGTTCTTACCTTAAATATGGAGCGTTACCTAACACGTTGTAACCTCAGTCGCAAATAAGAGACAGAATAGGAAAGAACTACACCTATTTTTTATTTGTAACAACAGTTAGTTCCTCATTGTAATGGCCCTGACCTCACCTTTATTATGAACGTGATCACTCGCGTCATTTACACCTCTAACATGATCGTTTTCGAATGTACCCTCCCCTTTTTATAATCCTTTTCCTTACTGTGACGTTACGTTGCCAATGGCTCGGTGTTTGCATATAGTATCTGCGCTATATTTCAAATTGTTTTCAAGGAGAACATAAAGAATAGCTCAATCTAGCTGTTACCCTTAACATACCGCCACAGAAAACACAGTGAGAGAGAGAGAGGGAGAGAGAGAGGGAGAGAGACAGACAGACATACAAAGTAAAAGGGAGAGTAAAAGAGAGAGAGAGTACGATCTACCTTTTGTTTGAAAAGAGGTTATAGCTCGTGTTCCATTTTGAGAAACAAAGGATACTTTCTGTAGGCGTGCCTGTGCGTGTTATTATGATACAAAGGTTACGCAACCCTAAACTTCTTATCTCTTACCCTGGCGCTTCTTGATTCCAGTGGCAAGAACTCCAGGACAACTGAAAACAATGACGACATTAAAGTAGAACACACACAGCACCCTTTTTCCTCCCAAATGTTAAGATAATAAATCCTTGGTTAATTTCGTTAATCCAAGAAGAGGCAGATCGTCAATGTAATTATGCTGTTTTGAAACGAAATATAGGGAACAGAAAACTCACGTCTAATTGGTTGCAAGGTCGATTTGTTCTGTGCCAAGAAATACAGATTTTTACGCTAAGCACTTCAAGAAATATAGAATCAATACTGCCATTTATTAATATCTGCTTATTTAAAAGGTAGATAATGCGTCTAGGATATAACAATGTAGTGTTATATAGCTATGGAATAAACCAAAAATGGCTTTATATATATATATATATATATATATATATATATATATATATATATATATATATATATATATATAGTGTTCTCATATAAATAAACATAAGTTTTTACAGGAGAATATTTTACGTTACAACGGTGTAACGTTAAATATTCCCATATAATCCTTTATCTATCATCAGACGATAAACACTATTTTTTAAGATCGTCAAACCCAAACATCAGTTGACCTAATATTATAAACAAACACGGACGGAGTTTGATGAAAATTCCTATCATTATTATTTTTATTTTATTTTATTTATTTCTGAATTATTCCACCGAGCAAATTATCTCTCGTAATATAAAATAGTCAATGGAGGGGCGATTCTATTATAATGCATAACAATCTGCATGAATTAAAATATCATGTTTAAGCGTATTGCACGACCGGGCAACGCCAGGCAAGGCTAGGCGCCCAGTATATATATAATTAACGAATGACGACAATCTATATTCAAAATTTAAATATGTTGACCATTTATTCTTTTAATTCAGTTGGCACTTATCAATAATTATATCAATCAGTGAATCAGAAGGGATAGCAGCAATCAACTAACCAATGGAAATAAAATGCGTTTGGACATGATTAAAAAACGACTCTTCTCTTTCACGTTTCTGATTTTTCAATCATGTCCAAACGCATTTAATTTCCTTTTGGTGGATTGATTGTTACAATTTCTTCTGATGAGTTAAGGGCATAATAAATTCAATGATTGATATAATAATTAAGTGATGGATTTTGCGCTACGAAATATATAATGTCAAGAATTGTAAGTGTCAATTGAATTAAAGGAATAAATTGTAAGATGGACAACACCATGAAATTTGGAGTATAGACTTTTGTCTTCATTCATTATAGTGCTCTGTTGCTACATTGATCTTCTTAAGTAAGGATGAGTGTATATATAAAGGAACACAATATAAGTGAATAAAGAATATTTCCACAAAAATTATATATATGTGTGTGTGTGTATGTGTGTGTGTGCGCGCGCGCGAGTTCCGGTACAGTTATTCTCTCAGTTTTAGCGCTTTTCCTTAAAGAAAAATTGCCACCTATTTTTTTTGTGGAGAGAATTGCTATATAAACGCTTGATTTATGTCTTCCAAATGTGTCATCTGCGTAAAAAGCGATGCACCCTTCCCGTCATTACCTTCAGCGAGAAAGATATAACCATTCATTACCGATTTTTATTCTTTCATAATTGGACGATTTTTTAAAGCACCTCCTCTTCTTCTTTTTAGCCTTAAACTTGCGTTTAACTTTTATCATTTGTCTCTACATTCTCTCATTCTCTTTTCGTCCGTGTTTCTGTCTGCTTTTCTCTTTTTGTTCCTTCTAACCTCTCTCTCTCTCTCTCTCTCTCTCTCTCTCTTTCTCTCTCTCTCTCTCTCTCTCTCTTTAATCTTCTGGTAACATAGTAACCTTGGTTTACCAAAATAATATTATTGTAATGAAGAGTAAGCGTGTGTTTTGTAAGCTAAAATCAATTTATCATTTAAAAACGGTCTTGAATGAACCCGATCGTGCTGCTTATTATTTGCTAGGTTTCTGTAAATAGTAACTAGGCTTATATGCTTACACACGCGTTTATTGGCAATAATGCATTTGTCCTTGCAAGTAAAGCCTGGCTAAGTATTTACAATAAGATAGTATTCGACCGGCTTATACAAAGATTGTAACAACACTAAACTGGATACGATATTACATGAATTCTTGTCTTAGGATTTGGTAAAACCAAAAGATAACAAGAAAGACACGATTTTACGTAATAAAAGAGAATAATTCAGATACAAACTAATCATTTTATATATATACTAGCATTTCAGATCGGCGTTGCCCCGGTGTTTTGATGTGTCTGTTGAACAAAAAAAAAAACAACAAAAAAGTGGTATCGAACCCGTACCGTGAAGGAGGAAAAGAACGGGGTAAACACCTAACGTCTATGCTGTTACGACCACCGCTAAACCGGAAGCGATATTTTTTTAAATTAAGGTTAGACAATCTAAACGAGAGGATAACTTTAAAAAATATCGGCGTAAAAAGTGACCCCCCCTGTGGAAAAGATCCTAGTTGAAGGGGGGAGATATTAATATTTTTAGCCAATTTTTTCGATATTTGTCGTATGAAAGCTCGAACTTGAAGACGATACTTGTTCTTGTAAAATCCGTCGCCTCAATTGAAAGTTTTAGACAGACATGCAAACATATATACATACATTTATATATTGGTAACTAAAAATTTTCGACCCAAACCGATGAAAAAGCTTGCGCTATCTCTGAATACCCTTTATGTAAAATTTAAAATATTTAGACCAGAAATTGTCTGAGATATTTGGAAGAGACTGCAGAGGCCATTTTTTTTAATTTTGACCCCTTTTTTGATCCCTTAACATTTATAGTTTTAGGCTCAAATCAAGTATGTACGTTAGATCCATGTCCAAGAAACCTATATCTACAATTTCAAGTGTGTAGGCCCAAAATTGTCGGAGGAGTTTGGTAGAGTTCTCAAAGGACAAATCGTTGAACTTTGACCTCTTAATCGCCAAATTTCTGCCCAAAAACCGATCACGTCGATTTCCCCAAAACTCAGTACTCTGTATATCAAATTTTGAGTCTGTAGACTAAAAATTGACAGAGTTATTCCGTAGGGAAATGTACACACACAGACAGACACTTTCATATACACACATATATATATATATATATATATATATATATATATATATATATATATATATATATATATAAACGTATGATATGGGAAAAATGTTATGCGATGTGTCGAAAGATACCAGAGCAAAAAATAAAAAATATAAATAAAAAGGGGAAAACACAGATTTGATCTTCCCGAAGCGCCTTTCAACCGACTGTCTTCAGGGGAATCGTCGGTAAATTGGTTAGTTACTCAAAACCATGAATTGGTAAATAAAATATTGTAATTGTAAAGTTGTCGGAAAAAAAAAGAAAAAAAAATTAGTTCACGGACGACCAAGAGTCATTAAATAACTGCAGTGAATGTTTTAACTGCCTTTGTCTGCAGAGAGAGGGACGTCGAGAATTGATGACAATAGCCTCTAGTACGTCGAGGTGGAAATGAAGTCGTGCTCTATGCAAAATGGAAAAATTGTTATCAGAGTAGAGATCACGACACGTTCTCTTGTCCAACAAGTGGTCACTTATAGCAGACTTGTGAACTTCTAAAAGACGGGACCGGTTCGTGTCTACGGATACAGCCTGGAACATGCTGAGCCACTCTGACCGATAGTCAGTCAGATAGTCAGATAATTAAAAGCGCACTATCAGATAGTCAAATAATTAAAAGTGTACTATCTGTTCTCAAATTAATGTGCATATATTTTTTTCATTGGTTTATGAAGTAGAAATTGTAATTGGTTTAGTCACGTCTTGCTTAGGTTCGATCTCAGTCTATTCTTTTTAGGAGGACGAAATTTTATAAACATGATATATAACAGACACTGTATTTAACACTACGTCCGTGAGAAGACAAATAAATAAACATTCAACAATTTATCAGAAATGCATACTCAGATTGTAGACGACTTGTGTTTTTTAATTTTTGACACGCTTCACATCTGCTTCTTCCTTTGTTGTTATTTATATATATATATATATATATATATATATATATATATATATATATATATATATATATATGTGTGTGTGTGTGTGTGTGGTGTGTGTGTATACATGCATATACATGTATATATATGTATATATTTATATATGCATTTATCTGTGTATACATATGTATATATGAGTATATATATATATGTATATATATATATATGTGTGTGTGTGTATATATGAATATACATATGTATCTCGCGGTTTGTTTACAAACACACGTTTGAGCCCTCTACGAGTGGCGGACGGATGTTTATTTAAATAGACTTTCGGAAACTTTAATTTCGGCCACCGATTCCGTAGTCAGGGGGTAGGACTGCCGACTGTCATCACGACGGTTCTAGGTTCGATCCTCGGCTTGGGAGAGGTGTTAGTCTAGCGGCACTGATGAGTTGTGAAACAATGAAACAGGTCTGTATGTCGATGACTAAAATATATTTTATATAAATATATAATATAGGTATATATATATATATATATATATATATATATATATATATATATATATATATATATATGGGTATATATATATATATATATCATATATAACCTCCTCCTTTTAGGTCTGCACGTCATTTCTCCTTTTGTTATTCCAGAGCTTACAAACCCTATTATAACCCTTTGAATTGCTCGATATCTCTACATTTATAACTTGGTTTTCCTTGTTGTACTTGCTTTTGCCCTTTCTTGAGATCTTCTGCAGGTTTTTTTTTATATTATTATTATACTCGCTGGTCAATAGCTCACAAGACAGCAATTATTAAAACTGTACATCCTTAACACCCCCCCACATCAGTCCATTTTCTTTTTGGTTTCGGTTTTCTTGATATTTACTCTTGTCTCTTTTTAACGGCCTTTCTCAATGTGTATTTCGCTACTTTCGATTTCTGGCTATCATTGACATTCCAACCCTTGAAAAACATCCAAGCAACCCTGGATATCTCATATCTTCCCACATCCTGGGTACTTCAAACATTTTTCTTTTGCCAGTGTTCCCTGACAACTCTTTGCTTTAACCCATCCTACGTCTCTTTCTACTTTTCCTTCTAATCTATTTCATCGTTAATGTTTGTTATAACTTTTAACGCATCTTACAATCAAACTGCAGCGTTAAAACTGATATGTCAATTTTTTTCACTTAGTGTATATCTCTGTGTCACCCTCTCGCTTTGTCTTACTTTCTATCTCTTTATCTCTCTTACGCTATCTCTCTCTTTCTCGCCTCTGTCTCTATCTCTCTTTATTTTTCTCTATGAGAAAGAGAAAAGAAAAACATCTACCCGTTGAGCAAAATAAAAACTCAATATATTTTATTAGAACCTAGGAACGTATTTAGAAAAATTAAAAGATTGATAAAATTCATCAAGGAAACGTGTAAATCTTTCGGTTTGCAAGATTTATTCTGCGTTTAATTTTCGTTTTGCCTAATTTTATATAGCTTGTCTCGGCGGTATGTAGTTTTAATACACACAGTGTATTTTTCTTCATATATACTTTTAAAGATATTTTTCTTACCATTACGCATTACGAAACTAGTTAATAAAGATATGCCATATGTTTTTAATGATAAATATATTAAGGAAACTCTATAGATATCCTTGTATACGTATGTCTTTTTGTGTGAGTATGGCTGTGTTTATTTTTGATGCTTAATATATATATATATATATAGATATATATTAAACATAAAAAAATAAAGACAGTCACACTCACACACACAGACATATGTATGTGGATGACTATAATGTTCCCTATCTTGGGTTCAGCATATCGGGAAGTGATATACAAATTGCCATAAGCATATTAAGCGACGCACTTTGTGTAAACAAATCGAGTGGAGACATTTGGACGATGTCAAAACATCGTTAATTCATTACCCACACATCATCAGCAGTATAGCGCAATGGTGAGAATACTTGACTGTCATTTGGGCGGTCGAGTTTCGATCCTGGCTTGAGGCAGTTGCCTGTCAAGCCACACTGATGAGCTGTGAAACAGCGAAACAGTACTGCGTGTGGATGACTAACTATATATATATATATATATATATATATATATATATATATATATATATATATATATTAAGAATGTGTGAGAGATTATAAAATTATTTCCACTGCATTACAACATTGCATCCAGCAGAAGCAACGATAGCCAACGAACCGTAAGTCCAAGACTCGAGTTTCGCCCTAATTTGGGCTAATCAGTTAGACACATCCTAACTCAGGATTCGAAATCCGAGCCTCTTGCATGCCAGACAAGCACTCTACAAGCTGAGCAAACGTGCCGCAAAAAGAAAGTATTATAAAATAATCTATGCTTGATCTATGATAGTTAATAAGACTTTCTTGTGTGCGGCGCGTTTGCACAGTTGGTAGAATGCTTGCTTCGCATACCAGAGGCTCGGGTTTCGAATCCTGAGTTCGAATGTTTCTAACTGATGAGCCCAAACCCAAGTCTTGGATTCCGCACGTGGATACAACGATTAAGCAGTAAGTAAGAAACATTGAGCTTCGCCAGTACTAGTCTGGTGACCATTAGGGGAGAATGTACCGCGTCAAATCTTAGAATTTTCTAGGACGGTATCTGGGGCTTATTAACTCACTGGACGTCCTAGTCTACGTTAAAACATTAATATCGGAGAAGGTAACTCTGATGTAAAAACCTGCCTTCTTCTGTATACTCTGTCTTGCCGCAGTCATTTTGACCGACACAGGGTAGCAGTACTACCATCAAACGCGGTTGGTTCTACACAAAGCTTTAACCAATATAAAGAAATCGCTTGTGTGGATTTTCGAGGAAGTTAGTTATTATGGCGGACGTTCATACGTCGAAATCGATGGGAGAGTATATCATATATGCTAAATGATTTCCCTTTGATAATTTTCATGCACTCTCTAGCTCAAATTTCCGTGATGTTAAACCATTGTATTGGTTTCTATAAGATATCATCCTATGAAAGGTTTGCACATGTATCCTGACAAACTTAATTAGAATAATATCGCAGGCTGCCACTTTGGAAGAGGACAATTCCTTACCTAATAGCATCTTTTTTTCTTACCGTTGCTCTATGAAGTATCTCCCTGTTCTTTTTAATCACGGACTGATCCCACTTGCAGAAATTTTTTAGAACCACAAGAAATTTGTTGTAGAATGACTCCTAACTAATAGGTGCATGTCTATTCTCCTATGTCTCAGTTACATTATGCCTTGAATAAAATACAAATGATATATATATATATATATATATATATATATATATATATATATATATATATATATATATAACTGCTACTTCATTTTATAACATAAATAAATATAGGACAGTATAATTTTAATATTATTTACTTCAACAGTGCTCAATTCATAGGTAGAGCTAGGTACTAAGTTATAAAAATGTACATGGAATTAAGCTGCACAAAACATTCCGCGTTTCATCCACACTAGGATTCGTCAGACATAAGCCTGACGAAACCTAGTGTGGCATATATATACATATATATATATATATATATATATATATATATATATATATATATATATAAATATATATTAATATATATATGAGAGTGTTTATACACATATATACGTGTGTGTGTCTACATACACACACACACACACATATATATATATATATATATATATATATATATATATATATATATATATATATATATATATATATATGCGTGTGTGTATGTAGACACCCACATATATATGTGTGTATAAACACTCTCATATATATATATATATTAATATATATATATATATATATATATATATATATATATATATATATATATATATATAGGGTTTTTTATGTAAATACAATACCATTTTAATACTGACGTGAGGCAAGATTAATAATCTTACCAGTCAGTCATGCAAAGTATATTTTTTCTCTTCATAAATTGAAAATGGTCTTGGAACTTTACAATTTTTAATGTTTTGCCTGATAAGATCAATTATGATCGAAACGGGCTGCACATCGTAGCAAGATATGACTGTATTTACATAAAAACACAAAAGAACCTATAATTTTACTCTGTTTGATTGAGCGCTATCAAGGGCCCTTATTGAATTTCAGTTTTCTTAATTTTGGGATATCTTTCAACCTGGAATATATATATATATATATATATATATATATATATATATATATATACATATATATATATATTCCATTTTGTATTTAATACATGTAGATTATTATTTACAAGATCTTTTAAAATATATGTGGCTATTGTCTCAAATTCACATCAATGATATTACATTACAACCGGACGCAAGATTCGAACCGCCGACTAAATCACATTTGATATCTACTTAACACTTTTACTATAATCTTTACTATAGAAAAATCAGATAATTTATATTCTTCGTCACACGAATATGGGAAGCATCTTTACAGTATTCGCTATATCTAAAGCGAGACCATTTCCACATAATGTCTTTATTCATCATTTTTAGCTTTTTTTAGGGGTGGGGATTTCCTTTAAGAATACGTCTCTCCAAGGAGAAATTTTAACCATTTAATTTAAATACATATTCTTAGTATCCATAGCCATATGTTTGATCTTAGCTCAGTATGAATTATATGACTTTAAATCAGGTTTTTAATGATCCAATTTTCCTCTATTAACGATTCCTCCGACATTTTCCAATTGACTACTGTATACTTATTAACTGTTATCATCAATTGGCCTCCGGGCCTTGATAAGGTGTGACTTCTTTGTAAAAAAAAGGTTGTAGAAATCAAACACTGATTCTCTATCTTTTATTTTAAATTTATTCGAGGCCTATACCCAAACTATCATTAGAACAACTATATGTAAAATAGGAAATACTCGTGTTATAAGAAAATTGGAACATATTTAATCACAATCTCTGACCTCCCGCTTGAAACACAGCAAACAAATACAGATGAGTTCACCATCTTGTATGACAGACTCTTGTATTTCCTTTTCAATTATGCTTTTATAGAATAATAACAATAGACGAAAGTCCTAGTTTTAAAAACACAAGAATTCTTGAAATTCATTGATTTTTTCCCCTTTTATATGAAGACTTGTTTGTTCAGATTTTTTAATGAAATTGAACAATAAAAAATGTCGGAAATAATGTCAATCTGATTTGATTAAGAAAACAACCGAATTCCTAATATTGATAAAACTATTGCATTTGTCTGATTGTAAGTTCGACTTTAGATGAACTCGTTTCAATGTCGGTGGTTTGGTTTTGATTAGGTATAAAGGGGAACTCTCTTGGGACAAAAGAAAGTTGCAGAAATTATTGGAAATGGAAGAAGTCAATGTACGAACGCGGCGCAGAAAAACTGAATAAATGCAGATCGATTACACACTCTAGATGAGTGCGTTCAGTCTGCCTATGGCGTGATAGAAGTACTGTTTGAAGTTGAAGCATGTCTCACGGGCGAAAACATTCACAACCATCTATGTGAGAGAGTTAGCATTTAGGCTGAGATAAATGTGCGGTATTTATTTACTTACTGCCCACCAGAACAAGGATGGCACAGGGTCAGAATGTGAGGATGTCTAGTCAGCGCCCCTAGAAGAGAGGCAATCTGGCCTAGCAAAATATTGCGTGGTATCCTCGTCGGGATTCCCCTTAGGGGCGACTTAGGCTACAAGTAATGAATTTCCCCACTCGATAGTCGCGTTGCAAGGAGTGTGAGGGTGGATCTCTTTGATGATACCCAGGCCTACCTTAGACTGAGCCAGTTCCTGGCCCTTCAACTGTCGGGCTGATTTTGAAGAACGGGTACTTCCATGGTACTTCTTGCCCTGGTCTCCAAGCAGCCTAACAGCAAGAATACCGACCCTGCAAAAATTAATAATGATTGGAAGGAAAGACGGATAAGAGTAGACTATCAGCTTTGGCGAGTGTAATGAGATTAAGGATAATCATTCGTATAATATAATAAATTATGGTCAATATAACCAACGACCACTAGTTTCCATCAAAGTTGGATCGCATTATGTCTTATTGTTTCTAAATGAAACGTTTATGTCTTTTTCTGAGATTAAAAAATCTGTTCTGATAATTTAGTTTATGTTTTCTGTCTCTGATCATTGATAAAAAGGCTATTCTATATCGAGCAAATTATAAATTAGGTCTAATACACGCTTTTCTTTTTGAAGGAGCTTGAATTTCATCCTTTTTTCATAAAACAACGTTATGTCTAAATCTTTAATCTTAGTGGAGGCAAATAAATATTGACTATATATCTGAGATATAGTATATATAGACAAAAAAGTAGAGGTGCGTTTTAAAATGAACGAGTATCGATCAAGATAGGTGAGTACCACCCCCCACCACAGGCACGAAAAATAATGATGGGTAGAAAAAATGTAAACAAAATTAGAAGAAGGAAATTAAAGGATAACGAACAAAAAATGGGAAATATATGGAAGACTGACAATTAATCTCAGAAAGGACGGCTGTCGTATTGATGGTGCTGTCTTTTTTTCTACACCTTAAGCTGCGTTTTTCCTGTCTGATAAAATTATAGGGCCGTTACCTGACTAGGTAATCGGATCATGTATAACCAAACCGATCTTCAACGGTAATAAAAACATATTTTGCTCTATATCAGTATTGAGTAAATTCTACAGGTTTTTTTTTTACCATTTACCATTTACTCATTAAATATACATCAAAACATCGCTAATTCACTGCCCACACCACAGCTGCTGATTGTAATGTTTCAAGGTCTTGACTGTCGTACGAGCGGTCGGGTTTGGATCCTGGCTTCAGGTAGTTGCCTGTCTAGCCGCACTTATTGGCTGTGATACAGCGAAATGGTACTGTATGTGGAGGTATAAATATATATATATATATATATATATATATATACATACATATATATAGTATCCTAAAGGTTGATATAAAGACAGTGTACTGATTATAAAACAGAGTTCAATAATAATCAATGTATTATTAAAATATATATTTTTTACTCATACGTATAGTATAAACTGCACACATTCAATATAATATTAATGAACGTATGGTTGAAGCAATTAAATGATGTGCCTAAAATTGATTATCTACAAAGACAAGTGAATAAACACGTTAACATTTTAAATTAATATACAATAATATGTTCCGGCATCTATACTGGAGTTTTATGCGACTGTTAAGTTTATGTTTGTAAGCGGACCAAATAGTGATGACTTTAAAAAAATCACAACGCTTCGGTCAATGTACACTCCCGGCAGTCTTCAGGTGCATTCACACTGGATAAAATAATTATAAATTCTTATCCTAAAAATATACATTCATCATATCAAAAAACCGGAATGGATCCGGCGATATTAATATAAAACAAAACAAGACTATTTGCATTTTAAATTTTTAACGGGTGTGTTCGTTGGGAAAGCAAAATCCAAACATCTTTCACTATTCATCAACAACATCCAGTGTGAATGCACATGAAGATGGTCAAAGGTTACATCGACCGTAACCTTGTGAAAAAAAACAACAAAACCAACGAAGATGGGATTTGTCGTCCAAATAATACAACATATAATTGAAAAAATTCATTGATTATTATAATAATTACTTATGCATACGTAATCAATGAAGTTATATGGACCCTTGTTAATATTGAAACAATTTCTGAAGGCAAGATAAGGACACTGCATTAATATGTGCCCTCGATGCGATTAAAATCCCAAGATAGACCACATCTGTCCTAAACGCTCTCTGTCGCCCAAAATGTTTCTCTTCCTTGCATTGCGAGAACATAACAATTTGCAACACTAAATATATAAGAAGTTTGGGCGTAGCACCAACCCAACTACTGGAAGTAACGTTCTTAATTTATCTTCCCATGACTTGTCAACTTCAAAACTAATGGTACTTGATAAGGGTTTAGATTTTTGTATGCCTTTGCCCGGTGTTAAACAGGAAGAGGTATTTTCTGAATTTGAAATCCTCAATACCCAAGCGGAGAAACATGCACCAATCTCTGAAACCAACACTAAGGATCTCAAAGCAAAATTGAATTACCTTGTTCATAGTCATGCCAGTACACCAGTGTCGCATTCTGAGTTAAAATGGCGCAAAGAGCATTTTGCAGTCATTAAAACCCCACGACAAGACCCATCATTAGTCCTTACTAAATCAGATAAAGGGGCAGGGTTGTTATACTAAATCATCATGAGTATGTTGAAAAAAATGTCAGTAATACTAGATGACAAAGACAAATTTTAAAAATTGGGCCCTGTCGAAACTCATGATTCAACCGCCTCCTTGGAAACCAAGTTTCAAAAGAAACTGGTCAAGTGGGGCAAAAACGGTGTACTTCCGACGAACGTTGCTAGTAAGATAAGGCCCTCTGAATCTATCCGCGCAAGGTTATATGTTCTTCCTAAACTACATAAAGCGGGTATCCCATTAAGGTCAATTTTCTCCATGGAAGGGTGATCGAAACACAAGGTCTCAAAATGGATCTTTGACATTTTACAACCAGTTTTATAACATTATAGTAAATATTGCCTTAAAGATTCATTTAATTTGCTAACTTTATTAAAAATCTAAGATTGTTAATTAATAGATTTATGTGCTCTTATGACATTAGCAATCTTTTTACTTGTGTCCCTGTTTTGGAAACTATAGATATCTGTGCAGATTTTTAATATCGGGGCCGAATATCATCTCCGCCTATTCCAGAAAACATCTTTATTGAACTTATGAAATTTGCCACGACATCTGTGGAATTTAGTTTCAACAATATTATGTATCGGCAAAATGATGGTGTGGCCATGGGTTCAGTCCTTGGACCGACCATGGCTAATATTTTTGTGGGGTTCTATGAAAAGCGCTTACTCTCTGGACCTATAAAACCATTAGTGTACTTCCGATATGTTGACGACACATTTTGTTTATTTAATAAGCAAACGGACGCAAACACCTTTTTCACCTTACTCAATTGAATGCATCCCGCGTTAAAGTACACTTATGAGGGAGAGTGCACTTCATCCATAGCTTTTTTTTATTTTTTTGTAACAAAAACACCATCTAGTTAGCATACATCTATATACCGTAAACCATCATTTACAGGATTGTAAACTCGTTGGGATACATTTTGTCCTAAGAAAACGTAAGATAAATCTAATTTGGACCCTAACACATCGTGCCCTTATGATTTGTTCTAAGTTAAAATTAGATGAAGAATTGGAAACAATTACAGAAACTTTATCCAAAAACGGGTTCCCACTAGATGTGATTAGGTCATTTATTCAAAGGAAATTGGCTGAATTCTATCGAGTTAAAGAGAATATAGTGACCAATATCCAATTCATCTTCGTTTGCCTTGATTTGGTACAGTAAGTGAGAAATGTGCCTAAGAAATAAATTCAGCAGTTCATGGATTTTATTTTGCTGCCAATCGACGTGTCGTGTTCTCTACGAGAACTTTATTACCATCTTCTCGAAAAGACGTTCTACCCCCACCATAATAGTAACGTTATTTACAATTTTGAATGTGTTTGCGGTGCCAACTACCTTGGTCGACCGACATTAAGATTAGAAGGAAGAATCCAACATGTACCCAGTAAAATAAGAAATGGAACCTACCGGGCAACAGAAGTTGTTACTAACACATACGGGTCCTTAATTACGGATCATTTACTTAAAAACCCGTCTTGTGCAGCGAACTTTAGCACGGACCCTTTTTCTATTCTGAGTTGTGATCATTCGCTATATCACCTTAAGATCTTGGAGACTATTCACGTTCGACTTAGAAAACCTTCGTTTTGCCAGCAAAGGGAATGCCTCCTGGGTTTGAACGTGATTAAGCTTTAGCGTATTCGACCATAACACTGTTTTATTTTAATCGTTTTCCCACTTTTTTTTTCTCCCCGTAAATTGAATAAAACGCAATTATAATTGTTTTTTCATTCTTTGTTTTAAAATTTTCCTCGATACAGCTATTATAAGCGAGGGTCGAAACTGGTCAATTGGCTCCCCATTTCTCTTTCTTTCTTCTCCTGTTCATCTTTTTCCCCTTTTTGAAGAGAAGATTAAAAGAATATATATATATATATATATATATATATATATATATATATATATATATATATATATATATATATATATATATATATATATATATACAAATTTACATTTAATCATGAAGCATAAAAAGTATTTTCTTCCTAATTGCAATATATATATATATATATATATATATATATATATATATATATATATATATATATATATATATATATACTAGTATGGATACACAGCATTTTCAGAGTCCACATGAAGTTCAGTTAGCCACACCTGATATACAAAGAATATTGAACAGTTTTTCATGGTGATATGTCAACTCTATCACCACAGAAAAATTAATAAAATAACAGAAAGAATGAAAACATTGTACCCTCCCCGGAAAAGAAATTCGTGACAAACTTTCCACCAGGTATTTCCGCAGAAGGGATACGAAGTGAATCTATTCTCCGGTTATTGCGCACCGTTTTATGACTATATTCCAGTTTAAGCGAATTTCTTTTATGGTACCTCCGTCTAGAAGGATTTGTTTACGGACACTTGCAACAATAAGAAACTATACATAATTCAGTTTCAAAAATACCAAAGTAGAATTTGTGTTAAGCGAATATTTATGTTACAAAATTGATGAGTTATGACATATTGCATTTTTACCAGAAAAAAAAAAAACATAGTTACGTTGTCAAAAAATCTGAAGAAAAACAACTGGTAAAAGAACGTAAATGAAAGTTTTGTTGTTGTTGTTGTTGTTTTATTCACTGAACCACAACGTAAATTGCGAAATATGGAAATTATTTTATTTAAACTAATTCCAAAAATAATGCTTATTTTTTTTTTTTTTAGTTTTAATACCCACCGAAAAGGAAAAAAAATAAGTACAACGTTCGGGCCCAAGTGAAATAATTCGAATCGATTCATACAAACATCGATGTCAGTAAAAATAAATTAAATTAAATAAATATGTTATCAATATCAATCAAATGTAATAATGAACTTAAAGAAAACACTTAAAATAATTATCTCACTAAAAACAATAAAAATAATACTTCGTTTTTTAATAATATCGATTTTCCTTCAAGTAATATGCAAATGACGTCACCCCTTTAATCTTCTATTTTGCAATAATCATAGTATATACAGGAATGAATAATATGATAAAGTACTGGATTTTTGTATATATTAATCAACTTGTGAACAAACAAAGAAATAAACAAACAAACATAAATATATATGTATTAATATAAATAAATACATGTATATTTAAATGTATATATATATATATAGGTGTGCAAAGGTGGGCATATATATATATATATATATATATATATATATATGCGCATACGAATGCATATGTACAATTGTACATATATATTTATATATGTATTTTTATTCGTAGATATGTATATATGCACATATGTATATATCTGTATATATATATATATGAAGGTGCATTAACGTATGCATAACGATCTGGATATATGAATGTACATATGTATACATATGTATATGTTAATGTATGTAGATATAAGATAACATATATATATATATATATTTGTGTGTGTGTCTGTACATGTGTATATACAGTAGAAACCCGGGATACGTCATTTAAATGAGTAACAAAATACAGGATTATATTATCTAATATGTATATATATATATATATATATATATATATATATATATATATATATATATATATATATATATATATATATAATGAAATGACATTATAAATAACACCGTAAAATACCTAAAATAGTGCCCGGAAAAACATCGTGTAACACATAATAAACAAAAAAAAATTAAAAAAAACATATCCTAGGAATACTGTATCTCGGGGTTCTACTCTCTTTTACAAATATATATATATATATATATATATATATATATATATATATACATATACATATATACATACATATATATACATATATATACACACCCACATATATACATACACACATATATATACATATATATACATACATATATATAAATATATATATATAAATATATATATATATATACATAAATATATATATATATATATATATATAAATATATATATATATATATATATATATATATATATATATATATATATATATATATATACAGGGTGACCCACAAAACGGTCCCCAACTCTAATTAGTCTCCGTTTCTTAGTGTTTTGTCCGAATGAAATGAATCTTTGGTCATAAGTAGTTTATTATATCAAAGAAATCACATCAAAACACAAGTGTCTTTGGTCTTTTTTTCTCTGTTGACTGTAACATGTTTTTTCTTAGGGGGCGGGTCACCTTATATATATATATATATATATATATATATATATATATATATATATATATATATATATATATGTAATGAATGTGTTCTCGAATGTTTGATGTCAATATGCAGGCTCATTCTTTTAAACTGTAAGCATTGGAAGCAGGTGGCTGTTGCTATTGTTATTGCAAGCTGCTTATTGGAGAAGCGTATTCAACAGAGAACAATGCTACAGACAACAGAGGGAAAGAAAAAAAACAGAATGCATGAGTGGATGAATGGCATTACAACGAATGAGGTTTGTATGGAGTAATAAAATAAGAGGAATTTCTGAAAATGTGCGGGTAGAAAACCTTGGAACATAGGAGACAATAAAATGATAAGGGGAAGGGAATGTAGACAGTGGGTAAACATTGGAAAACATTGGATGACGTAGTGGGGGGCACTTTAGAAAGAAAGGCACGATGGAGAATGATGAATGAAATGAATTATTTAAAGACAGAAAGTTTATGTTAATGAGAGCGATTGTTAGAATTAAAACACTGGTTTTAAGGAGTAAAATGAAATCAGAAAGGATTGATTAGAATAGGATGAGAAGAAGTGTAAAATAAAGGGTGATTTAGAAAAGGATAACTGAAAAAAGGAGTTAACGAGTAATAAGATCGAACAAACAAGGAAAAGAACAAATGGAAACAATTTGCAGGAGTAACACACACCTAGCAACGATTTGATGAATGTGGGTATAATTAGATGCATGTGTTAGAAGAAATGAGAATTCGGTTAATTTCAAAACTTGTTTTTTTTTTGTTTCGTTTTGTTTCTTAATAAATCAGGGGTTTCGTCAAGTGATAATGTTTGTCAGTCTCCTGAATTCAACAAAACTTATAGGGGCAACGTCGATATTGTATTCCGCGGCTAAATGTTTACAAATACCACCATTTTCTGAATGCACATGCAGTGTAAAATTCAGCGGTGTTAGAACTATTGAGGTTGTAACGAATCAATAAGAGAATATCTACCCAAGTGTTCTCTAAAATGGCCTAGTGGGGTTTAACTACCAGTCAGGTGTGTTGATATATATATATATATATATATATATATATATATATATATATATATATATATATATATATATATATATATATATATATTTATGGATATATATGTGACCATTCTCTCATATATACATACATACACACACACACACACACACACACACATATATATATATATATATATATATATATATATATATATATGACAGAATCGTCACTTACTTTCTAAGGAGACTTATTTTATTTAATAAAATTCAAATGAACAATTTTGAAAAACATAAGTGTCGAAGTTAATGATACAATTATTTTTATTTTTTTGAACATTTTTTTCCAATATTTAGCTAAAAATGTCAAGGTAGGAAGATAGTCCGTCTCGAGAGTTTTCTTTATTTTTTCTTCATTTTGATATAATGGTGAAGGAAGTCCGTCGAAGTAGAAGGGAATAGCAATATTTGTCTTGCTCGATGAAACCACGTGTGTTATGTTCCGATTGTCGAGCGGAAGTTTTAATGAGCAGATGGCCATGCACTTTTTGAAGACACTTGTAAAAAATCTCAAGTGTCGAAAATACTAACAAAGTTATTTTAAATTTTTTGCCGATATTCCGCTAAGAATAGCCTTGTAAGTGTAGGAAGGTAGTACAGTGCTCAAAATCCAAATTGGATGATGGATTTAAAATATATTTATACAGACATATATATATATATATAATTCCATCAACGAAGCTTCCATGATCAAAGCTATGTTTTTCTTAGAACGCCTGTGGAATTGTCTTCAGATTTCCTGCTTTCCAGTTGACTACAATATCGTTGTATTCAAGTTTATAAGAAAACAAATTTACCTAATTTCGATTCCTAACGATTACTATATTGTCCAATTTCTACGGTACACATTTTAACCGCTACGCTCGAGTGGCCTCTTGGACATGATAGGTGGTCATGCCTAAGTAAGAAAAAATATGTATATACACATATATATATATATATATATATATATATATAAATATTTATGCATACATACATATATATATATATATTTATACATACATATATTTGTACATATATAAATATATATTTATACATATATAAATATCTATTTATACATATATATATATATATTATACATACATATAAAATAGAAGTATATATATATATACATACATGTATATGCATATATGCATACATGTATATACATATATACATACATATATATACATATATATTTATATATATATATAGAAATATTTACACATATATATACACATATATATTGTACATATATACGTATATATATATATACATATATATATACACGCGTATATATGAATTTATATAGACATATATTATGTATGTATATCTATACATTTATATATACATACTTATATGGATATACATATACAACCATATATATATACATATATATATATATCAATACATATATATATGAATGCACATACATATATCTAATTTATACATATATATATATACACACATATATACACATATGTATACATACTTAAATATATATACACATATATAGGTGTATAAATCCGTTTACATGTACATATTCGTACATACATTTATATATAGACACACACACGGACACACACACACGGACAAACACACACACACACATACATATATATATATATATATATATATTCTCGAGCATTGACATTACTTAATACATGTCTAGCTCATATGAGGCAGACATGAGCGCCACCAGCAGCACGACCAGGACGGTCACTTCCATGAACGTTTAACAGTCCTGCACATCTGCTACTGTGCTACTGACCGGGTCCATGTTGTGGTGCCTTGAACCCCTTCCGGATCAGACCTTGGAGCTTCTAGAGGCGTTATTTCCATTGACGCCCATATTCGCATCAGACTTCATTTGATGTCCGTTTGCCGTTTTAGGCTACAGCTAGTCTTTTAGTTATCGAGATGCACACTGATGGTAAAATGTGTATTCCATTGCATATCAAGTAATGCTTTGATTGAAGCTTTTTATAGCAAGGAAAGACTTTGCACAAGGCAATCCCACTCTCTGAACAACTGTCACATTGAACCAAAAAGAAGAACAGTTGAACATCATTGGATGAAGCAGACGCCGCAAGTTTTACATCAGGCTTTTCCTTCTAGAGAGGTTGCCTCCACCACGGCTTACGGAGCCCTCTCTACCAATCATCCCATTTGATCCATGACTGGGGCTTAGGGTGCTGGACATCAGAGCATATTCCACACGCCGGCGCTGATGTATGCCGAAGCTTACAGGGCATAAGCTCCTCTGGAGGTTTCAGTCAGGGTTACTTCACCCTTAGCCTTTGGTTAAAAACACCTTAGTCCACAAGGAAGTGGAGATACAGTGATACGGCGCAGTGATATATATATATTACGCATTATGCTTCTGTTTTACCGTTTTGCTTACGAACGCAGGTCATTCAGATGCTAACGAATGACGCTACAGAGCAATGGATTTTTGTTTTAATTTAAACTGAAAGAAAACAACTCATATTATTAAAAAATTTACAATAACTACTATGTAATAGTTTCACTATACTAATCAATAGTTATTGGGTTAATAATAATAAGTACGAAATCACTATTAATTTGCATATTTTTCCAAGCGTATTTTACGTCCGGATTACACAATATGAGTGATTCTTTTCTATACACACCCACACAAAAAAAGACACACACACACAAACACACACACATATATATATATATACATGCATACATATATATGTGCGTATATATACGTATATTGATATAGATATAGATATATATATAGAGAGATATGTAAATAGATAGATGGATAGCAAGTAACCATATCAAACCTAATAAGGGAATATATTTTGATAGCTTAGATATTTTACTATTATTAATTTTAAGCACGTTAGAGGAAAACACTTAAAATATATAATGCATCTCGTAAAATGGCATACCTTTATCATTTTGTATTATTATATTATTGTATATCAACCGTGAGGGATTTTACAGTTCTACGCAAGATGTCGCTAATATTTGACTAAAATTTAGAATATGAGCATACACTATTGCGTATTCACTAAAACGTGGTATCTTTAAAGATATATATATATATGTGTGTATGTATATGTGTATATATATGTATGTATATATGTATATATATGTGTATATATATGTATATATGTATATATATATATATATATATATATTTATAATAAGTATATGCTTATGCGTATATATGTATGTATGTTTATGTGCATATATGTATGTTTAGGTATGTATATATACATATATATGTGTGTATATATATATATATGTATGCTTATACGTATGTAGATATATGTGTGTATATATGTCTGTACACACACATATATATATATTTATGGATGAATATATATATATATATATATATATATATATATATATATATATAATGTGCAATTTCTTTTATATCAATAATTACCTAATATACAAAACATACATTTACGTTCTTTCCTTTTCGGTATCTTTTGAGGAAGCGTGGTGTATGTTTATTTGTTTTTTTATTCCTGGCAAAAAAACGTGTTCTTTTATTGAAAGTCCTTTGAATGATTCATGAAACATCGACAAATATAACTGTTCGATATCTCGTTGTATCAGTGCACTCATACGATATCGTTCCTCAACGAAATATCACTTTTATTCACTCTAGTGAAAGACTGTCGGCTTTTCATGGGAAACATCAATTTAACAAGATGAACTGCCTTGTTTTCGTATATCTTTTACTTGATAAATTACAATGCTTTGTTCAAAAATTCTTACTTAAATCCAATTTTTAAACTTTATTTTCAGAATAATATCATGTATAGCAAAAACACTATTAGCAAATAGCCTTAATTTATTTAGAATGTTCACAGTATTATTTTTAAGCAACTGCTAGTTATTAAAATATATCTCTGGTGTTTGTGTCCTGTGTTTTCCCCCTAATTCTCAAAAATCATCTTGAAAAATATATTTGCTCGGAATGTCGGGCGCTATATAAGCCATGTTCACCTGTCGCCATCTTCAGTTATAAAGTTTCGCATGATATAATTAGTATTAGACCGGTTTCTGGAAATTTTTTTTATAAGCGAAAAATTAACTTTATGTATTTTTTATGGAAATTTAGAAATTTTCTGCAGCCATCCGCATATTATTACTTCCACAATATTTCCTACCAATCTTTCTGGAGAAGAAACTAATCTTGCTGACCCTGTAGTATGTGATGTATTATTGATAAAAGATAGAATATATATTAAACATTGTGTGGATGCGCGGATGAAAATGCTTAAGATATTTACTACCCGCTACTCAGAAAAAAACGACTAAAAAATACAAAGATCTCATGTAGGAAAAGATAACGTTTGAGATCTCTTGAAGAAAAAGATAACGGACGGCACTGCGGAGAATATTCTATATCAAGTGGATTACGCCACAGCTGTACCACTGAGGAAATAAATGTTGTTGCTACAAAGACAAAGCGAGTTGCAGTTATCCCCTATTCTTTTCATGGTCTCATTTGCGACTAAAAATGCACACAAACTGCATTGAACTGCAGACAATGTTACATACATAATCCTAGAAATAGTGTTCCATCGTAAACAATTGATGGCCCCTGAAAACGTAAGGCTATTGTTAGTTCGAGACACCTAGATTGTTCGGAGATTGCATGAAATAACATGACTAATTGAAAAATAATTTTACAACAAAGATAAAAAAATAATCGTTTTATCATATTATTTATATGGTTTTCAAAGTTAAAGTATTCCCAAATGTAAATAATATAACACTACCCCCCCCCACACACATATATATATATATATGCATGCAAACATATATATATATGCATGCAAATATATATATATATATATATATATATATATATATATATATATATATACATGTGTGTGTGGGCGTATATATGTGTATGCATGTATATATATATATTTGTATATATATATATATATATACACATACGCAAACATATATATATGTATATATGTGTTTTTTTATATATATATATATATATATATATATATATATAAATATATTTGTGTGCATATATATGCGTATATATGTGTATATATATATATATATATATATATATATATATATATATATATATATATATATATATGTATATATTTGTGTGCATATATATGCGTATATATGTGTGTATATATATATATATATATATATATATATGGTATAGATATAGAGTATGTATATGTATAATGTTTATATATATATGTATGTATATATATACATATATATATATAATTTATATTGTCATATGTATACTATATATATATATGTAATTTCGCAAGATTCATCCAATCTGATGAGTCGTACACGTACAGAGTTAACTGAATGCGGATCGAAAAACAGTATTAAAAAAACGGTATAAAAAAGTATCTAGAAATGCATACAAAAAGCAGTATCTAAAAAACAGTATAATACAACGGTATAAAACAGTATATATAAAACAGTGTATATAAAAGCAGGATAAGAAGTATAAAAACAGTATCTTAAAAACAATATCTTACAAATATTATACAAAAACAATATACACATAGAACAGTATCAAACAAAATGTATATAAAACACTACCTTAAACTCCGTATACAAACAACAGTATCCAGAAATAACTATAAAACACAATATACAAAAAATAGTACCTGTTTAATATACTAAATGAGCATCTGAAAACAGTATACAAAAACCGTATACAAAAAGTATCCAAAGACAATATCAAAAGGTATATTAAAATCAGTATAAAATTAGTACCAAAAAAAACGGTACCAAAGTAATATAAAAACAGTATTAAAAAAAGTAGAAAAAATCCATAAAACATTATTCATGTACAGTATCTAAAAACAGTATCTAAAAAACAGTATACAAAATATTTTACAACAACTATCCAAAAAACACTATCCAAAAAGCAGTCCCTAAAAAAATCAGTATGTAAATACACATTGTCAGAGAAACATTATAAAAACAGTATCTAAAAAACAGTATCCAAAGACACTATCAAAGAAAAAAAAGCAGTACACGAAAAAAACACTATACAAAAAGTGTGTACACAAACACTATAAAACAGTATAAAAAGCAACATCCAAATAACAATGTTTAAAAAACAGTATCCAAAAAACAATATAAAAATAATATCCGAAAAACAGTATGAAACAGTATTTTAAAAGCAGTATTAAAACGGTATAAAAACTGTATAAAACCATATAAAAAAGAAGTATATAAAAACAGTATACAAGAAAGCAGTATACAAGAACATGATTCATCTTCTGAAAGGAGAGAGTGGTGCTATTCATATACGTAGGGAAAAAGGTTAAAGAAACAAAATTGGCTGTCAGCCTTTTTTTAAATATTGGTGGGCTAAATATCATTTTCATTGTTAAATATCATCTCTATCATAAAAATGATTAAATGAATGGGCTTATCTCTCGAATATCTGTTATTGTTATTGCGATGTTCCACAATGTCCTTCGTTTAATCATTTTAGAACTGTATTTTCATACAAAGCTGCAAATATTACATTTCCAAAATATATTTTTCTTAAAAAAGAATAATACATCTTTCCGAACTCGTGTTTTTGTAGTTCCGTTTTACAGCTGGGGACATTCATTTTAAAATGGTAATATAATTTCTTCTTTTTTTAAATCTCGAAAAAAAAAACAGTTTTATTTTTAGGAGCGTGTGGGCTTAAAAAAGAAGAGGCTAATTGTTTCTCTCGTAGGATCCAGCTTCTAATAACGTTTTTATGTGTCTGTCACTGTTTGGTTTGGAATAACATTTTCGTGTGTCACTCATTCTTGTTTGAAATAACATTTTCCTCGGTCTGCTATGCTAAACTTTAAATATATATTTTTGTTGTTCTCTCGTCTTTAATTTTACATTGGTATTTTCCTTGGTCTGTAAGGCTTAAGTTTGGAATATCATGTTGTTTACTTTATCATACCTAAATATAAAATAGTTTTTTTTTATATGATACTTATGTAAAAATACCATATTTTGTAATCGTAAGGTTTAGATAAAGTTATTAACGGTCTGTCATGCTTAAGGTCAAAATATCATTTTGATGAGTCTGCTGTAGTGCGATATAAGTCTTTCCGTCCTTATGTGATGGTGAGTTTATAAATATCATTTCGTTTCTTATTTCACGCTGAAAATTAAAAAAAATATTTTGTTGACTCTTTCATTGTTAAATTTAAAATAACATTTACGTTGAAAAACGCATAGATTGAATAGATCTGTTTTGTGCTCATACAGAATATGATCAATCTTCACACGAATGCTTTCGACTAAGAATTGCGTATATATATATATATATATATATATATATATATATATATATATATATATATATATATGCGTATATATACATATGCATATATATATGCGTATATATACATATGCATATATATACATATACACATATATATGCATATATACATATATACATATATATACATAAACACATATATAAACACACATATATACATATACATATATATGCATACATATATACATGTACAAATCTATATACATATATACACATATATATATACATATACACACACACATATATATATATATATATATACATATACACATATACACATATACATATATACATATATATACATAAAAATTTACATTTATACATACATATATATACATATATATACATATATATACATAAAAATATACATATATACATATATACATATATATATATATATATATATATATATATAATTTTAACTTTGTTTGCTTGTTTTAGAGATAAAGATGAATAATGGTAGTTAGCATGGACTTATCTATATCAATATGTCTATTCTTTAGACCTACCTGTTGATGTCAACATCTGATCTCTTTCTAAGTAATTCAACTGGACTGTTGATGCATTATTTCGAGTACGGGAATCAATACCTACATTAGAAATAAGTCTGTTTAGTAAATCTACATTGCTAGTCGGACCTCCCTCGTCAGGTAGATTTTTTTTAGTCAAAAGCGCATTATCTGGAGTAAAAATACGTTTTGTGAAATCTAAAGTGGGCTTCTATATCAGCTTGCTCGTTACCTTAGAAACGCAACCAGTTTTTTTTTTGTTGTGAAGCGATTGAAAAGAGTTTTTATGATTACGTTATATAGTGATGTCTTTTTTTTCGGCACTTTGTACTGACGATACTGACTGACGTTATTTTGTAAGCGCCGTTGCGTTTTAACACATTAAATGTGTTAGCAGCTGGTAGTGCAATATGTTGGTGATATCTCTGTTTATGCCGGCATTTTTTTTCTCAGTTAATTTAAATATACTTGCCATCGGTCTGTTCCCGCGCAGGAGATACATTATTGAGAATTCCACATCTCTTATGCAAAAAATATATTCTCCACGTAGGAGCAATTATAGGTGTGTCCATTTTATCTCAAGATTGGACAAAAACCGAATGTGCGGTCTAACTCACAATCTAACAATGACGCTGAAGATTAGGTTACCCTTAAAATTATTAACATTTCTACATCGATATAGGGATCAAAGTTGTAGATCAATGAATGAGTCAACGCATACTGCTTAAATGCAGATTTGTTTTAAAAACAAAACAAACATCCCTGTTATTTGCTGAGATATATTGTTGAATCCTTATCATAGCCACACACACACACCCACACACACACACACACACACACACACACACACACACACACACACATATATATATGTATATATATATATATATATATATATATATATATATAGGTCACGAATAAGCTCCTATATGGTTGACTATTTTAAAAAAAAACTGATCACATATAATGATAGATGTATCGAGACATAGAATGGGTATGTTTGATCAGGCAGAACGGCGGTTCATTAAAATTGTGGGGACTGAGATCGCGCCTGGTCCACAAATATTGAAATAATAAATTTAAAAATTTAAAACGAAACGTTTACAAGTGTGTTTTTGATACAGATGTACATAATAATGCTTTCATAAGTATGTTTTAACTTAAATAGGGCTGGTATAATAACATTGTGGAGTCTGCGTTCACGCCTGGCTTCCAGAGAATTGAAATAGGCACACGCTTTTATGAAGACAATTCATATCTGTCTGCGTAAGTATACTTTGAT
>NC_136519.1:41203189-41213189 GCF_053919585.1 Euprymna scolopes
TCTTCCGAAAGTAGCACGTATCTCTACGAAGCCACCATTCGCCCATATACGAAATGCAGTTGCCACATCTAGACTGTGTCATCTAATACAAATCTTTCTCTCTCCAAGACAAGATCTAAAACAGGTTTTAAATTTAATGTCCTACACTATCAACCTTGTTTCTACCCCTGTTCTATCGCCTTAATGTAGCATAGCTGTGTCTGTTTTACAAGTACTCTAACGGAATGTGGTTAGACGAACCTATAGCATATGTGCCCAATTGACAAAGCCATTCCGGAATAACTCCACAAGCAGTAAATATCATACGGTACTTGCCGACAAAGCTTTCTACTTTACGTTTCTTCCGTCGGAGTATTAGACTTGAAAAGTTTCTCACGATGCTCTGACTATATTTACATATATAAATGTAATTGTAATCTGAGGAGACTTCGCGCTGCTCAACCATCTATATAATGTTTCTATTAAAATAGTAGCCCGTTACGTCAAAGTGGAAATATGCATTGGGGGAGAGTGAGAATATAAAATACGGATAATATCATGAGAAGAAAGAAGATGTACGGAATAATTGTCCCAGTAAAAAAACTTAAGAAAAACTGATAAAATTAGGTGAGAAAAGTAAATGATATATATAGCGATGAAAATTAAATTACATATATAGTGATGAAAATTTAATTACATATATAGTGATGCAAATTAAACGACATATATAGTGATGAAAAGTAAATGACATATATAGTGATGAAAATTAAATGATATATATAGTGATGAAAAGTAAATGATATATATAGTGATGAAAAGTAAATAACATATATAGCGATGAAAATTAAATGATATATATAGTGATGAAAGTAAATGATATATATAGTGATGAAAAGTAAATGACATATATAGTGATGAAAAGTAAATGACATATATAGTGATGAAAAGTAAATGATATATATAGTGATGAAAGTAAATGACATATATAGTGATGAAAAGTAAATGGCATATATAGTGATGAAAAGTAAATTATATATATAGTGATGAAAGTAAATGATATATATAGTGATGAAAAGTAAATGACATATATAGTGATGAAAAGTAAATGACATATATAGTGATGAAAAGTAAATGATATATATAGTGATGAAAAGTAAATGACATATATAGTGATGAAAAGTAAATGATATATATAGTGATGAAAAGTAAATGATATATATAGTGATGAAAGTAAATGATATATATAGTGATGAAAAGTAAATGACATATATAGTGATGAAAAGTAAATGACATATATAGTGATGAAAAGTAAATGATATATATAGTGATGAAAAGTAAATGACATATATAGTGATGAAAAGTAAATGATATATATAGTGATGAAAGTAAATGATATATATAGTGATGAAAAGTAAATGACATATATAGTGATGAAAAGTAAACGATATATATAGTGATGCAAGTAAATGATATATATAGTGATGAAAAGTAAATGACATATATAGTGATGAACAGTAAATGACATATATAGTGATGAAAATTAAATGATATATATAGTGATGAAAGTAAATGATATATATAGTGATGAAAAGTAAATGACATATATAGTGATGAAAAGTAAATGATATATATAGTGATGAAAAGTAAATGACATATATAGTGATGAAAAGTAAATGATATATATAGTGATGAAAAGTATATGATATATATAGTGATGAAAATTAAATGACATATATAGTGATTAAAATTAAATGATATATATAGTGATGAAAGTAAATGATATATATAGTGATGAAAGTAAATGACATATATAGTGATGAAAATTAAACGACATATATAGTGATGAAAAGTAGATGACATATATAGTGATGAAAAGTAAATGATATATATAGTGATGAAATTAAATTATATATATAGTGATGAAAATTAAATTACATATATAGTGATTAAAATTAAATGACATATATAGTGATGAAAAGTAAATGATATATATATAGTGATGAAAAGTAAATGATATATATAGTGATGAAAAGTAAATGACATATATAGTGATGAAAAGTAAATGACATATATAGTGATGAAAATAAATGATATATATAGTGATGAAATTAAATTATATATATAGTGATGAAAATTAAATTACATATATAGTGATTAAAATTAAACGACATATATAGTGATGAAAAGTAAATGATATATATAGTGATGAAAAGTAAATGATATATATAGTGATGAAAAGTAAATGACATATATAGTGATGAAAATTAAATGATATATATAGTGATGAAAAGTAAATGATATATATAGTGATGAAAAGTAAATGATATATATAGTAATGAATGTAAATGATATATATAGTGATGAAAAGTAAATGACATATATAGTGATGAAAAGTAAATTACATATATAGTGATGAAATTAAATTATATATATAGTGATGAAAATTAAATGATATATATAGTGATGAAAGTAAATGATATATATAGTGATGAAAAGTAAATGACATATATAGTGATGAAAAGTAAATGACATATATAGTGATGAAAAGTAAATGATATATATAGTGATGAAAAGTAAATGACATATATAGTGATGAAAAGTAAATGATATATATATAGTGATGAAAGTAAATGATATATATAGTGATGAAAGTAAATGACATATATAGTGATGAAAATAAAACGACATATATAGTGATGAAAAGTAGATGACATATATAGTGATGAAAAGTAAATGATATATATAGTGATGAAAATTAAATTACATATATAGTGATTAAAATTAAATGACATATATAGTGATGAAAAGTAAATGATGTATATAGTGATGAAAAGTAAATGATATATATAGTGATGAAAAGTAAATGATATATATAGTGATGAATGTAAATGATATATATAGTTATGAAAGTAAATGATATATATAGTGATGAAAAGTAAATGATATATATAGTGATGAAAAGTAAATGACATATATAGTGATTAAAAGTAAATGATATATATAGTGATGAAAAGTAAATGATGTATATAGTGATGAAAAGTAAATGATATATATAGTGATGAAAAGTAAATGACATATATAGTGATGAAAATTAAACGACATATATAGTGATGAAAAGTAAATGATATATATATAGTGATGAAAAGTAAATGATATATATAGTGATGAAAAGTAAATGACATATATAGTGATGAAAAGTAAATGACATATATAGTGATGAAAAGTAAATGACATATATAGTGATGAAAATAAATGATATATATAGTGATGAAATTAAATTATATATATAGTGATGAAAATTAAATTACATATATAGTGATTAAAATTAAACGACATATATAGTGATGAAAAGTAAATGATATATATAGTGATGAAAAGTAAATGATATATATAGTGATGAAAAGTAAATGATATATATAGTGATGAAAAGTAAATGATATATATAGTAATGAATGTAAATGATATATATAGTGATGAAAAGTAAATGACATATATAGTGATGAAAAGTAAATTACATATATAGTAATGAAATTAAATTATATATATAGTGATGAAAAGTAAATGACATAGATAGTGATGAAAATTAAATGATATATATAGTGATGAAAAGTAAATGATATATATAGTGATGAAAAGTAAATGATATATATAGTAATGAATGTAAATGATATATATAGTGATGAAAAGTAAATGACATATATAGTGATGAAAAGTAAATGATATATATAGTAATGAATGTAAATGATATATATAGTGATGAAAGTAAATTATATATATAGTGATGAAAAGTAAATGACATAGTGATGAAAAGTAAATGATATATATAGTGATGAAAAGTAAATGACATATATAGTGATGAAAAGTAAATTACATATATAGTGATGAAATTAAATTATATATATAGTGATGAAAAGTAAATGACATATATAGTGATGAAAAGTAAATGATATATATAGTAATGAATGTAAATGATATATATAGTGATGAAAAGTAAATGACATATATAGTGATGAAAAGTAAATTACATATATAGTGATGAAATTAAATTATATATATAGTGATGAAAATTAAATGACATATATAGTGATGAAAATTAAATGATATATATAGTGATGAAAATTAAAAGATATATATAGTGATGAAAATTAAATGATATATATAGTGATGAAAAGTAAATGATATATATATAGTGATGAAAATTAAATGACACATATAGTGATGAAAAGTAAATGATATATATAGTGATGGAAATTAAATTATATATATATAGTGATGAATAAGCTTGCGAGGGAAAAGGGATAGAAAAAGAAAGAATATACACGTTGTAGTAATTTATGTAATAACAATGAGGGACGGTGCCAGAGAAGGAGACGTCAATAGAGAGTTCCGGCGAGAGGGAAACATTGTAAGACATATTGAATTAGAAAGTAGAGGGTATCGGGTACACTTATAAACACTTCAAACTCTTACCTTATTGAAGTATGGGGGTCAACAGAGATAAATATATATGGATGTATATGATTACAGGGAGTGAAAGAGATGGGTAAAGATAATAGTGGAAAGAAAATACACATGGATTGCAGGTGGTATCAGAGGAAAAGAAGAAATATTCGGAATAAGACAGAGATGGATGTGGATGGAGAAACTAAAGTTAATGAAGAGTTAGGGACGGATGGTATAATAATATCCATCGCTACGCCAGGCAATGATTAATTGTGGGGAATGATGAATAGATATTTCTTGTGTGCAAGTCGCTTAAATGGATAAAAATATACGCCACAGAGGGGAAAAAACAAGTCCACAATGTTGAAGTCTTATCTATGTTGCCAATAATGTGACGATATCTACATAATAATAAAACGCTTTACTGAAAAGAGAAAACAACTAAAACGATTAATTTTAAATCCATTTGATCTTACGGTGAAAATGCACCGAGGAACCAATCGAAGACGGTCAATGTTTACTGGTTGCCAATCTGCAAATGGTGTTTATTCTGAAAGCCGTTCTTGAAATGAGGAGGTTATGCGTATTCATTCGCAAACAACATTTACTTATTTTCAACCTCCCCTTAATCAGTTTCTTAAAGGGGTCTTCGGGTGGTCCCTAGTGCACTTTCACTACTCTTTCTAACTTACTTGCTTATGTAAGGTCAATCCTCTTATATCGTAATCTGCTATGGTTACATTGATATTACATCCTTGCATGTGTGACGTGTTCTATAGTAGGGTTACCCATGGCTTTCATAGCGCATTTTAAACGACGATAGAATATTTTTTTATTGTTAAGATCTACGCTATAATTTTTTTTTTAATATACAAAGAGTGACGTACTAACAAGGAAGTAAGAAATTAACGCTATTAATAGTTCACTTTTTAGCAAGAGATGCATTTAACAAAACGGTTTTTGAATAAAAGATAGAAAACATAAAGAACACTTAGCTTAAGACATACTTAGCTCAGTGTCATTTACGAATTTAAAAAAAATATTTAAGATTTCTTTGTGCTATCTTCATGATCGCAATTTGCAATTATTTAGAAACTTTCTTTTTGAAGGTTGTCAATTTCTCCACTATAAACTTACATTATGATTAAAGTAACAGGTAAATAATAAGCACTCAGAATTAAATACACCTTTTAAAAACCGTACGAAAACGAGTTCAAAACTTTCTCAATTTGTAATTCGAGTATATCAGAAACTAATAGACATATTCGTTCTGATATTGTTTTGATATTAGACGTATGACTTCTTCTATAAAATCCTGTCATGTTAATTTCAACACTGATATTTTTTGCAATTCAATGATTATTGTGGTGAAGACAATGGCAAAGAAAAGGTGTTATTATTTACTGTAAACATAGGAATAACTTTTAAAAATAAAATTAATCACAAAGTTTTACTGCACTTACATTACGTCTTAATAATTCAGCGCTGATATTTGTGACAACATACTCCATTAATGCGTTTCGATATCCCGATTATCAGCGGATTATCTATATCTTGACTAAATACATTTTGTCCCTTTATACAACTACGAGAGGAAGAAGCACGTGCAGGGGTTCATAGGAGAATCGAGCACTACATCCGACAATTCGTCAAAGAAGTGAGAGGTCGAAACGAAAGTATCCTTCACAAACTTAAGATGTTAACTAGTTTGTACTAACGACCCGCGCTCCGCGTAGAGGAGAGATTGGAGATTCAGTGGTGTACCTACCTCGTTTTCATATGTATTATGCTTGTAACTGTCTGGTTCAAGGGAGGAATTATACAAGCTGTCAAGTACAATGACATGCAAAGCGGAACGCATATATTCTCTACGTAGTTGTCTTTGCACAAAAGTACACGAGATAAATTATCGTTCTATGTGATGCAGAGCAAACACTCTATCCACACAGTGCACTCTTGATCAGATTGAAATAAATGTTGTAACAATTATTACTCATTTAATCGATGCTATAACGTATACTATGCTTTTATCATAGCGTGCAGGTGAGAGAATAAATATGGTCATGTTATTTAAAGCTTTCTAGTTTTGTAAGGCTGACTATTTTCTACTTCATTAGATTTTTATTGGTTAACTTTTACTGATTTTTTTTTTAATTTTTCAAACAATGTTCCATCAATCCAATCAACAAGACTAATTCTATATGAACGTCATTTTAAAAAAGTGTTAATATTGTATTTGGTTACATTCTGGACAAAATATTGTTTAACGTAAAATTCATTATGTTTACCTATACAATTTACGATAAAATACAAAATGAAAAACATAAAAGACAAACTGTTGATTTCGTAAAGATAACTTGATCGATGACAGCGAAACGGCTTCCTTTTATTTATTAGCTAAAAAATACTTTTATGCTGCAAGGTATTCTTCCATGTCGTTGGAAGCAGTTAACAATCAGATTCCGCCAAAAAAACGGGGTGATGCCCGGTCGTAAAATACGCATAAATATGGTATTTTAATTTACGCACATTTCGTATTTATTAGTATAGTGCGAATTATTTCGTCTTATATTGTACTAAATTTCATGATTTCAAAAGTAATAGAAATATTATTTAAATGCCATCAACTCTGAATCGAAACCGAAACCAAAACCTTACAAAGCATAGTTTCATGCTTAAAACTATTTCTCCAAGTGAAGCAAATACTGTAGTTGATGTATAATTAATAATGTTCGACCGTGGAAAGGAGTGTGGATTGCCTTAAATACAAGCTGGTTTCCAAGATGATAATGTTGTTGGAGAACTTGCAGGTGAAGGGCGGTCAGATGTTTCCAAGAGTTTGATATCTATGCAGATAAGCCATTAACTTTGCAGGTTAGTAATGAATACCCGTAATTTATAATTAAACAAACGAATTCATGAAAAAATACAAAAGAACAATTTTCCATGTTTTAACTAATATTCATGTTTTTCCTCTTTTCTTCTTGCAGGTAAACATTTTTTTCTACGCAATTAATTGAATCAGATATTGCCATATGGTAGAAAGACATGTGTTATTCAGGTAATGAATTTAAAATCAATTTCACTTTTTATATACACTAGCAAATATATGCTTCCTCTGGTGACATGTTTTGTACGGATAGAGTAATGATGAACCAACGTGCACTACACTGTCCTATCTGCTGATGGAAAATCGCAAAGCATATGCTAGAAAAAATTGGACCCTGAAAGTAAATGTAATTCCTGCGATGATGGTTTTCAGTGGAGAAACGTATATTTCACTGATCTAACTCATCAAACAAACGAAACCTAATTAATTTTAATTGTTTGTATTATTTCTTTCTAGAAATTTGTAATGGTTAATACATGTACACGTTGTTAGACTAATGTAAGATGTAAGTATTAAGCATAGCTTTTGCGAATCGTTGCATTATATATCATTGCCAATTAAATTAAAGGTAATTTACATTTAATTGCAGATATTTTTTAAATGATATATAACAATACAATGCCAAGGTGATAGCTGGAAACGCCATGCATTACGTCTATTAAATAATGATGTTTATAATGTTTCAATGATAGTATAGGAAAAACAGGTAACGTACTTCACTACCTTCCGGTAAATAGAGAAACTAATGTCTGGAAGGATAATATTATTTAAACTGTACAATTACTACATTTACTTGTCCACCATTGGAAAAGGTTATATATGAGAGTATGGTATCATTGAAAGGAAATGACAATATTTTTGTTTTCCTCCATCAGGAACGCAATAATATATTTGATATTGTATTAATAAGCGCATAACATTACGATAATATCAACACATTACTGAATGAATCATTAAAAACACACCTAATTTAAAATAATATAACTAAAAAAATGGGGAAGTATATGATAGTATACTAATAAGTCTATTCGAACAGTATGAGCTGTAAGTAGATCGATATCCAATATATATTAGTAAGAGAGACAGGGTTAAGCAAAATAATTGAAACAGTTGTTTAATTAAATGAAATTTGAGGATGAGATTTCCATACAAGTTTTTGATTTCGCGGCGAACTGTACAGGTCGAATATAAACTAATTCTGTCCATTAACAGGACAGTCTTTAAGCTGAGTGCAGCGCCATTGCATATTCTACCTCTCGGTCTATTTATTATTTCAGTGGTTAGCTTTTTTTGTATGTTTCTGGATTCATGTAATCTACATTTTGATAGGTTACCCCCGAAAAAAGGCTGTGCTCATCTCGTCTCCAGGCATGTCTTTCGAAATTATTTTATCATCAGTTCGCGAAAATCATATACATACTTTAAATGACGTTGCCCCCTCTAATTTAGGTATAGGTGCAAGTCGACATATCATTAAGATGAACCCACTCTTGATTAGAAAAAAGTGCCTGAGCAGCGCCATCGGCATTCCTGGAGTATCTTTCATCGATTACAAATCAACTATTTCGACGAGTTGATCGCGCTGGACTTTAGAGAACAATACAGCGACCCGAAAAAAAAAAAAACGAATTGTCGCATTTACAGAAATCTTTGATACAGCATAGTTCACAAATCCTTACTATTCCCACTATTCTTTTACAGGTTTGAAGAATACATACGCATTTAAAAGCGAATAGTTAAGATAAACATTTAAAATTCATGTGTATGTATACACATTATTTAAGAGTGTTTAATGCAGGACAGAACTGGTATATACTCTGTTGATTATACAAAAATTATTTGTTACATATGTTCATACTGGAACATGTATGTATATATGACATCAATAATGTTTGTATAATAAACAGACATATATATAAACATATATATATGTGTGTGTGTGTGTGTCTGTATGCGTGTGTATGTATGTGTGTGTGTGCGTGTGTGTGTGATTATAATCTGCAGTCTTTATTTAAAGATTTCAAGGGATGATTACAATATTTGCCAATATTCGATGCGTTAGTTATGTGGAAAGGATCTTAGTTTGTTTTTTTAGCAATGAACCGTAGATGTAAGAATTAAAAAAAAAATATGTAATGCGCCTATGATATGCAATGGATGTTCAAATATTATAGTAAAATTGTATGAATTATTTTTTTAAATAGACAGATTTATTTATTTTATTTATGTTTAATTGTATTATCGATGTTACGACTTTGGTGTGAAAAAATTGTTATCCGTTTTCTTTTTTTCGAAGTCACCATTTTCGTAAGAATTCCAAACATATGAACTCTTCAGGAAATGAAAAGCGTTTTGTATTGTTACTTTTATAATCGATGCTATTTACAAAGATTTGTAAGGGTCGTGATTTAAAATAACTGACCTGGAATTAAATTTGAAGCAATATTTTAGATAGTGAATAATTTTTATTTTAATTTCAACAACGAATAAGTGATATTTTTGTTTTCGTTGAATTATATCCGCAATCTTTGTAGCGATTACTTTCTCTCTCTCTCTCTCTCTCTCTCTCTCTATATATATATATATATATATATATATATATATATATATATATTTCTCTCCTCCTCTCTCTTTTCTTTTTCTGTCTGTACTCATGTAATACTCTTTGAACTTGTTTTTAACTTCTTG
>NC_136519.1:41218189-41235689 GCF_053919585.1 Euprymna scolopes
TAAAGAAAAATACATTGTTTAGCTGAAATTTACTAGAAATGCTTTTAAGATCCTTTGAAGCCAGCTTTCACCAGCCAAGTTCCATTCTCTCCAATTGTGACAGCTTAACAACTATTCTTACCGGATTAATAACAATGGAATCTTTTCCACATGTCCGATTCCCGTATGAATTACGTTTAAAACATGTACATCAGAAAATGATCGACGGATACCCTAGAAACCTCCCCTCAGGACATGCTGTATCTGTCTCTGTCTTTTCTGTCTCTCTCCTCTTTCCCCCTATCACTCTCTCTCTCCTTTTCTCTATCGCTACCCCCTCTCTCTCTCTCTGTATTCTCCGTATTAATTATCTTTCTCTTTATGATATCGTCCAATGTTTCTTTCTTGGCTTTGACTCATTCTTCCTCCTCTTTGTCTGTGTTCTTGTCTGCGTGTCTATTTCTATCAATCAATCAATCTATCAATCTATCAATCAATCAATCAATCAATCAATCTATCTAACTATCTATCTATCTAGTTTTGTTTACCGCATTCTTTCTCTCACTAATATATATAGCATTCTCCATGTCGCGCTCTATTCCATTCCTATCTAAAAACGTAGGTATTTGGATGAAACATATATTTTTTTACGTCTTCTATTTGCAAGATTTTAATCTATCTATGCATGTAATTTTCCACCCAATTATACCAATTATCATCACCCACCCGTGCCCGACGTCTTCTAGCCAGCCGTCTGCTCGTAACCATATCACCCACCAAAGTTCGCTCTCCGCAAGGTCATTGCCAGCCCATTCTCCATTGTACTGTCTATCATCATTAAACAGAAGACAAAGAAAAATATAACTTTAAAAGTACTACATAAATCAAAGATGTTTATTTAGTAGTTCGGGTAGCATTTCTCTTAAGTGATGTATATATCTCCGTTTATGGGCAGATATGAAAAAATGTCTACGGGCAATTATATTAATTTGATTATGTTTATTATTTCTTTGCATTATAAGTTATATTATTTCTTATAAAAATCAACTTAAGGTATTCAAGAAAATTATAGGGATAATATATTGACCATATAGAGACTAATACACCCACATAATATATATATATATATATATATATATATATATATATATATATATATATATATATATATAGGCATATTTCCTTGAAGACCATAGACAACTCTTGTTTGTTTCTCTTACAATCCATTTTTTGACAGTTTAGTTTCTGAAAAAACAAGAGTTGTCTCTGCTCTTTAATTAAACGTCCATAAACGAGAAAATGCTGCCCAATATACTAACACACACTCACACAGACAGGCAGACACACACACACACACACACACACACACACATATATATATATACACACATATATATATATATATATATATACATATACATATATGCATATATATGTATACTAGCAAAAGTATCCATCCTTGACTGGATTTAAAAAAAACAGCCTACAGGAAATGGACTCTGATTTATGAAAGTATGATACGTCATCAAAAGGAAGGATGGTAAATTTTAATGTACCACCGTTCTGCCAGATTAAACATACCCATTCCTGTGTCTCAATACATCTTCTATCATTATATGTAATCAGTTTTTTAACCATATACGAGACTATTCGTGACCCGACACACACACACAAAGACATCCAGCTTATATATATATATATATATATATATATATATATATATATATATATATATATATATATTAGTCCTGGCGCGAAAGAGCAGTACACAAAATGTTTTAAATAATAATAATAGAATAACAATAACAAAGATTGTCGGTGGCGAGGACTACGATTGATCGTAACCAGTTATACAGATTACAGAGTAATTCAACTGAAAATGCTCAACGATAAGAAACGAGTTTCTTAGTGGGGCTGATATATATATATATATATATATATATATATATATATATATATAAATATATATATATATTCATATATATATATATATATATATATATATACGATGAAAATAATGGAAATAGTAATCCGACAAAATAGAGAAAAAAAAAACGGAGCATACCGTATTATTTGTTTATCAACGTTTTGTCTTTATTTAATCCAGATGAAGTCTCGAATAAAGACGAAACGTTGATGAATACATAATAGTTTGTTTTCTTATATATATATATATATATATATATATATATATATATATATATATATATATATATATATATAACATATACATAATATATTGAGACCAATGCATACTAATGTAAGCTGTAACAAATTTAAAGTATGCACATTTTTTATTTTTTATTTAAAAATTTAAAGTATGCACATCGTTTATTATAGCGAGATGCTGGTCGACATGATAGCATAATTAATCGCAATGCAATGAGATGCTTTAATATTTTAACTTTCTTTGGTTCTTTCGTTACTTAATCGTCAAGGATAAAAAAGGACTCCTCTCTGAATGCGTACAAGTCTGACTCTACTTTGTGGTGTTCTTTATTTATTCCTCTTATACATCAATTATTACGAGAATAAATAACACTATTAAAACCCAATAGCATACGTATATATATATATATATATATATATATATATATATATATATATATATATATATATATATATATATATGTATATATATATATATATATATATATATATATATACACTG
This sequence comes from Euprymna scolopes, assembly GCF_053919585.1. Lineage (NCBI taxonomy): Eukaryota > Metazoa > Mollusca > Cephalopoda > Sepiida > Sepiolidae > Euprymna > Euprymna scolopes. Next base: position 41,220,840 of record NC_136519.1, read on the forward strand.
TTTTTTTCAGAGGAAAAGTAATGGATGGAATTTAACGAGGTTTATACGAGAGTGATAAATACAGAAATAGACCAGGGTGTACTCTTTATTTGCTTTTACATAGGTAGTTGCTTCACAGTTATTACCATGTTTCGGTCAGCTAATTATCAGTAAATAGAGAGCCCTTCAAGCGATACAGCTTATACGATATCACAGTTTACAATTAAAAAATATCGTATTCGTCGGCTAAGAGAGTTAATATTAGGAGGTATTGTGAACTGTGAAAAACAAGATTTGGTTATATGGAAATAAAACACAATAGCGGTGCGAATTTGTTGAGGTATAGGATTAAAAGGAAAGAATGGGACGGTTAAAAACCGATACAGAGACAATAAAGAATAGTATTTGTAAGCGGGTGGGATAGACGCCTTGAATCTTAAAATACTCTTCTGTATATGTTCAACCAGTCTGGGAATGGTAATTTTGATATATCTATGCTAAAAGGGGTTTCGAATTCAATCACGGTTATTCAGTTATAAAAACGCTTTTAATTTGACGAGGACTTTTTTGTGGTCAGAAAATGTACAACTCACGTTACCCTCTTGTATATCTCCTACATACCTTAGTGAAGAGGTTAAGAGAAAGAAAAGAAAAGGATGCAGGTGAGAAAATAAATTAAAAAAATAACAAAAGACAAGGAAAAGAGGGATGAAATGGAGAAACCATAAATAATTTATTGGTGATGAAACAAAGACATGTCATTTTCTTTCTTACTCGTCCCCTATCTCCGTGAACTCCCTCACCCTACTCCCATTCCTCATAACATTTCTTTCATTCGTTTACTGATCAAAACTCTGTAAGTTTAACAGCAATAATAATAATAATAATAATAATAATAATAATAATAATAATAATAATAATAATAATAAAATCTCAAAATTTATATTATTAATTTATCTCCATGATTAGCTATAATCATCTACGTAAATTGTGATAATGATAATTAGAAATAGCAATTAGTAAGAAATAAACAGTTTGGTGATTGTGATATTTTTGATAATTGATAATGAATGTTTTTTAATGATTATATTGATTAGTAATGGTAAGAATTGTGGGAAGAATGCGTTTAAAGGAAAATTTAAAAATCGAAATGTAAAGAGTAATGGACTGCTCCTCCTCAGAAAAAGAGACACGATGTAAACGGCAAAATAAAGTATAAATCAATATATAAAATACGTTTATATATTTGATTTGAAGAGATCTATGCACACACCCACTCACACTCAGATACACACATACATATTTATGTATATATATATATTTTTTTTTACACACACATACATGCATATATATTTATATATATATATATATATATATATATATTTACACACACATACATACATACATATATATTTATATATATTTATATATATATTTATATATATATAAATATTTATATATATGTATATATATATTTATTTATATAAATATATTTTTATAGCTTTAAGTAAAACAGAAAAGAGAAAGATCAATTCCACAAGGGCTTTACATTAAAATGGCCAATACTAAGAAAATCCAAGTCCTTCAGCCCAGGATCTAAATACTGCATCCTATGTAACGCAGTGGCGACTGAGATTATAACAGCGCCTAAAAAATGAACATCCTAAATTCAAAACAAAAGATAATTTGCAGTTGCAGGCACAAGAGAAAGTGCAAATACGTAAATGCGATTAACCCCACTGAAAATGCACCACCGGACAGGAACTAGATTATTGCGCTTCATCGACATCGATAAAATGCAACAATATCAACCACTAACCGTTTCCTATAGTATAGAACTATTGGACAACACAAAAAACATTTTTAAAACCACCTATAATCTCCCACGATCTGAAACAATCGCCATAAAAAAAATCAACCCTTTAATATAAAATATAAGCACACCCTCTGAACACACAACCTTTACATAATTTTACATAATTTTAAATAAATGTCCAATCTAGAACAGCCTGCATCGTGGCAATGCTTAATTAAAAATATATCAGTCTTAATCCTAAACCCATAAACAACTTTATCTAACAAACCCTACCCCCGTAAACATGTACGCTTAATACCACCTGTTAAACTGCAACCAAACCACCAATTACCACTGGATGCAACGAGAATATAACCTAAACAATATAAAATCCAGGCCCAATGAAAATATAGCTTAGAAATCACGTCACAGAGCTAAAGACTTAAAACCTAAATTCAGAACTATCTATCCACCACCCCTAAACCCCACTGGCGAGCCCCCTACCCACCCATAAGAAATTATTTAAAAATCAGCGTATTAGATTTACATCCAGTAGTATCACATTAAAACTTTTAAATGTACCGAAAATATAACCTAAGAAAAGCTCCCCCGATTCAACCCAACCCACCCACGTCACACATATATACATATCCCCATCCCTATCCTACGCCATCCGACTACCAGCAAAGCGTTCCATCTAAATGCTAACCCCTACTGATAATATAACCTAGATTTGAACACAGTCGAACTACTCCAGCATTGGTCAATGCCCATCACAAGAGCCTCCGCTGAAAAATATAGATTTCACCAGCAAAATTTGGAGGAATAAAATTCACCAGACAAAAACATCCACGAAAGACCAACCCCCCAAAAAATATAAGCAGTTATGGCGATTCGATAGACCTGTCCCTGGTGTTCATAAACGAAAAAGTATGTATTCAACTTCCAAAGCCTCATCTGTTTATATAAACATAAATTTGATTGTCTTCTAATCGAATTTCAGGAAAAGTTTTTAAGCGGACGCTTGAAATTTACCGTTCCCAGTGAAGCAATCCTTTAATTTAAACCCACGGGCCTTTGTTCACCGAGCATTTACGCTTTCCCGGCTAATTATACATCCATTTTTTAATACGGGTATATGTATGTGTGCACATATATGTATGTTTTGATTGCCCTCTATACATATAAAAAATAATGAAAACATCAAATAAAACAAGATCTAGAAATGTTTGATCAGTTTCGGTTATTATAAATTTGTTACACTGACAGATTCGTGTTTATTACAAAATGTCTCTCTTTTAAACCAGAGTTGTTATTCAAATATAAATGTTTTCGGCGTATATTTATTGAAAATAGCATTGTACATCAAAAGTATAGTAAATTGGTCAAATCAAAATCAATGTTGCTATTGGCAACCGATTTTTTTTTTTTTAGATCATTTACACTCCTGCTGAGAAATCATTTATAGATAATTTATGATGTTAGTTTATAGAATATCTTAGTGTAACATAGCGCATACGAACGTATTGGAAAATATCAGCAGCAGCGAAAGATTGCTGGCTTACAAAGAGATTAGTAGCATCAGCAGTAGCCAAAAAATGCGCAAACATAAAGTAGGATGGTTGGCGCGAGAAGAAAAAGATTGACCCACGTGGTCGAGAAAAACAAAGCCAACGTCGAAGAAAATGCGCGTGTAAAGTCTAAGGCAAGAAATGGCTGGCCACAGCCGGCGTGGGATTGGAGATTAAAAATATACACCAGGATTGGACAATGGCGTTAGGCTTTTGAGTAGTGCCGACACGGGACAGTAACGATAATAAATGCTTTTGGTAAAAAGCAAAAGTTGCCGACCCAGATTTTTATTTATTTATTCTTTTTTCAAAATTCAACGTTATATTATATAATGAATGTTCGTAAAATTATTTAATGGATCAGCTCCTTATAAGTATTGCTATGGCAGAGAATAAACTTATTGTTTTAACTCTCAAGTATATATATGACACAGACACAGTTAATCAATCGAGAACCACATCACTCTCTATAAAAACATATAAGGCATTAATTGATATATACTTGAGAGCTAAAATGATGAAAAGAATATTCCCTTGTCATCGCCCTAGTTATAAATAACAAAGTGCATCAGCCCATTTAGTTCAATTCTTAATTTCTTTATAAGTAAAATTTATATGTGATATATTTCAGGATTGGCGTTGTACCTTTTGTGACGGTTATCTCTATTCACAAAAAGTGTTTTTGTTTTTTTAGATTAGTCTTCCTTAAAAACAATTGCTACTATCCCTTCCAGTATCTTAATAAGAGAAAAACACAAAATAATGCTCTAGTATCACATAATCTTGTTGATTAAAGTGAACGTCTACCTGATGGAATACGTTCGCAAGTTACGTATTCATTTAAATGACAGGTGGGTTGAATCATTTGATGTTTTGCCTTTCATGTGAGTCTACTTACCTTTGTAGTCATGCGCGTACAGTTTGCTACATTTTGCGGTTTTCGATTTAGGACCTCCGCTCTCATATTAACAATCTCCCTCTCTCTCTATCTCTCTCTCTATCTCTCTCTCTATCTATCTATCTCTCTTTCGTTATCTCCTTCATTCTTCCCCCCTCTCTCTCTCTCTCTCTCTCTCTCTCTCTCTATATATATATATATATATATATATATATATATATATATATATATATATATATATATATATATATATACTATTATATAAAACACACTTTGTGTGTGTATGTGTTCCTTTCACGTAGGTTCTTAAACGGCTGAGCGTATCATTTACAAACAAAGGCAATTCATATTTCTGCCAGTGTTCTTAGATACGTTTTGTACAGAAATTCGTCCGATAAGTATCGAAAATCGAAAGAATTCGATCTTAAAAAATAGTTATTTCTATTCTTATACAGAAATATTGATACGTTGCACCGACGTAATCTTGGCCGCTGTAACATAAAGTACTCCCTTGTATAAATTCTTCTTATTTCTCTATAACGTGTAAAGTATATATAAGTTCTATAAAGTATAAAGTACATATAAGTTCGTCGAACCAATATGTCAGCAGAGGTGATATTAAAACAAACACAGATGCGATTTGATGAACAATGTTATCATTATTCTGTTTTGTTGTTTTTCTTTTGTGAAATAGTCTAGTGGGCAAATTATTCCTCATAATATATAATATTCAATACAGGATTGATTATATAATAATACATAAACAATATGCATTACTTAAAATATCATGTTTAAGCGTATTGTCCGACGGGTTAACGCTAATATATATATATATATATATATATATATATATATATATATATATATATATATATATATATATATATACGTTTTATTTTTTATTACCGTATTTTAGTTACATTATTGTTTCGGCTACATGTAGCTTCCTCAGACTTTTACAGAAATGTTCGTTTATGGTGGTATATATATATATGTAAAGCCATCCATATGTAGTAGTGTTTCGCTGTTTCACAGCTCATCAGCACGGGTAGACAGGTAACTGCCTCACGCCAGGATCGAACCCCGACCGCCCAAATGACAGTCAAGGCTTCTCACCATTACGCTATACGGCTGCTGCTGTGTGGGTAATGAATTGACGATATTTTGATATCATCCAAATGCCTCCACTCGATTTGTTTACACAATGAGCGTCGCTTTAAAAGCTAATAGCATATATATGTATATATATATATATATATATATATATATATATATATATATATATATATATATATATATATATAATTAAAAGTAGATACTTAGGTTTCGAAGAAGCGACTATTGAAGGGATTACTAATTATTTTCTTTTGTCAATGCAGAACATGCTATGCGTACGATAAACATGCGTGTTTTATGCATTTGGAAAAGACAAAGGTATCCTTCTGGTGAGATCACTCGCCGCGTAAGCACCGTGTTGGAGTTGCCACGTACTACATAGTATGAAAAATAAGAGCAAACAAATATTTTTAAAAATCGAACTTTAGGTATATGTCCCAGCGTCATTATTCAAAAGGATTTCTTCGAGTGAAAATGAGAGAAACGTACAGGGACTTGTTCGACATCATGTGCGTGATACTTATGTGTTTGTCTAAGAGGTCAGACAGCTGATCATGTGTTAAGTCAAAACAACCGTGCACACGGGTTAGCGCATTCTACCTAATAAAAATATATTCCTTGAGTCGGGCGCCTAATTCTAAGCTTTTATTACATCTGTATATATGAGGTATTATTTTGGATATTGTAAAAGGATGTTGTGAATTTCCTCTTGATAGGCACGTGGGTATCTGCTTTGATAAAAAACTTTTAAACTAAGATTTACACCGGACTACAACTTGGATGTCTTCAAGGCCAATGTTAACAAATTCCTAATGAACCGCCCCTTTAAGTAAACACTTTATCAAATCTCCACACAAACGTAATGTACTTGCAATAACACTTATCCCTGAGTGGCTTTAGGGCCTTTATAAGTGGTTATCACTGTGTAAAAAAAAGAAAACAAAACATAAATCTCGCCTGTGTGTTTAAATGTATGTATGTATGTATGTATGTATGTATGTATGCTTTAAACTTTCGACAGAAACGACGGATTTTCGCGAGATCGGTATCCTTTTGAAGCTAGACCCTTCGGACGACAAATATCGAAAAATTGTTCAAACACATTAATTCCTTTACCCCCAACTGGGCAGCTTTCTACAAGCAGGGATCGCTTTTCTCGCGATGTTGTCGAAAATCATCCCCTCGTTTCGATTGACTAGCCTTGATTTGAACCTTCGCCACTTTCAGTTTTACGATGGACCTAACGGCAAAGATGTCACGTGTTTGTTCACGTGTTCTCCTCTTCGCAGTACCGGTTCGAGTCCTCCTGGCTTCTACCACTTTTTTAGGGGGGGCAGTGGGTGCTCATCACACACCTCCAAACACCCAGGCAACCCTGGGGACCCAGACACATCTGTATATATGAGGTATTATTTTGGATATTGTAAAAGTATGTTGTGAATTTCCTCTTGATAGGCACGTGGGCATCTGCTTTGATAAAAAACTTTTAAACTAAGATTTAGATTGTTTTTTTTGTTTGTTTGTTGTTTTTTAATTATGCATGGTGGGATATTTGGGATTATATGGTTGTGTATGTTTGAAATGGGGATTTCAGTTTCTTTAAGTGTATATGCCATTCTAAGTCCGAATCATTTTATTGCTTTTCTATACTTTCAAGTAGCTCTTAATATAAAATGTTTTTCATAAGCTGATTTACATGTAGAAAATGTTTTTCATAAGGTGATTTACATGTGGTGAATTTTATTTGTATATAGTATTGTAGTGCTAGTTTAGGTGTGCTAGAAACTGACCTTACTAATGCGTGAAAAATATTGAATAATTTGCCCCCTGTCTTTCCAAGCTTATAACTACTCGGAAAATATAATTCAACCCCTATAAATTTTTCAATTAAAGAAGCAAGGGCCAAAATTTCATTTAAAGAATAAAAACCGTGTTTTTTTTGTGTGTTTTTAATAAAAAACGAATTTAAACTTCGAACTTTACAGGTAAATTTCTAAAAAGCACTTCTTTGTTTGTGTTTTAAATTTGAATATATTATTTATTGATCTTTTATCTTCAATTTGTGATATATAACATTTTGGTGAATAAATTAATTATTTACTTTTTAATAGACATTTACAAAAGGGGGGCGTGAATCTTTAAAAATATTGTCTAAAATATCATATTCGGTGTATTGTAAAGAGCATAACATTTCACATTGATTCAGAAAATATCGTAAAAAATTGAATTAATAGAAAAATTTTGATAGATTTTTAAAGTTTAAAAATTGAAAAATATTTAACTCGTAAAATTAAATTGATTTCAGATTTCATTACGTTAAAACATGTTTTTTTAAATAATATTATTACTTTTTATACAACTTTAATAGTTTATTTTGGAAGAATAATCCATAAAGAAAATCCACAACCCACTTTTAAAAGAGAAATCACGAGATTTTATATTTTATTCGCAGTTTCGTGATAGAGGTGTCAAAAATTCCCCAAAGTTCTTACATACCTAGTGCTATGCTGTTTAGTTATATACAAACACCTTCTTAAATAGCAAGCAATCACAAAAAAGGGGTAAGCTACAGAGATTGAACATGTAACTCCTCAGCCCGAAAAAAAAACCCGGCTTTCAGACTGCTGTTGCATCTACTAACTGGCGAAATAGTCTTAGAACTCTCATTTCAAGAAACAAATACAATATAAACAACAAAAATACTGTAGGAATAAGGAAGCTGGGTAAAATATACGGTAGAAAAAGACACCTGCATACAGACAGAGAAAGATGTCTATTTACACTTGTAGAGCCCTTCTTTAATATCAATTGGTGTTATTGTTGAAATTTATTATAATTTCTACCTGAATAGACAGAAAAATATTTCTCTCTCTATATATATATATATATATCCAACATTTTTACCCGTATCTTTTTCTCCTATCTCTTTTATATAAAAACTGCCGCTTTAGTGATATAACTGAGATGTTAATGAGCTAAGCTCGCTTGTAAACCTACTTGATAAGCTATTGTTTCAGATATTTAAACTGCTAAGGAGAGTCTCCTTGATAATAACAGTGTAAGAAATAATTATATATATGTATGTATATATATATATATATATATATATATATATATATATATATAGAAATAAAAAGGAACAAACCGAATTATGTGTTCATCAACGTTCCGTCTTTATTTCGAGACTTCCTCTGGATTAATGAGATTAAGAAACAAAAAACACCAGTACAAAATCTTTTAAAATGTTTCACGTTCAAAGTACAATTTTTCAATATTTTGTACTAAATTCTCGTTGGAAAAGTTATCACATGAATTGTGTAGTGGGCTAGGTTACACTTGCCCTTAAAGTCGAACATTATGGGGATCATCCATAACCCAGAGGCAATTGTGGGTACTTTTTTTACAGCCATAAAATGTTTAAGGCATAGTGATTTGTTTTCTTTGGCATATGAATTATTATATAACTACTTCATTTACTCACATAAAATTAATATACGAAAGTATAGATTCATGCGTAAACTTTAAGTGTTTAGTTCAAAAGTGCTCAATACGTAGGTAGAGATAGTTAGTAATTTATAAAATATATATGGCGATTAAGCTACACTGAATATTCGGTGTTTCATCCACTATAGGATTCGTCAGGCTTATGCGCGAATTCTGTGGTTGTTTCTTGTTTTTATATATGTTGACGATTTTAGTTAGCCAATCAGCTTTCTAGTATCCATCGCGCCCCTTCCTATCAACCAATGGGTATGCATTTTATCGAACAAAGGATCTAAGTTAGTGGTTTTACACATGTATATATATATGTGTATATACATATATGCATATATATGCATATATACACATGTATATATATATATATATGAGTATATACATATATGCATATATATATGCACATATATACACATGTATATATATATATACATATATATACATATGCACATATATATGCATATATATATACATACATATATACACTCATATATATACACACACACACACACACATATATATATATATATATATATATATATATATATATATATATATATATATATATATATATGATATTATGTTCACCCGTGCATTTTATATCAAACGTGATAATCTCAGTGTTGGCTTACATTACTCTTAGCAAATAGCGATCCAGATTTATTCTCTCTACCTCGATACTATCAGAATTATTCTGATGTGTTTCGAAATGCCTGGTTATAAAGAGAAACTGTATCCATTACTCCTTATAACCCTCTATAACCTGGTTTTAAAAAAAATTCGTTCAGTCGTAAATAAATGAGTAAAACCGCATGAACACATATAGAATTGCTTCAAACACGCCTTGCACATATTAGTTGAGTTTCGTTTTTTTTTTATTGAAATACACTTTTTCTACTTTGAAGACAGAGGAATGGTACCAGGGGTTTTAACATTGCAGAGGCAAAGAAAAAAGCTCCCCACATAGTACCCCTGTAGATTATGATAGTAGCCCTCTACATCAAAGTGTAATCTGCCTTGTTTGGTGTGAAAATGTAATTAAAAAAAAATCATAGTATGATTGCATTAAACTAAGTACAATGAACAATAAATATTTAATATTTAAACGTCCGCATCATATTTCAGGTCATAAAGTAATAATTTAGTACCCCCGACAAACCTGGCAAGCAGCAAAATCCCACTCCTTAACAGTTGAGACCCCTAGACGTAAGAGATGCTTCTACTCCAGTAATTATTTCCCCAGAACCGCTCGAATTTGGAATTCCCTTCCGGGTTCCTGCTTCCACAACTGTACTTACATGCAGAAGTTCAAGTGTAACGTGAACCGACATCTTGCTACCCGACTCCTCACATAGTACCCCTGTAGCTTATGTCCCTGATAGTAGCCCCCTACATCAATGTGGCAATGTGCCTTGTTTGGGGTGAAAATGTAATAAAAATACAGTATGATTAACCTTTAAACTAAGTAAAATATGCATATATATATAGAGAAGACATATATATATATATATATATATATATATACATACATACATACATATATATATGCATATATATATATATATATATATATATATATATATAGAGAGAGAGAGAGAGAGAGAGAGAGAGAATATCTGAAAGAGTTTTTCAAACCAGAAAACCAAAGAAGAAATAACTGTGATAGGTTAATTGACAAATTCTTTTAAACTGAGCAGGTTATTAAACATTTTCTCTAATAGATTTGTTTTCATTTAAAAATATTCTTCTAAGCTGAATCATTATTTTTATTTTTAATTCGAAGGAAATTTTTTCGCTCATCTTAAGTGTTAAGTAACCTTTTTCATTTGTTAAAGAAAAAAATAACACTAATGTCCTAATTACTTGCATCCCCACGAGGGCAGAGTTAGTCAAACATAGACCGAATTTTCCATCTGAGCAACATCCATCATCCCATCTTAGATCTATTTTTCTTTCTTCTTTTTTTGGCGATACCACGGACAGTCGTTGCTATTTTTATTGAAACTAAATTTGTAATGATTTATTTTTAATTAGTATTTTTTTGGAGTGGAGGGGGGTCTTTACTGTGCTTAATATCCGGAGAATAGTTTCTTCTATTTGTAGCCCTTCTGCAGAAATATCTAGCGGAGAGGATATCACATACTTCTTTTGGGGGCGATTTAATGTACATTTTTGCATCGTTTTTTCTTTTTTTTTTTTTTTTTTTGCGGGGGTATCCCCATTGCCCATGATGAAAATGATTACAGGTGTGTTTTAAACGGAACTTCATGTCACTCCGGGCAACGCTGGGTGCCCATGCTAGTATATACAAATATATATATATATATGTGTGTGTGTGTGCGTGTGTGTGTGTGTGTGTGTGTGTAAATAGGTGTATGCTCATATGTGAGTGTTCTTAAACATTGTAGAATTTCACGTAAAACTATATTTAAATACTCACACGCTAACATAGACATGTACGTATATATCAATACAGTATATATATATATATATATATATATATATATATATATATATATATATATACATATAATGTGTGTACGCGTACATGTACGTACATATCAATACACATATGTATACACACATTATATATATATATATATATATATATATATATATATATACATGTAGTATAGTCTCATCAAGATATGTATCTGATCATCCATTTGGTATTGACGTAGTGGGTGTCACTACGTCTAACTGATTACCTGCTGATAAAATGATTGAGAAAAAAATGTCACCTATGAACTCATGCCATTTATCTAATATATATTTTTATGCGTCACACCTATCATACCCCCCTCTCTCGCTCTCTCTCTACCTATCCCCCCCCCATTTTCTATTCCAATAAATATGCACCGCTGAAGACCCCTTGGCCAACCACTATCAAATGACGCGTTCGTGCATGATTTACCTTTTTTATTTGTTTATTAATTTCTATACATTTTTTTCTTTTTTTCTGGAACCACGATTGTCATTTGCTTTAAAAATCAGGAAATACAAAAATAGTTTTGCATTGCGTTGAACAGAATAGATATGTTCTCGCATTGTTATTGAGGAAAAATCTAGCTAAAAGAGAAATTGTATAACTTCCAAAAATAAAACTGAGGAACATAGAAAGATTAGTCACAAATATATGTCTCTATTAGAAATTTGCATCTTTCTCCAATACATTTTTACTTATAGTGATAGAGTATGTTTAAATAGTATAATTGGTTTGGAAAGAAAAAAATGCTTATTCTTTTTAAACTAAATCAAATGCCACCATTTTATTAGAATATAGTAAGGTCTCCTACAATGATAGATCATTTTTTTTTTTACATTAAAAAAAAAAATGGTAGGTATTTATCCATTTTTTCATCAGAATTTCCATCAGAATTTCCATCAATATTTTTTTCATATTAATCTGTTATATGTTTCCTCGTTTATTTCGTAATTTAATATATATATATGATGATTGCAACGTTTTGTCAGACGAGTGCCACTCCCTCAGACATTTAAAATCCATGAGCACAAATGCCTGAGGGAGTATCTATACACATATGATGTTACAGAGTCTTAGCTTTGTACGACAGCTAAGTCTCTCTCACGGTTCAAAATGTTGAGATCCAGCAACAAGCAAGAACAAGATAGCCAGCAACAAATTAAACTGCATACCAGCTAAATGCGGGTAATGGTCTTCCGCTTTATGGTTTTTTAAATACCAGATTTGCTTCTCCTAGAAAGGTTGTCTTCACCACGGCTTACGGGAGCCCTCTCCATCCCAATACACATATATACACACACACACAAATATACACGGTGCTAGTTGGCCGTTGACCCAGAAAAAGAGTTCATTCGCCCTTTGGAAGGTCTTGTTTTTAATCCTTCAGGGATACTAGCCACCCTCCTCACCAAACAAGTCTGGTGGGGGAACCAGTTTAGTCGCCGGTGACCCAACCATGAGGCAGGTAGTACTGGGTTACATGGCACCAGTAGCACATGACATGAGCTGACATAATATATATATATATATGTATATATATATACATATATATATATATATATTTAAATTATTTTGTTTACTTTTTATATTACTATTTCACCCCCCCCCAAAAAAAACACACACACACACACAAAGTGTCACGCAGATATAGGAGGCTACTATTTGAGACATAAGTGGTCGTAACACTATGCAGGGAGTTGAGCAGAAAGGTATCTGAGTACAATCATAAAAGCAGGCACCCGGAAGGAATTTTGAATATCTTGCAGTACGAAGGGAGAAACTATTGGAGTAAAAGTTTTCTTTCGGCCCATGTCTACTGCGTATGTGTGGGTTTCCTTCTTGTCGCGTTTGTCAAGAGGGTACAAAGGTCATTGGTTTAGCAGAGCACATTCTACAAAAATACTTGGAAAATAGATAAGGAGATACTACATTTCGTCGGCGGGACAAAAATGGGTGGTTGGTTGATAAAGATGGGCGTATCATATGCTATATATCATGTATATGATGTGTGTATCTACGGTTCAGATTGGATAGAAAACTGTACATAAAGAAGTAGACGTTAAATAGCCGTGTATATATATATATATATATATATATATATATATATATATATATATATATATATATATATATATATATGTATATATATAATTCTTACTATAAACATGGCGAAAAATATTGACGAACCTAATAAAATTATATCCTAAGCCCATCGAACCAAAAAAAGATCAAACTACTTATAAATTATATGAAATTTTAAACTTCATACTTAATAATAAAAACAATAATACAATAATCGCGCACTGAGACAAACATGGAAGCACATGATTCTTTTTTATTCAAGTCTCTAATCGAATACCTGGTTTCCAAATCCTTTTTTTTTGTTTCAATCCTTTGGCGGGAGGGGGGCGATTCTATATGTTAATAGTTCCTATATTTACTATGTATGTGCTGAATAGCAAAATTTCATCAGAATCCCATTAATATTTTTCTAATGGGTTTCCTCTGAGGAGATGAGGGTCTATCTAAAATCTAGAGATTAAGGGAATTATTCTGAATGTTGGAATCTTTAGTTAAAGTATAGATTTTTGTTTTGAAATATATATATATATATATATATATATATATATATATATATATATATGTGTGTGTGGGGGGGGAACGATACATTTGTAACCGTAAAGAAAACAATAGAACACTTTGCTTTATTTAAATACTTTTATTGAAAAAATATACTCAGGTATCTTAGATCTGATATCTATTAAAACTAGACGCCTTCAGTCTTTTTCCACAAACGTCGGCAGGCAGGATTTTGTGTTTTTTTTATGTTTGGGCGGTCATGTTGATGATGTTCCTGACGTATGATCAAAAGAAGTAGTCCATCGGGTTCAGATCAGGCGAGGAATCGGGCAGTGAGAGAACGGTACAACATCGTAACACCTCCGTCTTGAAACAAAGCTGAGGTCTCTTTGGCCGACTTCCTCAGGGTCTACCTGTGGTCAGTTGATTTCACCAGGGTATCAACACATTCTTCAGCACATTCAGGTACACATTTTTATTGACTTTAAAGCCGACTTCGAAGATGTAAGGAGGCATGATGTGACCCTCACTTGAACCCATACAAAAGACCATAACCGTGGCCCGAACCTTCGTTGAGCTGTGTTTTCAAGCGTTGAACCGTTTTGGTTGGCATTTTAAGGTTGCGGCAATGGTCCTGTTGTCATAACTTGTATCAGAAGAGAACATCAGTAATACAGCAGCGCAACGATGATCTCGCTCGTTGAAACATTGTGTAACTTTCGGACATGATAGAAGGCTTCTATCGCTCTTGGAATTTCTACATAACTGGCCAACTAGTGGATGGCCTCCAAAAAAAAAAAAAAAAAAAAGAAAAAAGAAAATCTATTTGCATCACCGAGAATGGAATCAGGTTGTGTGTATGTATGTATGTATGTATGTATGTATGTATGTATGTATGTATGTATGTATGGACATGGATCTAACTCAAGAA
>NC_136519.1:41240689-41290689 GCF_053919585.1 Euprymna scolopes
TTCAAATGTCGGAACAGTGCGTTGGACACGCGGAATTCGTTTAAGGGTGTCTGCCTTGATAGAAGCGCTCAGCCAGCACTTCTATCAAGGAATACAAAGCCTAACATAAATATTTCTTTGTAAATATGTTTGGAAAGGAAAGGATTTTAATGAGTTTTAACTGATAAAGAACGACTTTAAAGGAGGTTAGGGTGCTCAATAATTAATGGTCGCAAAACAAGTATATACGGTGTTTATCTTGTTGTCCGAACGTAAGGAAAAACAAACAAATATTAACATAACCAAGCAAGAAAATAGTAAAACTCAGATACACGTACATCATTTAAATTACCCATTCTCACTTCCGTTATAAGGGCTATATCCATTATATTACCAAAAGAACACACATTGCATCATATCTTATTAAACATTTAAACAGCTATATGACGTAAAAAATATCTTACTCGCACCATAATGCTATACACATATTGTAGTGTCTACGATTTTATCGTTCTGCGATAGAACGTAAACATCATTTTCACAAGTATGTTTTCAAATATTGTACTGGTATTTTTTTCATATATTAAATAATCCCAAATAAGTTTTGAATTAAAGACGAAACGTTCACGATCATATAACATAGTATTGTTCTTTATCATTTCTCCATCTCGCAAAATACAACCTCCTATATTCTCTTAAGTTTGTAGAATCCATGCTGGTTTATTTATTTACTTACTTTAATCTCTGTTCTAAATGTTTTTACCCATAAATGCAGGGAATGACATCTTCTCATCGGAGCGAAGCACATTTGTAGCTACTGGGTGGTTTTGCAGTCAGAATACTAATTAGAAGATATATACCACATTGTTTAGAAACCCAAGAATACAATACACACATTATAATTCTGGCTTTGAAGACATGAGCAACCTTAGCTGTTAATGGATTAATAACAGATGTGGGTTAAACCCATGGGGAAAAACCAGTTTTTAAGATTAAAAAACATAATTTATTTATTTAATTTGTTAAATAAGCTATCGTAGCACCTTCTTATGACTTTGTTCTTAAATAAGGATACGAACATTAGGTTATATATTGATATTTAAATGGGCTTTCCTTGGAGGTTAACCCAAGGGTAAATGTTTCTCACATGCTTTTTCCGTTAAGGGATTTTTGTTTTTACTTTTTCTTTCTCCTCAAAAAATGTTCTATTGTCAAGAGTGTTTTTATTCATAAAGTCTGGAGAAATGCTGGTTTTTGAAAATTTTTAAATGATATAATGTTTGAAATTGTCGACCGGACATGGAAACAATTGTAACGTAAAATGAAATACACATTTTGTTGCCATCAACACCTTCTTTGATTGTATTTATTTTGCTTACACAGTATATTAATGCTCAATTATGAAATATGATAATTTTGTAGCTTAAGGTATCTCTTTTTGGCTTAAAACTTATTGGTATATAAAAATTTACTGGGGTACACGAACTCAGTATATTACATATAAGCCTCTCTCTCTTTCTCTCTCTCCATATGTATATATAAACATATATATATTATATATATATATACATATATATATATATATATATTTCATTGTTGTCTTCAAAAATTGGTATTCCCATTTTTCTCTACATATGCACATACTTTCAATTTTAAATACATTTTTTACGTGATCATCTATTTCACCTGTATCATTTTATATCTTGTGTCGTCATCATATCCAGCATCATCGCTGTTCACAGCCAATTTGAAGTAACATAACAGATGTTATGGTAACTAACATCCAATCAAAAAAAAAACGTATCTCCTTTCTCTACGGCTTCTGAAAACGTTTGAACTCTACTAAGTTAATTACAACTTTTGTTTTGCTGAACGATAATTGATATTTCTTTCAAAATAAAAACGGGGATATTACCTGCGAACTAAAAAAAATGCTTGCAGTTTGGTAGCAAAATAAGTGAGCGGTAAAGATTAAAATTCTATGAAGTAAAACTAACACTTATATATATATATATATATATATATATATATATATATATATATATATATATATATATATTAAAAAACGGTAGTGTTTGAATGATATCATGCAAATACTAATGATTTTTTACAATTAATATATGTAATATACCTAAGTTAAGAACAATTTTTATAGAATCTATTAATTATTTATTCATTAATTTAGTATATACCCTCTCATAAACCCTCCCTCACACACACACATATATACACAATCATATATATATATATATATATATATATATATATATATATATATATAGTAGAACAATGGGAATTGTAAATGAATTCACAAAAAAACTATAGATGGGTAAAATAGATTGGTTCATTTATTCAGTACGGGCCTCTTTATGCCAGGCCATTTCTAAGTTAAATGCTTTTCTTTTACATGGTTGTCACCATCTATCAAAGCCCGGAAGCCACTCAGGGATAACGGTTAATCATCAGAAGAGTAGAGAAGACGCTAGGTAACATAGTAGGTATGCGGCGTCAAGCGTGAGATTCATTAGCAACGAAAGTAAGCAATTACTATTATAGAAGAGAGGTTTATCGAATTCTACATAATGGTCCAATCCTGCTTAGAATACACCCATTTGTCATTTCGCCATAAATTATCACCATAATACCCCTCCCACTATTATACACCACTTCATAATGCTGTTGTCGTCTCGGTTGCATCTGTCAATAAAAACATCGCCTGCAATAGGTAATAGACATCGTATACACCGATAAAATAGAATTACCACCCATCCACACTATACCTCCCGTCAATCCTTAAAACATATACTACATACATTTAACACTATGATAATACCCTATACACTTTTTTCTATATTATACGCTATATAATACGCTCCTGTTTTATATAGAATTCGATAAAACTCGCCCCAACATCATCTATAATTTTAATTGACCCATTTCTTTCGTAATGAATCCCACGCTAGACGTCAACTCCCCAATATGTTACCTTTCATCTTCTCTACTCTACTGATTAGAAGCATTGGGCTTCGAAATACCTTGGCATAAAGAGTCCCTTCAATACCCCTAACGAATTTTTTGTATTCCCTTATTGAATAAATGCACCAATCTATATTTACCACTATATAGACTTTGTGAATTCATTTACCATTCCTATTGTTCTACTATATAAGCTGCAATGATACTTGTTGAGCTTAATATTTTCCCGATAGCCACCTCTTATAGAATTTAGGTGTTTTCTTCTCATGCACTAAGCTATATATATATATATATATATATATATATATATATATATATATATATATATATATATATATATATATATATACTAGCAAAAGTACCCGTCGTGGACTAGGTTCAAAAACAGCCTAAAGAAAATGGACTCTGATTTATTAACTTATGATAGGTTATGAAAAAAAAGTGTTGTAAGGAGATAGCCTCGAATTTGAGGGTATCAAAAGCAAAGCAAAATATGATGAAAGTAAACAAAAATTGGAAAAACCAAATACTTTATTATACCATACCTGTTCACACTGAAACACTTATCAAAATATTCTGTTGATCTATATTAAAAAAAAAAAAAAAACTTGTTAAACTTTGTGGCATACTTCCATTCTATGGAGGGCAGGCGCGCACGAACACCCCATAATTTTATAATACCATATTTCTTCAAACTGAAACATAATTATCAAAGTATACTTACGCAGATCGATATGAAAAGTCTTTATTAAAGTTTTTTTTTTTCCTATTTCAATTCTATGGAGGCCAGGCGCGAACGAAGACCCCACAATCTTATTATACCATCCCTATTTAAGTTAAACCATACTTATCAAAGTATTATATGTACATCTATATCAAACACTCTTGTAAACTTGTTTTTCCATTTAATTTTTTTTTATTTCTATACTTTGTGGACCAGGCGTGTACGCAGACCCCATAATTTTAATGAATCATCATTATGCCAGATCAAACATACCCATTCCTGTGTCTCGATACATCTTCTATCATTATATGTAATCAGTTTTCTATAATAGTCAACCATACACACACGCAGACGTCCAATTTTATTTGTCACCATACACACACGCAGACGTCCAATTTTATATTATATATTATATATATATATGTGTGTGTGTGTGTGTGTGTGTGTGTGTGTATTTATACATACACACATATATATATATATAACTTAATTAAATTAAGCTCAAGAATAAATGTTCATTCGTAAGGAAAACGTATTCTCTCTTCTTCGCTCTCTCTCATATATATATATATATATATATATATATATATATATTATATAATATATATATATATATAAACACCCTGATTTACCTCCCTTTAACTACTATAGAAATAAAATCGAACCAGTTTCATAGAGAATTAACTAGCAGTACTTAACAACTGTATTGGATTATCTCCCTTCAGATCTTCATAAGTAACAAAATAAAAACATTTCAAGTAAAATAACTGTTAATCTTCAGTGAATAGTTTAGAACACTTCACCCGAAATGCCCTATAAGGTTTATATATATTTAATCCTCCCATTTCACTTTATTCTCATATTCAATCAAATTCTAAATTTTATATAATTTTGATTTTATATCCATGTTATGATAAAACGATAATATATAAACTTTACTTCTTTTTTTGTTTTTTTTTTACATGTAGTCATCACTTATCAAGGCCCGAAGACCACTTAGGGATAAGGGGTATTGCGTGTACAATGAGATAGTATTGTAGTAATCATTAGTATTGGGGGGTGATAGAGTGTCTTACTGAAGGTGGCGCTTTATCAGGAGTTTTTTTATGTTGGACTTGAAGACGTCCAATTTGTAGTTAAGTGGGAAACAGGCAAGTAGCAAAAAAGTTCCACTGGCGTGCAGTTCTAAGAAAGAGGTTTTGCTCATGGAATATTCGTTTGGATTTAGGCACAGATAGAGAGTGGGGAAAATTTTTGACAGTAGTTTCAGCCAGACGGGTGTTTCTCGTGAAAGATACTTGCCATTAATACGAAAGTAAAACTAACCGTAACATCTTTACAAGGTTGTTACGGTCATAATATTAATATAGATACCAATCTTTTAAAAATTATTTTTACAAAAAATCAATGAGAAATACAAGAAATTAGGAACCCAACAAATGTGATATATATTTTTTTAAATTCTTTTTTAAATGGCTTCGGGTTCCCCGTAAAAACTTCACATAACTCTGTTCTTAAATAAGTATACGAAATTTAGGCGATACACTAATATTAAAATGGGCTTTTTCCGGTAACCACAGCCAAGGTAAATGTTTCTTGCATGACTTTCTAATTAGGAATTCCCCCCGCCTTTTTTCTTTCTATTCAAAAAATGTTCCATTGCCAAAAGTGTGTGTAGTCATACAGTCTGAAGAAATGCTGGTTTTTGAAAATATTCAAACGATATAAATTGTCGAACTAGCTATTGAAACAATTGTAACGTAAAATGGAATACACTTTTTGTTGCCACCAACACCTTGTCTTTAAGTCTTGATTTTGCACACACAGTATATATATATATATATATATATATATATATATATATAAATATATATATCATATATATCATACATATATCATATATCATATATATCATATATATCATATATATATATCATATATATCATATATATATATCATATATATCATATATATATCATATATATATATCATCTATATCATATATATATATCATATATATATATATCCTATATATATCATATATATGTATATCATATTTATATATATAAATATCATGTATATCATATATATATATGTATATCATATATATATATGTCATATATATATCATATATATGTATATCATATTTATATATATAAATATCATGTATATCATATATATATATATATATGTATATCATATATATATATATATGTCATATATATATATATATATATATATATATATATATATATATATATATATATATATATATATATATATTATCTCCAATTAAAAATACACTTAGTTGAACAGTTATACCAAAGATAATGCATAAGTATCTTAACTATTTTCTGGCTGGGAAATTAATTAAAAATAAACATGTTTCTCTTATTAGTTCTGCCACATTTACTACCGATGATTCAAACAATGTAACATCATTGATGCAGACATTCAATGTTTCAGTGCTTCATCGAAGTAATAAAAAATAAATAAAACGTTACTCGGTTTCCTGTGAAAAGAATTTCAACGATCATTCAATTCTAATGCTTGAATACACAAAACATTTAGATTAAAATGAGTGAGTAATTGCCCAAAACAATCAGCGTGTGTATTGATCATTTCACAATAAGTAGTTATTTATATAGAAGGCGGAATGTCTGAATAGGAAGAAATATTTTACAAATGATCACCGTCAGTGTTCGTACACATGACTAATTTTACGCAGTCTTTTTAAATAAGACATTTAAAACTTGCTACATGCAAAAATTGCAGTTTATTTCAGTTTTTTGTAAATACGACATTTAAAACTTGCTACATGCAAAAATTGCAGTTAATTTCAGTTTTTTGTAAATAAGACATTTAAAACTTGCTACATTAAAAAATTGCAGTTAATTTAAGTTTTTTGTAAATAAGACATTTAAAACTTGCTACATGCAAAAATTGCTGTTAATTTCAGTTTTTTTGTAAATAAGACATTTAAAACTTGCTACATGCAAAAATTGCAGTTAATTTCAGTTTGTGTTCTCCTCACTAATACAATACATTTTTTCTAGAGATATATTTGATTATTATTTTATTTCAATTATTAATTTACTTTTTTATTATTTTAATTTAAATATTTAATAATAATAAAAAAGCATATGCTGTCTGGAGACTTGAATCTCTTACTAATCTACCTATGTAGAATTTTACAAAATATTTATAAAGTCATGCTTAATAAGGGTTTATAGACTTAAAGATCCTGCGGATATTTAATATAGAACTCTTTATTGAGCAATTTAACATATATTTTGTATGGAAGAGAGATAAGTACATAATCTTGGTTAGTTACAGACTGAAATTGACGCTGATTGCTTGGTACACGTAATAATCCGATTTTTATTACACATAACTGTTAGCCGCGAGATTATATAAAAAAAAATACTTTAGATCTAAAGGAAGTAACACGCTAAAATATGAACACGTATTATATGGATACGAAAACAAATTTTCACACAATAAAATGTAGTTTATCTGCAACATATATAACAGAGTTCCTTTATTATCCCTTCAAAATAACTCAAAATAGAGCCATTAAACCTAAATCCTCGGCAACAAAAGTGAGTACCCCCCTTAAGAAAAGGTGTCAATATTAACATGAACGAATTAGAGTGCATGGCTGTCAACTCAAGGGAAAACCTGTTATGAAGGCAATACACAAGAAAGCCCGCAAACAGTTTTATGAACACGTCACCGAAGCCACTAAATTACTGGAAAAATGTTCCATGGTCTGATGAGACGAAATTTAAATTGTTTGGTTCTGATGGCCTTAAGCATGTGTGGCTGCGACCAGGTGAGAATTACTAAGGTAAGTGTGTCATGCTTACAGTCAAGCATGGTGGTGGGAATGTCATGGTCTAGGGCTGCATGAGTACTATAGGTATGGCAAGTTTCATTTCATTGAGAGAAACATGAACTCCAACATGTACTGTCACATACTGCAGCAGAGCATGATCTCCTCCCTCCAGAAACCGTGTCGAGCGATAGTGTTCCAGCATGGCAATGACCCAAAACACACATCCAAGACAACCGCTGCTTTATTGAAGAGGCTGAGATGAAAGGTGATTGATTTCCAAGCGTGTCTCCCGCTTTGAACCCAATAGAATATCTTTGGGGCATCCTAAAGCAGAAGGCGGAGGTGTACAATGTATCAAATATCCGCCAGCTGCACGACGTAGTAAGTGAAGAGCGGAATAACATTCCAATAAAGCTTTGGTAAACCCTATGCACAGCAGAGTAAAGACAGTTTTGAAGAATGATGGTGACCCCACAAAATATTGACAGCTGGTATGTTGAATTTTAATATTGATAACTTTTCGTAAGGGGTGTACTTACGTTTGTTGCTAGGAATTTAGTTTTAACGGCGATATTTTTTAGTTATTTTGTGGGGAAAATAAATTAACCACGTTATATATGCTGCAGACACACTATTTATATTGTGGCAAAAATAATTTTTTCAGTGTTTTCTCATGAAGCAATAGACTTAAATATTTGAAGAACTGTGAGGAATGTAATTACTCTTGTGAGACACTGTATATACATATATACATACATATTCATATATACACACATATATACATATATATGTATATATATAGAGAGATATATACATGCATATATGCATATATATGTATATATATGAATATGTATATGTGTGTATATATATATGAGTTTATATATGGACATATATATCTATGTACATATATATATATATATATATATATATATATATATATTCATATATATGTGTGTGGTTATATTCATATGTATGCATTCAGTCACATACTTGTGAACATTGGTATACATCTGCTAGATATTACTGAGTACAAAATTGAACGATAGCTTTTGATCTATGGAGACTGAAGCCATTCATGTAAGTTAACATATTGCCAATATTTCTTAATTTTCACAAGATGAATTTTACATCCATTAACATTTCAGGTTTTTGAGTATTTGAAAGCATCTTTAGATTTACATAAATTTACATCTATAACCATTTGAGACTACATCAGCAAGATTCTCTTCATGTTGTGCTTCTCGTCAAGATAGCTTAAATGTAAAAACTGTGGTTAAAAAATTGTCTCAAACAAAAATTATGCAACGCTTTTAATAAAAACATGATAAAATGTTATTTAAAAAATCCTATCAGTATACAAATGGTGGTCTAAAAGTACTGCGTACTGCTTTTTTTAATAACAGATTTCATAAACTACTAGGACGGGACTAGTACAAATAAGGCAAGCGAAAAGTTATGCTCCAGAATTTATTTTTTCATATAGTAACCTGCATTGTTAATACACTTTTTAGGTGATAGGCGTGAGCTTTAGTGGCTCGGTCGTAAAATAAACGTCTTTTGAAAGAAATTACAAGTGCGGACTTTTTTTACGACACTATATATATATATATATATATATATATATATATATATATATATATATATATATATACTTCGGAATAGTTTTTATTTACCAATCAGTGGTTATGTAAACGTGAGATTGTTGGTTTTCAAAATATTACTGGCAGTAATATTCTATAAGTTATCCCATCTAAACAAGAATTGTTCGATATGCAAGATAGAGCAAATAAATTAAATATATCTCTCATATATATATATATATATATATATATATATATATATTATATATACATGAGAGAGAGAGGGGGGAAGAGTGAGGGCACGATATATATATATATATATATATATATATATATATATATATATATATATATATATAGAGAGAGAGAGAGAGAGAGAGAGAGAGAGATAATAACGTTGGCACACCGTTTCTTGTCAGATTACCGAAATTGGGGCTTTCTAATGCCAAATGGGTGACTCAATGGGAATTCCAAGCGCTGTATGTCTCCTCCGCTTGTTTCGGCAGTGTGTCCAGTCATCCGGAACATCCACTTCCTACTTGTATTTAACAGCGCCGACTCAGAAAAGTGCGTTGAAGAGTGCGCATGGCTTGCCGCTAACATTTCAGTCGCAGGCACCTTTACAGTGGGTATTTACAGTCTGTCCAGACTTTAGGAACGTACCATATAATTAAGCAGATCCATACGAACTTTGACATTTTAGCAATGCTAGTGTATTATAGTAAATGCAGTATCACACACACCATTGTTAAGAATACCAGAGTATGATTTGTATTCATGTATTTTTATTAAAAAGAAACCCCTTTAAAATTTATTTGTAGCACAGGTAACTGCCAATAGTACAATACTATCGCTATTAGTATCGACTTGGAATATAATTATAAATATGTGGAAGCACGCATAGTTATTTTTTTTTATATTACGCTGGATTCAAAATAGAAGACAACGTTGAAATTGAATATCGTTTTAAAGTATAATCCAAGGCATAGCACGGTACCTAAACGGAAGTTCTACCAAGATAGTAATCGTTTTTGCAGTTAATAAACTTTCAGGAAAACATTTGTAATACATTATCTTAAAAAAAGTTATAACTTGTACATATTAGTATTGTTATTCATCGAACTACTCTTCTCATCGTTAGTGTAATTTTCACAACGTTTCGGTCGATATAACCCCCGACTTTCTTCAGGTGTATTTTGTCGAACTCTTGAATATTTCTGTCGAACTCGGGAATTTGGACGGAATTTCGAGCGGAATCCTTTATTTACTTCACGATTGTAGCGTGCTCTTGTTCCGTCAGTCATGACTGGATAGAGGTCCTAAGTAATTCTCAATTGTATATTTCGCTCGCTGAGGGTTGAACCTTCAACCTTCAGGAGAATATCACTTTTAAAATTGATTTTTTTCCAGTATTCTAACCACAGCACCACGGATCCTTGAGGGCAATTCTAGGATGAATTTTAGGACCGTATAAACTGTATATGTTTTTCCCATAGTTAAAACAAGCGTAGGTGGTGTTCATCGGCTGTGTCGCTTGTTTCAATACAATATGCATAAAGTTATTCGTATTATTTGGATTCATCGGACTACTGTTCTCATCTTGAGTGTGATTTTCACAACGCTTCGGTCGATTTAACTTCCGACCGTCTCTGTGTCTTGTCGAACTCGAGAACGTTTCTGTCGAACTCTTAAATTTGGACGGAATTTCGAGCGGAACCCTTGATTTACTTCGATTTATTTGCAATTGTATTTTATGTTGCCCACACTGAAGATTGAAACTTCAAACTTCAGGAAAACAATCACTGTTTACAGTTGATTTCTCCAAGTACTTTAACCACAGATCCTTGTGGTAAAAGTAACGTTGTGAAAATCACACTCAAGATGAAAACAGTAGTCCGATGAATCCAAATAATACGAATAACCAATCCTCATCACAAAAATTCAGAAACGCCATGCAATCTGTTTGGTATTTATAAACACCTGCCGCTTATAACTATTGCGGTTACAGAAATATAGACACTCATTTAGTCATTTGCTTTATTTAAAAGCAACTACCTTTTTTATTGAGAACATAAGCGATTTATTTATTTTGTCGTATTTTAAATAGTAACGGCTTTTTACCTGCGTATTTATTACAATTGTTGCAAGTAAATAAAAAAGAAAACAACCTGATATAGTTAAAAAATAATTTATGAGATTTATATTTTGATAAAGCAACAGAAGAAACTAGTCGATTTTTCGCTTACACGCAGTTACAAATATTTATCATTGAATCAGAAAAAAAAACACTTTTCATACTTGTTTTGTAATAGTTGTTTTAACAGAAAAGAAAAAAAAAAGAGCGATCAAAATGGATTTATTCCCAAATAAAGAATTCGCCATTTTGAATGTAATTCAGTTGCTCGTCAATTAAAGAAAAACAGCTAAGGCGGATAAAATTTAACACAGTAATTGTAAACTGGGATGAGATATAAACATAATTGTGGGAAACACGATTAAGGACTTGTCGTTCACATAAATATTACAGATTTGCATGACATGTTACATTAACATAATTGCCGATTTTCACGGGTAAAAAACTATATCAACGCCCCCACACACACACACCCACATACACACACATACACCCACACACACACACATATATATATATATACACACACCACACACACATATATATAAATTTATATATATATATATATATATATATATATATATATAAGCTTGTGAGAAAGAAGCCCAGTAGTGTGCTCGATTATACTAGGTTCAAAATATAAGCCATTCATACATATATGATTATTGCAACGTCTTGCCAGACGAGTGCAACTCCTTCAGACACTTAACGTCCATGAGCTCAAAAATGATTTAAATCGCTACAGGACCATTTAATATACAAATGCCTGAGGGAGTATCTATAAACAGATGATGCTACAGAGTCTTAGCTTTGTACGAACGGCAAGTCTCCCTCTCGGTTCAAAATGTTGAGATCCAGCAACAAGAGAGAGCAATATAGTCAGCAACAAGTTAAACTGCAGAGTAGCTTAACGCGGGTGCTGGTCTCCCGCTTTATGGTTTTTTAAATCAGAGATTTGTTTCTCCTAGAAAGGTTGCCTTCACCGCGTCTCATTGGAGCCCACTCCACCCCAACACACACATAGATACACACAAACACACACGGTGCTAGTTGGCCGTTGACCTCGAAAAAGATCCATTCGCCCTTTGAAAGATCTTGTTTATATATATAAAAGAGAGAGAGTGAACGAATAATAAATGTCTATATTCAAAATTTCATGATGCTGACCATCTTATAATTTATTCCTTTAATTCAATTAACATACTCTTGGGAGTATCTGTTCCGTATATATATATATATATATATATATATATATATATATATATATAATGTGTGTATGTATCTATGTGTGTGTGCTACCTTCCTTCGATTAAAAGATCATCAGTACCACCGCTTCTAAGACTAAACATGGAGATCTTTTATGTTAGACATCTTCACCCTCTCTTTATCTGACACCGTACTACTAGACCTAATGTATGCTATCTATGCTATCTTTCTCGGGAAGAAAATCGCTGATATCAATATAACTCTCATTTTGCCCCATATATATATATATATATATATATATATATATATATATATATATATATATATATATATATATATATATATATATATATATATATTGGTGAAATGATAAATATAATTGATTCACAGAATCACTGCTACAAAGTTCCATGTACTTAAATTCCTGAGTGTACGAAAGGCAAAGCGTGCCTGTATCGAAGGCATGACATGACTCGCGCCTTCCTGTCGCAAAATGTACATGGATGAAGCGTAATTCTACGTATTCTTCTCGTGAAGTTCTTACCTGCGAAATGAAATTCTTATTTGCATTTAGTGCATGGCAAGGTAAATAGTTGTCACCTGTCGGCTTTATGTCAACCTAGACTTGTCTTTCTCTCCAAATCTAACGGAATGACACACTTCTACAGATGTCTGCTTATTTATGCTTCTGCTTCTTGCCTTTGAGTCGGCTTTGCCAGCGGCGCGTATCTCGCTTCCCTCGTGTCGGCTAGTTATAATTTGAAGGCAATCTGTTCTGACAGGCGAATGATCGCTGGGAAGTGTGAGCATTATTATGACAGGAGTTGGGCCAAGCGGGATATGCCAACATAACTAAGAACCCTCGAAGATAAGCCATGACCTGCTTGAAACAGCAACACCCATATAAATTTCAGTGGCACACACACACACACACACACACACACACACACTCACACACACGCACATATATATATATATATATATATATATATACATATAAAATATAACTAATATCTAAGTAATATCATCTATATATTAATACGATAGCGTGTCTGCTATTTTCTTATATGCAAGATCAATTTGGCTAGTAGTCCGCATTCTATGAAAATAGTTAAAACTTTTGCCCGTTTTAACGAGCGAAACGTCAAATAACATAATTTCTCAGACTTAGTAGCAGTAATGCAAAGTGTTAGAAGATAAAGAAAATCGAAGTAAAAGCACAAGACTACGAGCCTCGAAGTATTATCGCAAGGATAATACTGTCGTTGAAAGATTGCTGTTTAAAGACGTCGCCGTGATAGCGAAAGAGGAAAATACGTCATAGTAATAATGTAAGCGGAGGAACTCGTAGTAATAGCGCATACGAAAGAATATTGAAATAAGGTAAAAACGTCGAAGTCATAGAGAATTGCTGAGTAGAAGCAGCGTGTTATCTGTGTATCTGTGTTTATCTAATTATCTATCCCTTTATCTGTTTATTGTCCTATATAGCAATCTCTCAAGCTATATATATATATATATATATATATATATATATATTTATATATTTATATATATATGTGTGTGTATGTGTGTGTGTGTGTACGTTTGTGTGTGTGAGAGGTGATTATCTGCCTATATAGGTGATACGTAAATAACGGGTGTTTGAATCGCAATATTGTGGCACGTTGTCAAACATGTAAAAACCGTGTCAAACTTGGTGACCAGTCAAGTTTTCACCTGAATATATCCAAACTGGTAACTGGGTATGATGTGTTGCATGCCACGTGTTTCAGTCTACAAAACATTGGTGAGTTGGGGTTTAAGACGCCAAAGAGACAGGATGTCGTTAAACAAGTCTCCCAATAAATGAAACGCCACTCTCAACATGGAGACAGAGAAAAAGCCAAAAACCGTCGGTTACTCGATTTCTTCTATGAGGAATAGCTGGAATTAAATAACATATATACAAACACATATGTTCTTAGTCTGACTCCGCAAGATTTTTGAGGAAATTCCTAGTAGAAAGAATAGAAAAAAACAAGCATGTTGTCACTTTACATATTCGTGTTATATGTCAGACAAACACGCATCAGCACAACAAGAAGAGAGGAATCACGGACTGAAAAATAGACATGAATGATCTTAGGACAACACGCCGTTACACAACGTACATACATACATAAATACATACATACATGCATGCGTACATATATACATACACACGTACATACGTAAATACATACACAAACATACACACATACGTACATACATACATACATGCATGCATGCATGATGATCATTGAAACGTCTTGTCAGACGAGTGCAACTCCATCAGACATGTAAAATCCAATGAGCCCAAATGCCTGAGGGAGTATGTATACAAATATGATGTTACAGAGTCTTAGCTTTGTACGGCAGCTAAGTCTCTCTCGGTTCAAAATGTTGAGATCCAGCAACAAGCAAGAGCAAGATAGCCAGCAACAAATAAAACTGCAGACCAACTTAAAGCGGGTAATGGTCTTCCGCTTTATGTTTTTTTTTAAATCAGAGATTTGCTTCTCCTAGAAAGGTTACCTTCACCACGGCTTACGGGAGCCCTCTCCACCCCAATACACATACACACACACACAAATATATACGGTGCTAGTTGGCCGTTGACCCAGAAAATGAGTTCATTCGCCCTTTGCATGCATACCTGCATACATACATGCATACATAGATGCTTACATACGTACATACGTACGTACGTACATAAATACAAACATGCGTACATACATAGATACATACATAAATACGCACGTACGTACATAAATACGTACATACATGCATACATACATACGTAAATACATACATACATATGGTATGTTTATGGTGAGAAAAACAGACATATAGAAGTGTCATACATTCAAATATACAAGGTTACCCCCCCAAAAAAAGCTAAATGGTGATCATCTAGAACAGATGCTGTAGAACGGAGAAAAAAGGTCAAAGAGCCTAGTGTTTGATGTGATGTGTTGAATATAATAAACTAGTTATGACCAAAGTTTCATTTCATCCGGACAAATTATAAACTAATAAACAGGGCCTAATTTGAGTTGGACCCGTTTGTTGTGGGTCACGCTGTTCTACGATATAAACAGTATGCACGCATACAGCACCCTTAGCGACGCAAATATGTCACGAACGTAAAGATATACACACGTACGTTTATATCGTAATGTGTATACACGTTTGTATAAGCACCTCCACCCTCTTCCTTACACAGCAGGAGTAATAGTTCTGAACCCCGTAATAATAGTACAATGTTAATAACGTCGTAGTAAGAGCGCAAGGACAAGAACGTCCATTGATGACCAAAAAGGTAATTTTTAGTGATGGGACAAGTCCAACATTTTCCCCGATTCAGATACAATTACAGATTCCGTACTAAATTCCTGATTCCGATACACTTACCGATTTCGATCCCAACTCTTTATAAATCTATAGATATTTTACTATGTAGTGGTTATTTTCCCTGATTTCTGTAAAAACAAACATGTCAAACGTGCAGATATTTTCCGAACCTCAAAATACACTTGTAGAGTTTTATCTATAGCTTTGGGCTGTTTTTATGTTTTAAAATCAATAAATATGTATTATTTGATTATTATTACCAACAATGGGAGATTTTACCTTAAACAAAATCATATAAAGAAACAATTAAAAGAATCGTTTTTGGCATCGGAAAATAGGCACCGATTTTTTTTTTTTGATTCTGATACCCCTAAATGTGTCGATTTTTCCGATTCTCGATTCCAATTCCAATAAATCGTCCCATTACTAGTAATTTACCGATTTTAAACCGCATGAGTTGTGAAAGGGCGAAACAGCTGTACGTGAAGCGCAAATCAATACTACTAAAACAAATTTCAGATTTCCAGACAAAAAATACACTGCACAATTATCGAAAGGACTAGATTTAAGATTCAGGTCATACGAACGAGCTAGGGAATGTAATATGTTTCACGAATGCCAAAAAAAAAAAAAAAAAAAAAAAAAGAAACGGATCTTATTTCCCAGGGCAATTTTAGATTTAGCTATTTTTTCTAATCTTTTATTATGATATTTAAAAAGTCAGATAAACAATATTTTGACGATAATTAGTTCTGTGGTTTAGGTTTTGTACAACATCGGGCAAATGTGCAGAATAACATTCGGAATTAGGAGAGCGATCAGTCATGAATACATTCATTGCAAAGAATATATGCATTGAAGTCTTACTTGATTCCGACAAAAAAAACATTAAAATGAACAGAAAACTGTCGATACTGTTGAAAAAAACAACAACAAAATATTCTCTTTTATGAAGACCATCTATCTCTACCAGCAGCAACCGTAACAACCGTCGACACTACCAACAGAATCGTCACCACCGTAACCATCCACGATCACTACTACCGTTGTAATCTCCAATTCAACGACCACCACTGCCTCCATCACTACCACCGCCATCTACCACCAACGTTTCAGCGCCACGATTAACAACGCAACTGCCACCGACATCCCCACTAACACCACAACTGCAACCACGCCACCAATTAGTTCTCTGTGAGGATCAACAAGGCTAATTTTTGTTGGATTGTATCCGTTTTTTTTTTTCCTGGAGATTCGATATTATGTAATACATTTATAAGAAAACAGAGTATTTTTGTATACAACTGAAAATCTGCAGAGTCATCTTCCAGATATGTCGTCATTATTGTAGTGGTTGGAACGAAGAATAATTTTACTGCGTTTGAAAGTGATCTGGAAGTATTCAGGGATTACCAAACCTTCTTTTTAAGGCAGAGGTAGAGAGAGTAGTATCGGTTTTGTACTTACAATAGAACGTGACATGGATTATAACCTCTTTTTTATGCAGGTGTAGGAGAATAGTTTCCGGCTTTCTTTTGTCATAGTAACCTGTGATATTCGTATATATATGAAAAACAAACTCTTAGCTGTAAGAAAAAAAAATCTTACTTCTGACGTCCATAAAGTTTTTTTCAAAAACGAAAATCATGTCAAATCATCGAGCAGTATGCTATTTCATTGTTTTCTACTATAGGAAAAGTACTCTGTGGGTGCGTGTATATATATATATATATATATATATATATATATATATATATATATATATATATATATATATATATATATATATATATGATTTCTGCGGTAGAATAGCGTACAAATACATATTTCTCCTATATTATTGTTTAAGCGGATGGGGAGAACGGGAAGGGAATAAGCAGTAAGTAACTAAAAGGCTGAAGCAGTTTACGATCTGAAAATCACTTTATTTCATTTTTTTTTTTTTTATAAAAGGAAGATAAGGTGTAAATTCCGGTAAAGTTAAAGCGGTTTATGATCAAAACATCGTTTTATTTCATATCCATTTTTAAGAGAAAGGGGCTATGAGATGGCAGTCTCGGAAATGACCTAAGAAATTTCCGAACTAAAAATCACATTATTGTATCTACCAAATTCAAACATTCAATTTCATACTGGATTTTGAATAGTTATCTCATAGAATATATATATATATATATATATATATATACATGTATATATATATATTTATATATACACATATATATATATACATATATGTATATATATATATATATATATATATATATATATATATAAGCGATATAAGACATTTATAGATTTCAGATGAAAAATCCTGATAGATATTACTTGAAGTAACACTTTCAAAGATATCCTAGCCAATAAGGAAAAGTTCAATATTTAAGAATAGAGCAATACATAAGTTTCGTGGTTCAATTCTAAATTCTGGAAAAAACACATACAGACACATATATTTGATTTAAGAATGTATTGCTTGTCGAAAGGAATATATAGAATGTATTGCGTGGCAAACGGAATATATAGAAGGGGTTATTTTAATTTCCTTAATTTAATATATGCCTCTACATGTTTTTTTCAGAATTTAAAATTGAATCACGAAACTTACATGCAAGTTGACATGTTATCTGCTAACCTCCTACATTTTCTTATTCTTTAACCAAAGCAAACTTATCGCACTCCTAACTGATTCATTTAATTTTCTTACCTCCATGAAAAGAGCAAAAGTGTACATGTAACATCTTTCTATGAACTTAAAATATTACATTATCAAATAACCAACAACAGATTGGGGCATAGTAATTACTAAGTGTTTTACAAGACATTTTAATAAAATTATCATCTCCAGGAAAAGGTGATGACATAGTATAGTTATATTTTGTAATGGAATATCTTCTTTGCTAGAATATATTTGCTTTTTTTTTAATCACGGACTGTATTTCATTAAAGTATATTCTATTGTTTGCTTATATGACAGTGTTTTCAACTACCGTGCAATTTTCACGTGTTCTACTCGTAACTGTTATTGTTTATATCTATCTATCTATCTATCTATCTATCTATCTATATATATATATATATGTATGTGTGTATGCATTTATATGTATATGTATATATTTGTATATATATATATATGTATATATTAATACATATATATGTATATATATGTATTGTATATATTTGTATATATTAATACATATATATATATATGTATATATATGTATTGTATATATATGTATATATTAATACATATATATATATGTATATATTAATACACACATATATATATATACATATATATATATATATATATATATATATATATATATATATACATGCTAGAATAATGCACAGTGATTGAAATTAATACATGTAAGTAAATTGGGTTACCTAGCCTAACATAGTATCATGCTGAATAGACAATACTTTCCTCTGAAAACGGAAACAGCTGTGGCTCAGATTCTATGAAGGAAATTAGGAATTCAAATTACAGACCCGATCCTAAAATATTATGTTCTGATTAAGATGGCTTCCTGTAGAGCATACCTACATTCTGCTCTCTCTCTCTCTATCTCTCTCTCATATATATATATATATATATATCTATGTATACATATATATATATATATATATATATATATATATATATACACATAATGCACATATATATTATTCAGAACAATGAAATATAATGAATCTACTGGTTTGCAAAATCAGTGATTATCGGTCGTACAAAATATTATTGGATGTAATATTTAATATAAGACTATCCCAGCTAAATAAATTGAACAATATCCCAGAAAGAGCAAATACATAAAAATTTAGGAATTTAAGATGTGTTATCTGAAAAAGTAAAATTTCAAATACTATTATAAATGCTATTGTATGCAAGACAAATAAGACAGCATAGTAAAATGCATTTCTTTTACCCAAGAGTGTTCGATCTTTATGCGAGGAAAAAGTATTAGCAAATATTATAAAAGGTGTGCACTCAATTTGCTATAGGTAATAAACATAGCAAAAAATTAAATTTATTGTTTTTAAGGTTTTTAAATTATTTTAGCTACATAGAATAAGGAACCTTGGGTATTGATTAAGCAACAACAAAGATATTGAACTTCAACTCGAAAGTGTGTGATAAATTTTGTAATGGAAATTCTGTAGGCAGGTAAAATGATCCAATTCGTAGTCTTGTAATGCATCCAAAGACACTGGTAAAAATCCAATATATTCCTATTTCCACAGTGTTTCTTAAGTAGGATTGGATATGCGGAAAGGTTTTGCTTATAGGAATCTGGTAAAAAAAATTTTTTTTTTCATATATAATTTTCAAAATTCCGTTCAAGTTTTCAATCAATTTGTTAATAAAGACCAAAATATACCTGGAGACAGACAAATAAAATTTAAATTTAAATGATTAAATAAAAGAAGTGCTTATCAAACCAAAGCAAAATATTATTTTAAAAATCAGATGCAGTTTCTGTAATCAAGATTATATTTGTTATTCAGCACAAGTGAAAATGTTATAATATTAATAAAATCGTAAATTAAAATTCTATTTTCTAAAAAATAAGGAAGTGTTAGGGGAGTTTTACTTGACGGGAGAGGAAGAAAGAAAAATAAAATAAAAAAAATAATTGTTCATAAATTTTAGGTTTCGTTGTTGATTATAGCTGAAGGAACTTATATATATATATATATATATATATATATATATATATATATATATGTGTGTGTGTGTGTGTATATAAATTTATATGTACATATATATTTATATGTACATATATATTTATGTATGTATGTATGCATATATATATATATATATATATATATATATATATATATATATATATATATATATATATATATATATATATTCAAAGTGTATCACAAATGTGAGTACACCCCACACATATTAATATACAACACGTTACATTTCAATATTTTGTGTGGTCGATATCATTATCCAAAACTCTCCTTAATAGGCTGGGTATGGAGTTTTCAAGGCCTTCACATGAAGCCAATGGAATGCTCTTCCACTCTTCAATTAGGACGTCGCGGAGCTTGCGAATATTTGAGACTTTGCGCAACTCTACTTTCTGTTTGAAGGTGCCCCTGAGATGTCTATTGGTTTCAAGTCAGGAAAATGCTTTGCCAGTCAATCACCTTTACCCTCAGCCTCAGTTAAACAGTGGTTGTCTTCTATGTACATTTTGGGCCGTTGTCATTCGGGAACAATGCTGTGCGACCCAGTTTCCAGGGAGGGATCATGTCCTGCTGCAGTCTTGGACAGTACATGTATGAGTTCATGGTTTCCTACATGAAATGTAACTTTCCAATACCTGCAGCACTCATGCTGCCCCAGACCATAACAACCCAACCATATGTTTGACTGTAGGCATGCCCCACTTATCTCAGTACTCCTCACCTGGTCGCTGCCACACACGTGCAGATCATCATAACCAAATACATTAAATTTCGTCAGAGAGGACATTGTTCCAATAATCTATGGGCTTTGTTGACATGACTTCAGCAGACTGTGTGCGGACTTTCTTGTGTCTAGAGGGAAAGTCATGCACACAAAGTTGAAGAGATATACTTAAACATTTGAACCAATGTGAGGAGTGTATTTATTTTCGTTATACACTATATATATATATATATATATATATATATATATATATATATATATATATAGTACAATCATCATCAAGTGTAAAAGGAGCGAAAATAAGAATTAAAAGCGAAACTAACATATACAGTAAAAGACGATGTGTTAAAATACATAGTCGATGCAAAGTCGGTTAAAAATATAGGTCAAATAAAATTCAAGTATAAAATCAGCAAGTCAGTGGACGCCGTTATCGAAGTCCGTCTAATATGAACTACGTAAGCCATTTTAGAACGTTACTACTTTTCGCGAATGCGATATAATTTATAGTGGTTGAA
Source organism: Euprymna scolopes (assembly GCF_053919585.1). Lineage (NCBI taxonomy): Eukaryota > Metazoa > Mollusca > Cephalopoda > Sepiida > Sepiolidae > Euprymna > Euprymna scolopes. The sequence continues at coordinate 41,262,448 of NC_136519.1, forward strand.
CGGTTCTAATATATGATGCTTCAAGAATTTTTCATTTTTGAATATTATGTTTATGTTGTATGATGCTTATGTCGTCAACCAGGACCTTTCTAAGGAGGGGGGGAGTTATGTTCATCATGGAATTTTTATATATAGAACTAGTGTTATTTAGATGCATGTAATTCGCCGAGAAAATGTGTCCTTGCAAGCCTAATGTATGTATTATTCTGGGAGTTCCATTCTCGCATAGAGCATTGGCATTTAAAGATTATACGGAAAATCGAACAATATAAAAAAGAATCATAAAGAAAGGTGTCTCCGTGTCATTTATATTTGCTTGAATATATATATATATATATATATATATATATATATATATATATATATGTATATATATTTATATGTTCACACACACATGCATACATATATGCATATGTATATGTATATGTATATATATATGTGTATATATATACATATGCTTTATGATTCTTAATTTATTTTTAATTACTATATATATATAGATACATACAGATACATATATATGTATGTATGTATATACATATATATATGCATATAAACACATATGTATACATATATGTATGTGTATATATATATATATATATATACATGTATATATATATATATATATATATATATATATATATTTCGTGAGTATTTGTTTCGATTTCGATTGAAGCTAATGGCCAAGCCATACAGATATATTATTTTATTTTTGAAATCGCAACTTTTTAACATATTAATATCGCTAGAACATAAACTGTAATAATATACGCGAGCTATGCAAGAATTAAAATGTCATATTTGGGTATAATTTACGACATGGCTATGCAAGGCATACTTGCTAGATTAGATTTTTTTTTTCAGTTTTACAAAAGTGCAACAATAATATCAGGGCGTCTTAGTTCACACTAAACATTACAGAGTGCCAACATAAATGTATTTCATATAAAAAACTCCGCTGTGGAATTTCCACAGGGCCCGCTAGTTGTAATGGTTACAGTAGTAACGTCGTTAGCTATATTACACTTTTGCCATTGAATTTTCCTCGTCGTTATTGTTATTCAGATAGTTCGAACCCCTAACTGATTGATGCCGAATATTACGAGAGAGTTTCTTCACTATATTTCATTTTTAAATGCTACGTTATTTTTTTCCAATATCGAGGATTATGTCGAATAAATTTCTGCGTTTTATATAGAAACCATTATTTTTTTCTAAACTGTGTTAAAGCCTCTCTTGGTTTATGATCTGCTTCTATATGTCTTTGCGTGCTATTAAAGTTAAAGGGTTTGTCCCACAGAAGTCAAACTCGGTATTTATATTCAGAAAGAAATACATCAAGGTAGACCTGAGGTAAAACGTATCCTCTTCAAAATTCATCGACCAATGTGTTAGGTATCAGAGTTTTAGATATGAAGAAGGATATATATATATATATATATATATATATATATATATATATATATATATATATATATATATATATATATATATATATATATATATATATAATGTTTATGTCTCGGCAATAGAGTCAAAAGCATATCTTATTTTTCTTTTATTAATATTATTGGAATTTTTTTCCTTTTTTTCCCCCTTGTACACATTTTTGTGAATTATTCCATGGATTTCTGTCTTTGGATTATTTTGGACCATCTTCAAATTACGGGATTTCTTTGGACTTTACTTGTGCGAATGGAAATTCAATTAACTTTCTTGAAGTTGTATATTTGGATTTTACCGTCACTGGATTATTTATCTTCCACCTAACTATCCATTCACGTGTAATCACCTTTTTTTTTCACCATGTTCCCTCTGCTTCACTTTTTTTGTTATCAAGTAAGATCTTTGACTTACTTGTTGTTTCATCAAATACTTTTGCATGCAAAATCCGATCCTACATTTTGCTAATTCCTACTTTCTGATGGGAAGGAATATATTTCTTCGAAACTCCGCGGATTAAGGACGACCCACTTATCTAGTGTTTCCTTTTCAGATTAAATATGTTATAACTCATTTTAAAGTGTTTTTTAACAAGTTTTATTAACTGTTTGCTCATATATATATATATATATATATATATATATATATATATATATCGCAAGAGGGAGATATACATAATTACTTAGAAAGGTACTGTGTGTTCTCCAAAAAATCTCCTTTATGTTTTCCATGAGGCATTTTATTTGTATCAATTCGCGCAGCATCGCAAGTTTTACCTATATTTCATCAACTAGATCTCTAATGTTTTGATCCACGTCCGTTTTTATGTAATCATGTTCTATAGTGCTGGTTTTCTAATGTGATATCCAGCAATATATATTAATAATATTTTTTAGAAAATATATACATACGGTTCCAGGGTACACAACAAGTAATACTTGATTATACTGTACATAACGTTTGATAATGAACTTCGTAGTTATCTCCCTTTAATAAACATCGTTAAGCAATCTTGGTGACTCAGAAAGGAACGAATACCTCGCAATAGTTATAATAAACATCAGATTTGTAAACTCCAGTAATATAACTATTTTGCTGCAATTTTTATTGTTGTTAATACTCGCAACATGCATAAGGATGCAGTATTAGGTCACAGACGACGCATGATTTTCCATTAAACAAATAACCAGAAGGTACACTAGTAATTAGCAGTTGAAACATTCGAACACAAATTGACTTTGCTTAGTCTTGCTTTAATTAATATTTAAATAATAATAATAATAATAATAATAATAATAATAATAATAATAATAATAATAATAATGATAATAATAATAACGGAACTATTAGAGTTAGATATCGAATAAAATCTTATCAATTAAAAGCAAAATAAATAAATAAATAAATAAATAAATGAAATAAAATAAAAACATCATGCCGGTATCATATTTTTAAAATAATGATTTCTGTCGACTGTTTTCTCATGATAGCTTCGTAATCTTGAAAAAAAAATATCGTTTTTTTTTTTGCATTCGAACTCCTTAATTGAAACCAAGTGATGCTGCAAAGAAGAAATCACTCCATGACGTCTACTGCTGTTTTTCATTTCAACTTAAAATTTCGTTCTCATTAAATTAAAATTAAAACTCAATGCATCAAATAAGCAGATGTTTCTTGCATTCTAAGACTAATTCAAAACAGAACATTTTAACTGGTTCTTTTAAAAACAGTTTTATTTTATGATACCGAAACGGCAATTTACAAGCAATATGCACATTACCCCATTTACTTTTTTATGGCTGTAATCAATTTGAATTTTTTTTTCAATAGAATAAAAAAACATCTTATGTATATATTTTTATCAGTTACCATTAGGATGTCTACCTACTCTGCTACTATTCAGATTCGGATAATCATTATTTATAAGTGGGGGCACACGAAGTTGCCCGGGATTGACTGATGATCAAGGAAAGCTCGACACTCACGTATTTTTTTTTATTGAAATCGATATCGAGGATGCACCCCAGGTTTAACTCCAATCGATTAGTTCCTGCTCTAGGTGAGCACTACCGACAAGAAGCATTGCCTACCTTCCCCGCCGTATTATTTCCACAATAAATCATAATGTACGTGCGCTGTAGAGAATTTATTGTTGCTTTATTAAATCATTTTTTATATACAGTGGCTTGAATTAAAGTTAAAAACGCAGAAATAAAGCCTCATGCTTCAATTGTGCTTTTCAAGGAAACATTCATTTAAAACGCACCTTTCTTATATCCTACTGTTGATTTTATATGCCTTACCTTACTGCTTGTGCGGGTTGAAACATCTCACATGCGCTTGTGATTTACGGCTATGTAAGATTTTAAGTTTGATCAAAATGGTATGGATTATCGGATTATTTCGACTATCGATCATCGATACTTATTCAATCATTCCGGTACGAAACATATCTAAGAACACTGTCAGCTACATAATATACATTTTGCGAAATTTCATAAAGATCGGTTCAGGACGAACTCACATACCCACACAAACTCAAACTCGAAAATATCTACGCAAGTCTGGAATGTATACTGAATTTTAAGTGGGAACAGGGAGTTTTTTCTTGTGTTTTCAGTCCTGATTGCATAGAAATTTTAAGTCATTTTTTTTAATTTATTCCTACCGCAATTTGTCTGAAACCTTCAATAGCAGGAAACAATCAATAGATGCCCTTGCTTTTTTTCTCAAAAAGCAAAGGATAGTATCTGTTCTATTACTATTCTTTTCCGGTTCCCTTTCTTGGTCAGTAATGCTGATATCCTTCTAGACTTGGTAATTAAAAAAAAAAAATGAAAATCCTAAACCAGCGCTGCTCTTTTAAGGAAATTGGATATTTGAACATCAAATTCAGACCTTGTGCGTAAATAGGTCATCCTGGTGCTGAGCACCTTTATGTCATTCTGGCGCTGGGCATATGTCGACATGAACATTGCCCTTCTCAATAAACATGTATTACCACTAGGTCATATTGACAATTTTTCTTAGAAATACTCTATATTAAGCGATATTCAGCATAGTCAGTCATTAGATTGTTGTACTAAACATCAGGAAATGTAAATCCGTAATACACCGGGCAACAGACTAACATATAGTGGCAATGCTCCTCTAATACAATGTATTTATGCCCTCAGATAATATGAAAACACATGACAATATGTGGACTTCAAGAATATGGCAAAAAAAGAACCGGCTTAGAAATTTGTTAGGTGGTACTCTTTCCTTTTTTCCCTGTCATTTGTTTCCTAAAAAAACGGAAATTACTAGCTTCCCTCTGCTCTGTCGTCATTTATATAGAAAGTGCTTATCTAACCCTCAATCTTTGTCCCCTCCCCTCATTTCCAAACATGTGCAAAAAATATCTCGTATAGCTAAAACCACTATCAAGAATTTTCCCACTCGCTATCCTTGACCAAAGATTATTAGAACCGACCGCTCGTGGACCTTGCTTCTGTAAGCCTGCTTTCCTGCTAACTAAAATATGGTCGTTTCGAGTTCAATTTTAACACGTTCTTGTAAAACAATCTCCTTAAATAATAAAATTATCTCCAATTTCTAAAACTAACACTTATTACACTATTATCCCAAACACTACAATACACTCATTAACCCTAATGTTTATTTAAGAGTGTAGGATAAGTAACTCGAACACTTTGTTAAGTAACTTTCTGTGAACTGCTTTAATGCCATGCAGAGAAGTTTTCATCAACTAGGCGTTAGCTATTGCTCAAAATATTATAATGACAAAGCTAAACTGGATACTCTTTTTCGAGGATCTTATATATATATATATATATATATATATATATATATATATATATATATACAATTTTCAGAATGTGAGAGATTTTATAATTATTTCTAAAAAAAAAAACAACGTCGCAGCCTACAATAGCCATGACAGCCAACGGGAAGTTCAAGACTCGAGTTTCGCCCTCATTTGGCTCATCAGTTAGACATATCCGAACCCGGTATTCTAAAACTCAAGTCTCTTTCATGTGAGGCAAGCACTCTGTCAACTGAGCAAACGCCCCCCCCCACGAAAAATGCTATATACTAACACAGATCAAATAAACCTCGGCGAATACCGACTGTGGGACGCAGCTACACATACAAACACACACACATATAAACACACAAACATATATATATATATATATATATATATATATATATATATATATATATATATATATATATATATATATATATCATACACTCCACGAGAAGTAAATCAGGGGTAGAATAATGATATAAACACATATGAATATATTTTGATGTGATGCAGTGTGTATAATATCAATATTTACTGACATTATAAAAAATCACGTTCCTTGACTCTTCACTTTACCGATTACAGAAACACGAGTTGTGAAAATTAAAAAAAAAAAACGCTTCACAAAATATTAGAGACGGCAAAAGAAGAGAAATATCAAGCAAAAAGAATGAGATCAGATAAAGAGAGAGAGAGAGAGAGAAAGAGAGAGGGAGAGAGAGGGCGGATTGGAGAGAAAAAAGAGAAAGCAGGTACAAATCTACTAGAATCACCTCAGAACTCATCACCGCCTACTTGTCGGTGCTCGAAGCTTACTATCGCTCCACGCTTCTAATTGCTGTCATATGTAGCCGCATTAGAGATCAAGTTACCTTCTGACGAAAATGACGTCACTGCTCCACTTCTGTCATTCACCGGCATCAGATTTCGACCCCACACCTGTCAATCACCCAGTGTATTCATCATTCATTCTGTGTCCCTTTTAACAAAGCTATTATTCCACCAGTCATTGAGAGACTTATACTCACATGCTACATTCCATACAACTAGCAACATGAATAAAATATAGACTAGATAAATATGCGAATAGTGTAAATGCTACTATGAATAATGAAATGTATCCGTGATGAGTATATTGTATGCCTGTTTTGAAAAGCGAACACCACCAACCCAACTTCTTTGATGCTGTCAGCATAATTAATTAAGATCTAGAAAGGGAAGGATGAAATAACGTTCCATAATAAATGACGTTTTATGTTCTCCCGACAAAATAAGACAACCTGTCTTCTTGCTGGTGTATCCTTTGATCATACAGGGCAGCAGATAATGAATAAAGAGAGGAAATAATAATAATAAGATGACTTTATTTTCTTAACATGCGTCTATTTGATCTATGCGTTTATTGATGAAGTTATATTGGATAATTGACGTGGGGCAGACAAACACATCAGTTTTTTTGTTTTTTTTAACTCAAGCGCATTACAAGAAAGGAAATGATACTTTGACCTGAAGTGACATTCCAATAAAAATTATTCCCAATTTATTAAAAAAAATAACAAGCATCCAATATTTTTTTGGCATTTGATTTAAATGGGATCATGTTGTAACCTTCAGAGAAGTTTTAGGATAGTAATGTGTTTCAAAGGCGGGATGCTTTAAAATCTACCTTGTATAATAGGCACATACTATGATGTTTTCCGGTTTAGCAGAATAAAACGAAAGGTTATTGTCTATTTTTTTACAACGAAAAGTAAGAAATTGAAGCTCAGTCGAAAACCTTCGATAAAAATAACGAGAGAGAGAGAGAGAGAGAGAGAGAGAGAGAGAAAGAGAGATAGAAAATATAGACACCCGTCTAGCTGAAAGCACTGTCCAAAATTTTCCTCACTCTTTATTTGTGCCGAAACGAAAACGTAGATTCCATGAACAAAGCTTCTTTCTTAGGAGTGCACGCTTTTGGAACTCTGTTTTGTTTGCATGCTTTCCACCTGACTACAACCTGGATATCTTCAAGTCAAACATAAACACATTCCTGATGTACCGCCCTCTTAAGTAAGAAACGTTATCAAATCTCCAATACTAACGATTACTACGATACTATCCGATTGATTACTGTACACACAATAACGCTTATCCCCGAGTGGCCTCCGGGCCTTAATAAGTGGTGACTATCTTTAAAAAGAAAGGGACTCACTTTCCAAAAAGCAAAGTGCGGTGCCTTTTCTGATGCTACGTTTACTATTTTCTGTTTTCAGCCAGTGAAGCAGAAATAATTCCGAGCTTAGAAAATTTACAATTTTTTTTCAATACGGGATGACCCTCTCGAGTAACAGAGCGCCTATAGGCGCGTGTGAAAATAGCAGCATCAGCTGCCGGATAGATGGCAAACGAAAATATTAACAGTAGCAGCCGTTAAAGCAAGTGTGCAAATAAGCAGCTTGTGTTACATAAAAAAGGGGGGAAAATACTCTACCTGGTCGGCAGAAAAGCAAAATTCGCACTGATCAGAATGGACGTGTAAAAGTTGAGGTCGGGAAAGCGGTGTCTTGCGATGGTGTAGAGTGGCAGCGATGAAGACGTTTTAGATAAGCGCGTGTTTGAGTGAAAAAGCTTTGGAAAAAAAAAATGAAATGCGTTGTTCAGACATTCACAGCTTGGATCTAACCCGAACTACTTCAGTGTGACGACCATTCGACTTAAGAAAACAGCTTCGTGTCATCATAAGAGGACGTATCTTAATAAAACCTTTTTTGATACGGTCATCAGCCTTCTTATAGAAGGAACACAGATGAAAGTTATTTAATCCTAAGTCGGTCTCATTATCCTGTCGCCGTTTGACAAGATTTTCTTTCAATCAGCCTCATATGTGTGCCAGTCACAGAACCTGTATACAAACGCCATCCTACACTTTCATCTTTTGCCGACACAAGCAGCATTTTTACAAATATTTGATTAAAGTTCAATTAAATGCGGTGGTCACGTCTTGTATGGATAATTGGGATTCACGAGATGGTACCATGAAGTTTCCATGGTTACTTAAAGAAAGTCTGAATAATAAACATACAACTAATCTATTACTACTAATGGAAATTTCTTCTCTATGACAGGTACTCCTTAATTTTCTCATATATATATATATATATATATATATATATATATATATATATATATATATAGATATATATATATATATGTGTGTGTGTGTGTATGTGTGCGTGTATATGTGTGTGCATATGTGTGTGCATATTTATGTGTGTATATATGTTTATATATATATGGGTGTGTATATATGTGTGTGTGTATATATATATGGGTGTATATATGTGTGTATATGTGTATATATATGTGTGTATTTATGTGGGTATATATGTTTGTGTGTATGTGTATATATATGTATATATATTTGTGAGGGTGCATATATATATATGCGTGTCTGTAGGGGTGTGCATATGTATTACATATACATGTATATATATATATATATATATATATATATATATATATATATATATATAGGCTGTTTATTATTAAAAACATTATTTACATATACGCATACATATTTCAGTGGAATCTCAATTCTAAGAGACCATTTAATCAGACAAAACGAAAAGTGACGTTTTAGAAACGGGAACAAAGTTTACACTTGTTTTTATAAAATATATTCGATTGTGTTTTCGTCTTTGAAAGAGGGGACATAGTTTGAGAAGATGGATAGTACAGGTTCTGAAGGGAGATGTGATGAAATTAGGGTGTAGGTCAGGACAAGAGTGAGGGAAGAAGGAAGGAGTACGGTCCTGTGTGATCAAGCTGTTGCAACGGGGAAGTATTGGTTTCATTTTATCTTGCGGTTGTTTATTGGCGTAAGTTTTTGCAAAGACGGGCTGATCTGCTAGTATAAATACAAATCAAACAAATTTACTTATTTAAGAATAACTACAGGTTGTTGCTTAGAATGTATTTCTTCGATCGAACTTGATAAAAAAAAAACATCGTGGATTCCTATTTCTTGTTTTATTATATTAGTTCACATATCATCTTTATATAGCAGTTACCACTTTATATTTAAGGCAGAGAAATATTTGTAAAAGGTTGTGTAGGAAACACTCTATTCTTTCAAACGGATGATACATAACAATAGACTTGAATTACGTATTACTTTTATTGACAGAACATACACATATTTTAAGCAAAAATGATTCGATTATAACTAATGATAGATCGGTTCTTATCTAATCTGGGAAATGTTGCGCATATGAGCAGACTTTTAGAATTTTCGGATAACCATAAAAAATAATGATGAATGCGTTTGCATATAGTTTTATGGGTAAAAACATGACAAATTATATTAGTAGCAAAAATAATTCACTTTAACTAAAGCGGAGTCACTGTATATCTACTTCGGTTGGGAATATTTGTAAAATAGACACGAAAAATATTAATGCAATGCTTTTTATGTTAATATTTTTGATTCAATGTGTATTTAGATTAATATATCTCAAGTTTAAAATAACACCATGTAGATTCTCGTAGGTTCCAAACCCGTATATTTTTATTAGAACAAGTAATGTCTTCGTCTGTTATCGTCCGTAACCGGGAGACTTTATTCTATCTCTGCTGTCTTTCTTTCCCCCCGAAACTGGCTTTACCGTCAATCTCGGGTGTAGCAGTTACTGGCTTCTTGAGCTATATAGTCTAGCCGGGATGATATGGACGGTAGTTGCTGCCCGTAAAGCAGTCCCCATCTCTCCACGAAGCTAGAGGACACAAGAAAAAGAAAAAAATCGATACTACTTGGCACTAATTGCACCACGAGAGTTGCCGGTAATGACACTATAAAGTCAGACTGATTTGGGGTATCCATCCCCGGATTTTCTGTTCGTGTTTACTCCCTAAATCATTATACTGCAGAGATAATCCCGCAATAAAGCGGAGTCATTCAATGAAAGTTACTTTCTCTAAGCTGTGTTACCAACCAAAATAAACGAACCGCATCTGCTCTTAGTGACTGGGTTTAAGGCGCTAGTTGATCGTCTTTGTCTTTCTTCTAGTTAATAGAAGCATATTCACCAGACTTAGTAGCTAAGCCACACGATGAGGCCAGGACGTGGACTGGGTTGTCAGAGGCTATTTTATGTGTGTACTATATAGGCAAGTCTAGGGAGAGGAGGCTTATTCGCACTATGATCCTCGGTTGTGACAACCTTTGAAAGTACAGCTCGAGGCATGCGTATTCTGACTATTCCTGTTTTGTCAACTAATTCCGTTAGAGTAGGAACAATGAAACTCGGTACAATTCGTTCTACCATATATAGATTTATATCTACATACGTTATATAGATGGTGTATTTATATATTGTATATAGATGCCTAACACCCCCCCAATTACAAGATGTAATTCATCAGACTGGATTTTACACAAACAGTTCTTTTTTTTTAAATAAATTGTGTGTGTTTCTAACTATTAATAATTAAATCTTATTGCATACATCTTAACCGGTTTTAGTTGGAAATATTAAATTATAATACCTAATACACTTAAACAGACAGGTGAGGTTTATATTATAGCATGTTACTTATTTGGGTCCGAATAATTTTTTTGCTTTTCATTTTTGTTTTGTCGACTTCTTCTAGTTTCAAAGATTTTTACAATTAAAAAGATCGCACTGGTAATGTGCATTGGACATTGGTCAGAAACACATGTTAAAACTATAAAAACAGACGCAGGTTGAATTTCACGTGGTCTAAATTTTCGTTTTACCCTTTTTTTTTTACATATGTTAGACAAAATAATGGAACCACCTTGTTCATTTGGTATCAATTAATAGGTGTTTGTAACCTAGAAAAATATAAATATTGATACGTTGGTTCCATATTTACAGCAAAATACATGATCCCAGGAATGTTTACAGTGTCCTTGAAAGGAAAAAAAATCACTGGTGCAATATACCCCCCCTTTCTAAGACTTGTCATGTATAGATAATTCAGTTTCACAATATTATATGCTCTGGGTAATAAAGAGCACGGTGTTGATTTGGACTTACAAATTGCTTAAAAAACAAAAATACAGACAAATCTTTATAATGCATGTATCCGTCATGGAACAAAGTTGTCAGATTCACACAATTCGCGTAAATTGATCAAGTATTATTTTTTTAATTAAAAAAAAATCAAATTATATTAGGAAGCCATGAGTAGACCACATTTTTATATTTTACCCAAATTCAAAAGTGGTCATTCAATTCCACAACAGAGATTGTGCTTATATTCAAAATAAGTGAAACTTTTTCATCACTAAAATCATAAAAGTTGATTTTCTTGGTCGATTTACATGATGTTTAGAATATGACATATTTGTTTCGTGACGAGTATGTACATTATAAAGATTATTCTGTACTTTTGGTTTTAATCAAGTGTAAATCTAAATGCACAATATATCCTTTATTACTAAGAACATCTAATATAGTGCAACTGAAGTGTCCTGATATGAACAGTCTTGGAAAGGGTCAAAAATAGGTTCTGCCTCAGTGCATTTTTTCCTATCAAGAGCCCTGTGGATATTCGTAGAACCACAACTGAAAGAATAATATCTTGTTGAAAACAGGAAACCAACACATCTGTATTTTTTAAATTTTTATAAGATCATTTTTTCTGGAGCTGATGTCATGCTCTCTGGGTAGGTTTTTCGATGAAGGGTTGTTCTTCGACTGGCTATTGTTTCCTGGTCTGTATCGTTGTTATCACCTATTATTTAATACAAAATGTACCAGGTGTTTCCATTATTTTGTTCAAACCCTGTATTTGTTCTTTTAAATATGCGCATATTACAATGAAAATGAGTTGGAAAATATCAAACTTCTAGACAGTGTCTTATAGTTACGCGTTTGCGCAAGTAAACTAGTATTTATAATTGTCCTTATTCATCAGCCATCGACGTGTCTTAGGTAATTATGTCAATCTTGCTTTTTGTTTTTGTCTTAATTGAGGCAAATGAGTGGTCGGAATATCCCAGCGGTTAGATAATAGGGTAAGAGCACAGTTCGGGTTACCTGGTAAAATAATGTAGACGTCTTGCAAACTGGCTATCAAAATGAGTAACACGAGTAGGTTCGTTAACAATCTGCGTAAGATCATAGTCAAGGGAGAACTGATAACCAACTTCCTTTCATATTCTGTTTTATTTAAAACCATTCAATATCGTGGACAGATCTCAACAGATATAGATGTTGACTGAGAATGCGCAGTCAGGATGTGATCAGTTTGATTTACGATACTCTCAAAGATAGTGACACCATCATTATGTGGTGGGTTATAGCGAATAGATATTGCCACTCACAGACACTACTTTAAAGAACATTTTGGGTCTTCTTTGGAGATTTCATTATCGTCAAAAAATCCATAAATTTGTTGGCACATATTCCTTCTCTGAGGAAGTCATGAGGGTTAGCTTTGAAAATTAATCTAGAATAACCTTTGATAGAAAATGATCCAAAAAGCAGTTACGCCAAGGCCTGTTTCACAAAGGACAACCATGGCCCATTTAGTGTCCCGTATTAGATGAAAACCACGGTAAGGTTAACATTTAGACCCTTCCCTTGATCTAAAAAGACGAGAGCTGATAGTTGAGGTCTGGGTTGGAAATTGGGGTCATGCGTTTAATGTTTTTTTAAAACTTCTTTGTGGTCAAGAGGAGGTTAGGGAGTTTTATGAAACATGAGAACAGAATAGAGCATAGGAGGAAAGAAAGTGGAAGAGAATAGCTTGATTTCTCTGGACCAATAATGTAGAAAAAGTCGTAACATTATCCACTGATATGGCGTCGAGATGTGCCACCAGAAACTACTGCATAGTCCAGCACCCATACACCAAAATGCCATACACATCCCCCAGTGCATTGCTCCTGAGAACATGGCCGCGTTCTTAGGAGTAAGACTAAGGCCTCTCTCTTGAATTATCAAGCGGATACCGCCAGCCAAGTTACAATGTTTACCTTCAGCAACCTTATAAATGAAAGGTAAACAAGTGTAGGATAAAAAATGGAAATAAGACTAAGAAAGAAGGTCGCCTCCACTTACTTCTCATTCAAATCTGCCGAACATTAGGAGATTTTTTCTCTCATCTCTGTAAAAAGCATCGCTTTTTGAGATATAAAGACTAAGAGGCAACATATGGGGAGAAAGATAAGGAGTTGCATGGCTGCCGACAAAGCAAAAACGAATGTGCGTAATAATTAACTCTTTATTAAAAAAAAAATGAAATTAAAAAAAACTTATACCAAGTATTGGTCACGCGGATCTTTGCCAGGAAATAAAAATAATGCGTCCCTCGCCATTTTATTCATTCGGACAAGATTTAGTATTTGCACCCGACAAATTATCACTCCTCGCTTCGTTTTAAGAGGACTCATGCCATGCAGTAAAACGTAGATATACTTTTATTAAATGAACAGGAGTTGTACATCTAAGCATGTACAACTCTTGTTCATTTCATAAAAGTATATCTACGTTTTACTGCATGGCAATAAGCATCAGTGTTCACTTAATGTATATCCAATTTGTTTCTAATTCAGTAACGTTCAACGATTTTAACATCAGATCGTGTATTGGTTTATTGGGTACATCGTATTAATCGTTGCATTATGGGATGGATTACGCTTATTGCATCTGATTTGGGAAAGAGTTCTTGCATGTCTTTTGAGGAAATTAAATTTACGTTATCAAATTATCTTTTGTATTACGTTTATTTCTGCCGGTTCCTTTCTTTTTTGAGCATAATAAAATTAAATCAGATCTTAAGATGCGAGATTTGTACTACACACACACACACACACACACACACACACAATCATACTTATATATATATATGTATACACATATAATATATAATATATATAATATAATATATATATATGTATATATATATATATATATATATATATATAATGTATATAAAATACACATACCGTTTCATATGCATATGTATGTATATAATATATAATATGTGTATGGGTAAATATAGATGGTTGAATATACGAGGTAAAATAATGAGCTGAATATATTTATGTATCATGAGTAGGTAAATGTATATATATATATATATATATATATATATATATATGGGTAAGTAGGTAAATGTATATATATAGAGAGAGAGAATTAAAGAGAGAGAGAGAGAGAGTCATGACACATACATATATTCAGCTATATTTTACCACGTATATTAATGCAGGTTTATATATATATATATATATGCATATATATATATATGCATACATAAATTATATATATATATATCACATAATATATAGAGAGATAGATATGTAAAGGGATATGCTTATATATATATATATATATATATATATATATATATATATATATATATATATATATAGGGAAGAGAGAGAGAGAGAGTAGTACATAGAACTGTTGCTATAAATACATATACTATCTAATATTATCCTTTTTATAATAAAGATGTATACAATTATATTGAGTGTAATACAAACTCACATACAAATACACACACATATACACACAAACGTACACCCACACATATATATGTATATATATATATATATATATATATATATATATTTATATATACTAGTTGTATGTCAGTTAATTATTAGAACATCGATACGTAATTTTTTTTATTAAGGAATTATTACCTATATAACTGCTAATATATTAAACGATATGTGATATATATATATATATATATATATATATATATATATATATATATATATAAAGATGCTTTTCAAGGTTGGTTCTAATGATAGGTAGTTATTTTTACATTGATGATCGTGTAAGCGTAAAAACTTGTGTCTGTATGTAAAAAAAAATAAATTATTATAAATATTTTTTATAATTATCAACCCCTTTAAGAAGTCTCATGTTGTGGGATTGTCTGTGTCATTATAACTTATACAACCAGCTAGCGTCGACGCAATGCCTACGACGATTCCTACTCGCCGAACTCACTAGATTCTTAATGTACTCGCTTGAATTCGGCGTTTTATAGTTTTAATACCCTTTATTTTCTTGACAATTATTTGGTTGCTCTGAGATAGAGGGCCTGGAAAATTAGCGAAAGGTGACTTCATGGCTTGATTCGAATTTTTTGACCAGCAAGATTTTTACTTTACACGGATTATTGCGTAAGCATTATAAACTGGTTTCTTCAGGTGAAAGTAAATATATATTATTTAATCATAATCACACACACACACACTGATATATATATATATATATATATATATATATATATATATATATATATATTATTCTTTAAAAACCTATCTAACAATTAGCTTGTAATCACATGATTTACAAAATATTACTGGCAGTAATATTATATAATTATTATCCCATCTTAATAGGAATTGCTCGATATACAAGATAGAGAAAAGAAAACAAATTATAGTGATTCAATGAAATTTAGAAAAAAAAACTTGAAAGAATGTTTAAGTTTTATATCAAAGATTTTTAATTATTCTAAGTAAGACAAAAATACTTTAGACATTTTATCTCGTTAGCCTATAGGGTTTCGATGTCTACCATCTCTTCAGACTAGAAAAGTTTAGCAAATAATTTTAATGGTATTCACCCTATTTGATAAAGTCAGTGAGACATTGAAAGTCATAATCAAAAATTGATTTGTTAGAAGTCATATAGCAAGGGAAATTAAAGAAAAGGATATAAAGGTTTAGTTCTAAATTGCGCGGTAAAATACAAGTGATTGTTATTAAAATCAATGCGGTAATGAGAACCAAGCTTCATATTGGGTAATCCACACCACAAAGTAGAAATCTAAGTTGGGCCTATTTCTGGTGTAATTCTTCTTTACGGTACGGTGAAAAACTTACACGTATATATATATATATATATATATATATATATATATATATATATATATATATATATCGTTATATATGTAAGGTTAGATGGTGACCTTAGGTAAGTATATATATATATATATATATATATATATATATATATATATATATACACGTAGATTCTTTGTTGTTTTAAACGATATTGGGGTCAGTGTCTTCACCTTGAAAATCGGATGTTATTTATTTATTTTTGAAAAAGTAATCTGCATTGATGCATGTTTCCCTACCCCTCTTCAGCGTACCCTGACTGTTACTAGGGCTCGAACCCTGGACCTTATGTATTTCAGTCCAGCGTCAAATCCATTACGCTATGATATCATAGATGATTTACTGTTTACTTTTCGTCGTTTATATATTTATGTATTTTTTGTTGTTGATTTTTTAAAACGATATTGAGGTTAGCTTCTTCACCTTGAAGAGCGGATGTTTATTTTTAGAAATGGTCCTAAATGGACGAAAAATAATATTTTTTAAATTTATTTTTGAAACAGTAATCTAGGTACATACATGTACGTAGATTACTGTTTTTAAAATAAATACATAACTATACATATATATATATATAAATATATATATATATATATATATTATATATGTGTGTGTGTGCGTATCTAAGCGTATATATATATATATATATATATATATATATATATATATATATATTTATATATGTGTGTGTGCGTGGATATATTATTTGAATTTATTAAATACGCGAATGTTTATCATCCTGAAACTTCTTTAATAAGATTACTTGGATATTTTATTTACATATATTTAAAGTATTTTTACGCGCAATAATTTCTCAATCGACACGATTTCTAGGTATCACTTGTCATCAGCATGTCTACACTTTCATAATAGGTATTAACTTCACAACACAACGGCAGTCTACCGATTGAGTTGTTTTGAGTTCGATCCCTAGGCAGAAAATATAGTCATTGCTGGAAGCAGGTGAGACTAAGATAACACGTTCCGATGCATAAATTTCATGCACATAAGAAAGTTGAAAATATAAATATGTGAGTATAAAATCAATAAAAATATAAATATTTCCATAAAAAATACTTTTCATACAAAAATAAATAAATAAAAAATAAAGAGGCGACGGAATCACCCTTCGTTGCATTTGGAAAACAAAATTTATTACGAATATTTAGCCTTTCAAAACTGTTTACATCGCCGTAAGATAACAGCAACAAACCTTATATATATATATATATATATATATATATATATATATATATATATATATATATATATATATATATATATATATATATCACATATATATTTATCTATGGGTATACATGCGTATATATATGTGTGCGTATGTATATATATATGTATATATATACATATATATATTTAAATATATATATATATATATATATATATATATATAAAATAACATAAAATATCATTTAACCTAGGTTTAAAATAGGTCAGGACGTTCCCTGGTAAAATAGCAAACAAAGGGAGGGTTTAACCGGAGATAAGCTGGGCCTTTGTCCGGTAAGTGCCTGCTCATTGGTTGATAAGGGCGGGTGCGGTTGAAACTAGTAAGCAGATTGCTTACTAAAAACAAGAGAAAACCACAAAATCCTCGCATCAGCCTGATAAATCCTTGCAAGGATCAACGCGAAATGTTCTGTGTAGCTTAATTGCCATATATATTTTATAACTTACTGTATATATATATATATATATATATATATATATATATATATATATATATATATATATATATATATATACATACATACTTGCTATAAATAATTTAGAAAATTATTTATACAAATACGGTTTGATAACGCATTGTATTCATAAATGTAAATGTTTTCATATATTTTGCCTTTATTTATATGTTAATGGATTATATTGTGATTGTTTTCACAACGTGTAGCCATATATTCTTTGCTTTCTATATAAATTTACACAAAGATGCGTTCTTATTCCATTGAGTACAGTTATATCGACACAGTAAGTATTAACTAGATGTCTTCTTTTGTGGAGTTAAACATATTATGTAATGGGTTATTATTAAGATGGTGTATATATTTGTATTGTTGTTCATGTTCGTATAAGAAAGTCTTAGTGTGATATCTAGTGGTTGCCTTAGGAGTGTTCATGTGTTGAGTGTTCATATATCTTACAATGTTCCTGTTTGTGATACATGTTAATACAAGAGAGCCGACGGCTTGTAATACACAATGAGATGAGATTTGCTATATAGATAGATAGACCGAGAATTTGTGCGTTTGGCATTTATGCTTTTGACATTTCTGTGTGAACGGGAGTGTCTCTATACATATTGATACATATATTTCTTCCCTATTTTTGAGATGATGATTTTCACAAAGTAATTATAAAATAGAATGACGATACCTTTTCTGTTGAATCACAACACGAAGACGCAGATACAAAAAGATGACGGCGTCCTTTATTTCATGACCGGTCCATGATTTCGCTTGAGGAAGTTTCTTTACATGGCTTTCTCTTCTCTAACCTTTCGCTTTCAAGGTTCGACGTCAGAAGCCGTCTCTGACCTCTCTCTGTCTCTGTCTCTCTCTCTCGGCTCCCTCTCCCCGACTCTTCTCCACTTCTCCCAGACTGCATCTAAAACTCTACCTATATTGAGAACGTCACACCATCGCATGACTAAACATGTGCTCATAAAGCACGTTAGTTAACATGCGTCACGTTGCCAAACTTGATATGACCCCTAGTTCAGTAACCTATTTCTCAATTAACCATTTTATAAAATGTGTTTAGAATTAAAATTGACGATTAAATTCCTTATTTTACTTTTCACAGAAACAAATTTCATCATTACATTCCTTTTACAATAACAGATATGTAAACTAAACAATTGCCAATCCGCAGTCCTTATTTCAATAACATTTTGTATTTATTTTAACTTATGACTGGAATTTTCAATTCCCAATCTAGCTTCAAAAGTTCTAATCCTTGACTATCCTATTTCATATTTACATTTAACTAATTCCCTATATGTTTACTTACATGAAAAAGGGGATATCCCTTTATCATGTAACAAACTGAATACACACACAAAGTCACGAACATTCACGCACGCACACACAACTCTTTATACATATTTGTGTAGGACGTCATAAAATGTGTTTAGCATATAACCAAAGCTTGGAACAGTAGCTTAATTTGTCTAATGCAGTAAAGAGAAAAATATCTATTGATAAAAAACAATGCCTTAATAGATGCTGGAGCTCGCCTGAATTGAACGATACTTACTCTAAATCAGTAAGCCATAAGAGGGAGAGAATTTTAAACGAAAAGCGAAAAGGGCAAGATACTCATAAAGCGTAAGTCCGACATAAAAACTGAGAGAACGAAAGAGATATTGCGAAAAAATATACTTTGCGTTTATAGATTAAAGGAGGTCGGAATAGTAGCGCAATGAAACAGCTAATGTATCGTATATAGGTAAAGAGATTGAATGGGAAATAGATAGATAGATGGAGAGAGAAAGAGAAAGAGAGAGAGGGATAGAGAAAAGTATAGAGAGGAGACATATGACTGATATATAATAAGGCCAGACATTTTCTTATAAAGATATATATCGACTGTAAACGCCGTGGTCATGTATATATATATATATATATATATATATATATATATATATATATATGAAGGATTAGCGTCCGTCTGTGTGCGTGGGGGCCGTATATGCGCGGGCGCGCACGCGTGTGTGTGTGTACAACACCCCTACAGCCCACACCAGGGGCCGATAATGACAATACCTTGCATGATGATGCTCCTCCATCGAGAGTTGGAGCACACTATTTTCAAAAGTAAAAGTCTAATATCAAGGTAACAGATTATGTATTATGTGTGTTTGTATGTATGTATGTGTCGCCAAAGGGCGAATGAACTCTTTTTCTGGGTCAACGGCCAACTAGCACCGTGTATATTTCTGTGTGTGTATATGTGTATTGGGGTAGAGAGGTCTCCCGTAAGCCGTGGTGAAGGCAACCTTTTTAGGAGAAGCAAATCTCTGATTTAAAAAAAAAAACATAAAGCGGAAGACCAGTACCCGCATTAAGCTGGTCTGCAGTTTAATTTGTTGCTGGCTATCTTGCTCTTGCTTGTTGCTGGATCTTAACATTTTTTACCGAGAGAGAGAGAGAGAGAGAGAGAGAGAGAGAGAGAGACTAAGCTGTCGTACAAAGCTAAGACTCTGTAACATCATATTTGTATAGATACTCCCTCGGACATTTGGGCTCATGGATTTTAAATGTCTGAAGGAGTGGCACTCGTCTGACAAGACGTTGCAATCATCATGTATGCATGTATGCTCGCTTACAGTCCTAGATAACTGGGCCGATTATGATCAAACCTGAACATTACTTTTAATCGATAACCTCAAATATTAAGGTCATATTAAGAGCGACTATTATAGCATCCACTTACTGGAAAGTACAGTAAAGTACCCTACTAACTGCGGATATTTATGCTAGTATTTATATATTTGGAAGATTTGAAGTCTTATTCGCGCGGGTTTAACAAGTGACATAACGACCTAGAAGATATTAGAAAATAAGATATATTTCCCGTGTCTTATTAGACTTGCCAAATGAGATACCGTCATGAGATTACATGATCAAACCATTTTGATTTGAGGAGAGATAAATCGAACGAATATTTTGTACATTTTATGGGAATACATGCGAGCGAAGAGGAGGCCACTTTCAATAGACTGATGGTATTTGCTGCCAAGAATCTAACGGCATCGATTGAATGAATTGCCGGATACAAGTAAGCAATAATACTGGTAAAAGCTCAAATTGCCTTGTTCAGCTTTTCATTTGTGACAGTCTGGGCCAACTTAATGTTCCTTTCTATCGTATTATTCTCCAAACAGCCAATCAAAGTCAAAAGAAATTAAGATTATAAATCGTTATATATATACATATATATATATATATATATATATATATATATATATATATATGTCTATATATGTATATATATATGAGTGTGTGCGAGTATGCGTGTGCATATATACAAATCTATATGTGTGCACGTGGATTTAATATATATGTATGTGTGTGCGTATATATATATATATATATATATATATTGGCATACATTTTAATATATATATATATATACGTATGCGTATACCTATAAATATATATATTTAGGTATACATATATATATATATATATATGTACATAAACACTTACAAGCATATACGTCTGTATGGATATATATATATATATATATATATATATATAAATATATGTATATATATAATGTGTATGTATATATTTATATATAAGATAGATATATCCATAGATATACACGCAGTCTTGCTTTAAAATTCCATGAACACCATATTTCACCTGTGTTCCCTGTCGCTTTTTATCCAGTTATATTTCTTATATATATATATATATATATATATATATATATATATATATATATATATATATATATATATATATATATATATATATATATATATATTATATTTCTTATATACATATATATATATTATATTTCTTATATACATATATATATATATTATATTTCTTATATACATATATATATATCATATTTCTTATATATACATATACATAAATATATGAAGCAATCCAATTTCTTTAGTAGTTTTATAGTTTAATCAAGGATGAATATATCAACTACAAATGGTTCAGTAATGTAACAGAACAGGGCATATTATATTTACTTAGCCCTGACATGTGAGTTTTTTTTTTTTATATTTCCTTAGATTTGAAGGCATCGATGGAAATACACATTAATAATGGAAATCTAGTTTATGACTCATGTTGTTTTTCTTTTACAAATGATAAATGTATACACACATATATATATATATATATATATATATATATATATATATATATATAAAGAGAGAGAGAGAGAGAGAGAACAGAGAGGCAGAGAAATAGAGACAGACAGACAGATAGATGGAAATAATTTTATTTAGATTATGACCTGTGATTCACACCTAAGTAGTACACTCACTCTCTTTTCCCCTCTCTCCCTCTGTCGCACTCGTTGTCTCTCTCTTTCTCTGGCTCTCTCTCTCCCTCTCTCTCTATATATATATATATATATACGTGTATATGTATACATATATACGTGTATATATATATATATATATATATATATATATATATATGTATATGTATACGTTTTATGGGAAAATATCCATATTCAATTATATTTCACCCGTTAATCATATTATCATGAAGCTCGATGTAACTATATACAGAACGACAAAAACATAACTAAACGACAAAATGTCTCTACTCTAAATCCAAAGGTGCTGTCTCAGTAACCTAAGATCAACATCTTAGAATTTTGCATATAGACCTTTTTTCATTTATATATATATATATATATATATATATATATATATATATATATATACATATATATATATATATATGCGTGTGTGTGTGTGTGTTAATATGTCTGTGAATTCGTGTGTGTATAATGGTACATATATAATATATGATTACTCATCTATATATTTTCTTTTAATTACAGGTGAGTAATCAGTTTCCTGTCCATTTCCTTAATGGCTTCTTCGGGTAAAGTATGTTTCTTGTCTGTTTCACATCAAATAACAATTACATCAGGCGGCATCCCTTCTATCGTCTCACTTGCAATTGCATCATTTCCTGTCAACGGCGAAATAATGTGCGCACTAAATGACTAAGGAGACAATAACCTGCGAGTTCACTATTTACGACACTATAACAGGCATCGCTCCGTCATCTGTGGCAGTTAATGTGTTCCAAGCTAATCAACAATGCATGAAAATTCGCAAAGCGGTGTAGATAACGCGTATTTAATTATTTAAATATGGCTGCAAAATGTCTTATGTGTATTAGATCATTAGGTAACATGAAAATTATAGCCAAAATAAAACACACGCACAAACACGTATATCTATACAGAGTGTCCATAAATTACGTGTAAAAGTATTAGATTGTGGAACAATTTATTTTAAAATCGCATTCGGCTTTATAGACCTCCTTTATATATATATATATATATATATATATATATATATATATATATATTTCTGTAGAAATATATTTTTCTTGTTATATATCAATCCTTATATAAGAATCTCAATGTGTTTACAGAGCAATATATACAATAAATGACAAACATTTATATTCCAAAATTCATGATGTTTACAATCTTATAGTGTATTCCTTTAAATCCGTTGGTTTCTACAATTCTTGACAATATCCGTTTCGTAGCGCAAAATGAATCACTTAATTATTATATCAATTAGTGAATCAATTGTCAACATCATGAATTTTGGAATATAAATTATTGTCATTTATTCTCTCTCTTTCACTCACTCTCTCTCTCTCTCTCTCTCTCTCTCTATATATATATATATATATATATATATATATATTGCTTTAAAAAGTATGAATGGAGTCATTATGGGTGAAGAAAAAAAAAGAAAAGAGAAACGGGAAATTGTATAGAGACAAATCGACTAAAAAGAATTATAGGTAAAAAAAAAAAGACATCGAATAAAAAAGGATCCATACGAAATTACGTGTAAAAAAAAAAAAAAAATTAGGGATCTAGAGGTTAACCTTTCGACCGACCCTTTTCAATAGATCTTGAAAAGGGTCGGTCGAAAGGTTAACCTCTAGATCCCTATTTTTTTTTCTCCCGTTTCTCTTTTTTTTTTTTTCTTCACCCATAATGACTCCATTCATACTTTTTAAAGCAATATTAAAATTGTGTACCACGAAACATCTGTTTATATATATATATATATATATATATATATATATATATATATATATATATATATATATATATATACGCACTTTGAGGTAATTGCACAAACTAGCTAAAAGTGCTATTTTAGCAACCTGTCTTGTAACGAGCACTTTTTGTTGCCGCAATTACGCCCAGATTGTGCGCAATACATCCAAGGTACGATATATACAGGGCACATTGTTTAAAAGACCATAACACCAAAATTTATTATAACAAAGAAAAGTTTCATACATCAAAAGACTCTGAACAAATGTAGAAACCAGCTAATTATTGAAAGTGTTCAAATTGCTTGCAATTGTGTTCCATGGAGGGCTAACAACGTCCTCTGATTTAATCGAATTCGTTCCTAATCAGTTCAATTGGTATGTGGCCACATGTTCTCTAAATGGTTGCTTTCAACTCTTTTATTGTAGCTCGTTTTGTGTTGTGAACCCTGTGTTTAAGATCCCCCGATCCCCCCACCCGCCTCTAAAAAAGAGAAGTATCTTTTTTGGAGGGGAACAAATCTTGTGAGTGTTGTAAGTATTTGACACTTCCTCTTCGTCCTAACTATCTGTTTCGCAAGTGACTACCAAAATATCCTCTTACGCCATGATGATAGTGTGGAAGTGTTCCGTACTGCTGTCAGTGGCGTTATTTATTCTTAACCATATTGTGGGAATGTGACATAACGTATTTATATCGCAAGTTAATATAATTTAAAAAGTATATACCTTTTACTGCGACATCTTCCCCCCCTCTCTCTCTCTCTCTCTCTCTCTATATATATATATATATATATATATATATATATATATATATATATATATATATATTGTGTTTTGCGTACATAAAGTTGTAACATGAGATAAATCATTGGTACCGCCAGTTTCAAGCCCGATAATCAGGAACGTTTTAAATACCCATATCAAACTCTTTTTAACCAATAGTCATCAATTATATGCATATATATATATATATATATATATATATATATATATATATATATATATATATATATATATATATATACCCACAAAATTTTTACATTGATGGAGGGGGCTTAAAACTTGCTGCTAGAAATCAAAATCATCTGAAATAACAAAAAGGGGCTTGATTCCTAACATTCCCCTCGTTATATCTCCCCTCTTTAGGAAATATGTAATATCATGAATATACCTTGTATTATATAATCTTTATACAATCTGAAATTAACTTTATGTATGAAACCTTAAGAGGGGAGATATCACATATAAGAAAAATTAGGAATCAAGTTTTCTCTCGCGCTTATTTCAGCCCATTTAAAACCCTAGCAGCAAGTTTTTGTCTCCCTTCCATCAAGGTCAAAGGTTTGGGGAAATACTAGATATTTTGTAATTCATATGTAAATCTAGGGGAAAAATGACTATAATTAAAATATTGCTAAAGGTACAATATGTTTTCTCCCACAAAAGATGCTTTAAAATTAACAGTATTAAATGGTTTTGAGGATGCTAAAAAACGCAAATAATAGTTAATTCTCAATAAACTAGTACTTTCAAATTATTGTTTTAAATATTAGGGGTCACTTTTCTTTATTAATTAAATGTCAAATTGAACACTTACTATATAGCAAACTTTTTTGGTATATATATATATATATATATATATATATATATATATATATATATATATTGGTGTATATATTAATTTTTTAAGGGGTGATTATTATTTGATTATTGTGGTATGGTAGATCAACACAAAACCTTCCTTAAAATTGTTTTCTATGGTTTACTTGTTTATTTACAAAGAATATTGCATTTCAATTTCCCGAAAATGAGTATTTTAAGGGATCAAGCTAAGTAATGTTTTCTGTTATAAGTGCTGGTCATTGCTTTACAAACAAGCGCGCATATTTTTGCTTAATACAGTAAAGATATTAATTTGCGGAAAAAGGAAATGCAATTTTCCTTTTAAGGACTCCCAAAAACCAAATTAAAAAAAATAAAAATTATAAATGCATACCGAATTTTAAATTCTGTACAAACAAATCCAATACCTTAACATAACAAAATAACATCTCCACACACCCAAACGTCAAAAAAATATTTTTAAAGCCGAAGAATATAAAAATCGATACAAAAAGAGCAACTTATCCGCCATCCTAACCTCAAAGCTAAAAAAAAGCAGCCAAAATCTCTACAACACTACCGACACAACTATAATAATGGCCGATAAATCACATATTTATACAATCTTTAATAAAACCGAGTATAACACGAAAATAACCAACATTCTCCGAGATACTATATACTAAATTTTACAAAGTCTTAATACAAAATATGTGAATAGAAATTTAAACCACTCACAAAATTCATACATAACAACTAAAATAAACAAACAAATTAAGCATATTATAACAGCAAACAACGCTGAAATCTAAACACTAAAACTTCCTAACATATTAGAATACTATAAACCTGCCTACATATATGAGAAAATTAAAATTCACAAAACAGAATACCCTCAAAGACCCATAATCTCTCAAATCTACAGGGAAACGTCGAAGTGAATTGTAAGTCACCTCATTATGGGGTGTTTTAGTTTTGTTCATAATATCTAAGAGCCTGTATTGAATCATAATTCATTGAAGTACTTACAAAATTAGGAGTGGTAGGAGATTTAGCGCCCACAGAACAAGAGCCGTTACTTGATAGATAATTCAGAGCATTTTTTGGTTAGAATCACTTTTTTGTACTTTGTTTAGAAAGAATATCACTATAACATAGGTCAACAATACTTAATTCATAGATGATATGACATATAGAAATATAATGTATTTAGAAGTTGTGGCATGTTTATTGGCGTTTGAGACTTAGTCTGCTATGATCGTTGTCGTCAAATGTTTTAGCAGTTGTTTATCTAGTAGCATTATAATGATTATCTACTAATTATTATTACGTTAGATTACAACATAAACCAACAGCATATGTAAGCATAAAAAGTGTGGAGAAAATTGCGTTACAGAAAGAGACGAGGTTTCGTAAACAAGTGCGACACTCAGGTTGACGGGAAGATGTGACATGTGGAAGGCGAAATGTATATTCATGACTCTTACGTTCTCTCTACCGCGGCAGACTTACTATTATTTCCAGACCACAATAAACAGAGCACCGGTTTAGTGTAAAACTATGAAGGTTTTACTCAGGAGTATAATTCGAAGAGAATGCGAGTATTTTACTATGATTATGTTGGTGCATTCGTCCACCATATCACGAAAGAGAATAAAAACTAGATCAGTAACGATAACCAACATGACACAAATCTGAGAATAGATATAAAAAGAATTGAAACGTATGTTAGTAATAAAACAAAACAAAAATACGCACACATATGCATATATGTATGTATGCATATGTATATGTGTGTGTTATTTATGTGCAAAGAGATAGTAGGTACAAGAGTAGACAGCTGATATTAGGTTAACTTTCGACAACCTCTTGATCATCATTTCTCTTAGTTTTTCCATTAATGTACATATTCTATGATCGTTTATTTTCCTGAGAAAATAGAAGTAATATGTTTTAGCAAATAACCATGTTGTAAGATGTGGCTGAATCTGATGTTAGAATTCGTGTAGATTACGAATTTTACTAGCCTTTCAGCCCGGTGTTGCCCAGGTGTTTGGAGGTGAATGTTGAGATAAAGAAAGGCGGTCAATTTTTAAAAAATGTTTTTTACCCCTATTATTACCTCTTATCATTTATTGTTTTGGGCTCAAATTAAGTTATTAAGTTAGATCACAGTCCAAGTAACCTATATCAAAAATGTCAAATGTTTAGACCAAAAATTGTTGGAGGAGTTTGGTAGAGTTCTCAAAGGTGAAATCGTTCGATTTTGACCCCTTAACAGCCTAATTTCTGGCCGAAAACGGATCACAAAAGTTTTCCTAATCTCAGTACCCTATATATCAAATTTCCAGTTTATAGAGTTAAAATTAACAGAGTTATTGCGTTGGAAAATGCACATAGACAAGCAGACAGACACACAGACAGACACACAGACATACACGTTCACTTTTATATATCATAGATAAAAACAATTCTGTATTCACTATTATTTTAAACCTAATAATAGTGATATATATATATATATATATATATATATATATATATATATATATATATATATAGCATAATCACGTTGACACACCAGTTCCGTCACGTCACTGTAGTTAAGAAACGTTGAACCTGGTCATTACTAAAATGGGTGACCAATTTGGCAAGCCCAGGTGCTGTATATAGAA
>NC_136519.1:41293189-41305689 GCF_053919585.1 Euprymna scolopes
TTAAGAGTAATAATGTTGATTAAAATATATAATTATAATATACGGCATAATCACGTTGGCACGTCGGTTTCCGTCATATCACTGAAGTAAAGCAACGATGAGCCTGGCCTGTACCAGATGGGTGACCATTTGGGACTTCCAGCTGCTGTATGTGCTCTCCGTTTATCTCAGACATTGTTTCCAGTTGTCCTGGACCTCTGTTTGCCATTGAACTCAAACATTGCCGATTAAGGAGAGGTATGGTTGAAATTGCGCAACTCTTTCCACACAATTACACACGCAGCTGCGCCTTCAGGGGGTATCCTTTGTCTTTTGAGGCTGGATGGAGACATCGAGGACGATGAATATTCCTATTTACAATGCCTCCCCACGGGACAGAGTTAGACACCAGGGTCGTTTTTTAACGTGGAGAAAAGGAACAAAAATAAAAATTGTCTCAGTCGTGAAGGATTTCTCCTCCACTGACAGAGAACAAGAAATTGAAGTGCACCATCTGAAGAACAGATACTACACTTTGATGTATTTATTTGCTCCCCCACTGAGCAAATTAGGCACGAGGCCGATTTTTAAAGTGAGGAGTGAAGGGGAAATGGGGACCAACTCCCCGGGGAGTAGGGGAGCTGGATAGTGACAATTGGTACGAAGGGTTGCCCCTACATTGACCAAGGTCTTATATGTGGGGTTGCCCCCACATATATTCTTTGCTTGCAGTATCTGCCGGAACAGATGGTATTTATGTGCTCCCCCACCGAGCAAATTAGGCACGAGGCCGATTTTTAATGTGAGGAGTGAAGGGGAAATGGGGACCAACTCCCCGGGGAGTAGGGGAGCTGGATAGTGACAATTGGTATGAAGGGTTGCCCCTACATTGACCAAGGTCTTATATGTGGGGTTGCCCCCACATATTGTCTTTGCTTGCAGTATCTGCCGGAACAGATACTACACTTTGATGTATTTATTTGCTTCCCCACTGAGCAAATTAGGCACAAGGCCGTTTTTTAATGTGGAGAGAGAGGGAGGGGGGAGGGAAAGTGGGATCCTGCTCCTGAGAGGTGGGAAATGGGAGCTGGATAGTAACTGTGGTCGTAGGGTGATCCCTACCTTGACCAAGTTCAGATATGTGGGATTACCCCCACATATGGTCTTTGCTAGTCATAGTTTGCAGTATCTGCCGGAACAGATGCTACACTTTGATCTTGTCCCGAAGGCCGAATTGATAAATCGTATAAACTACATTTTCTACATTGGGTTTGGTCATGTTTGAGACGACCAAGTTATATATTGTAAGGAAATATTCCCCGGCAATGCCTTCATCGATGGGAAGCCCATTTTTGTAGTAGCGTTTTCGGAAAATTGGTGAGCAAAATTGATGATATTTTTAATATGATTGGTCTCTTATATAGTCATTAAATCAACGTGTGTTATATAATGGGGGGGTCAACATGATTTATGTTGTATATACACAGGAAAAACATACTATGTATGTATGTGATAAACGGTCCATCTACGTGTTAACTAACTTTTTTCTTTAATCATTTTAACCCTGCCATAATCGTCAGTATGTGTATGTTGACGTATAACACGAACACATAACGTAGCAAACCTAGTCCGACTGCTGCCTTTTTTCGATACTCCTGAGGGAGTTGATTCACTTTTTTTTTCTTTGTTATTACATTTTCACCCCAAACAAGGCAAATTGCCACTTTGGTGTAGGGGGCTACTATCAGCGGCAACAACTACTGGGGTACTATGTAGGTATATGGGCAGCAAGATGTCGGATCACGTTACACTTGAACTTCTGCACATCAGTACTGTTGGGGAAGCAGAGACCTGGAATGGAATTCCAGAGCCTAGCGGTTCTGGGGAAGAAACTATTGGAGTAAAAATATATTTTACATCTAGGGATCTCTACAGTGGGGGAGTGGGATTTAGAAGCCTTTCGGGTTTGTCGAGGGTGTTCACATCGTAGGGGCACAAGTGATTGCAGTTCGTCAGAGCATTCACCACTAAAATACTTGTAGAAAAGGCAGAGGGATGCAACATTTCGTCGATGGGACAGAGGCTGGAGCTTAGATGTCAGTTCAGGGCCTATTAGGTTTGCGACTCTCTTTTGAACCTTGTCAAGGAGCGAGAGACTCGTAGCATATGCACCAGCCCAGATGTGACAGCAATACTCTATACATGCGCGAATGGTGGCCTTATAGAGGTACATGATACTTTCGGGTGTTAGTAGTTGTCTAGCACGGTAGAGAGAGCCCACCTTTCTTGCAGCGGCCCTGGAAATGTATTCAATGTAATTGTTCCAACTCATGTTTCATGTGAACGTTAGGCCAAGACGTTTGAAAGATGTACTCTTAGATAAAGAGTCGTTGGCCATTGCTATAGGTGGTAGACAGGGGTTCTTGTAATTATTGAACTTGACAAGAAGACGCATGCGATTAACTCAAAACGATGTGTTGTCTTTTTATAGTTGTTTATTCGCTTCCGGGCATTACCTCTAGAAGAGGCCCTGTCGGTGGGGCATTAGAATACGCCGGCTGCCCCCCCCTGCAGAGGGCAGAAGTCTCTCAATGGTGGTCCTGGATATGACCTTAAACTATATCCAATGGTGAGGTCCCAGCTTGTGGGCTTTGCGGAGTGTGGAGCCACCCTTTAATTACCATTGCTCCCAGGTCCACTCTGACCCGGAGTAGTAGTACCTGTTAGGGTCCCAACTATGAGTTAAATAGAAACCGACGTGAAAACAACAAATATATTCTATTAAATATAATTTTTTCTTCAAAATCTTTGGATTCGGCATTAAATAACCCGAAAAGGGTTGATATGCTGTAAAACAAAAACAACCAACCAACCAACCTCTAGAAGAGGCGCGATCGACAAGCTTTACTTGAGTGACTCGTTCTTACACGTCCCATGTCTGAGACGCCACCCCTTTTGAGAATCACCTTCTGTTGACGCCCTCAATCAAACTCCTCTATTTTTCTCAGCTAACCTGATTCCATGACAACCACGTCCTTCCGGGTCAGCTACCAAACACTCTTCCCATGCAACTTTATTAAACATCTCTAAACAATTATTAACTTCCAATTTACACTTTTAAAAAAATACCACTTGATAGATAAATAGATGGACAAACAGGTAGATATATCGATAATACGAATAGATATATAAATAGATCGCCAGGCAGATAATTAACAAATTATTTCTTGCTTTCCCAACTACATAACAGGGCGACATATATTTGCTGGGAATGAGTTATAGAGAGGAACTACAGTCAGGGATTCAGTCAAATATCCTACTTGTAAATAACAGTAGAGGGAAGAAACTACATCTCTCACGCGGAAAAAAAGTTAGACAGCCTCTTACTAGATGTCGAAATTGATTTTGAATTATATCATGGCATGAAAAGTTTTTTTTTGCTTTTTATAATTTCGGAATCATCGCTGCAAGAAGTCACGAAGCCATAACTGACGAAATCACTAAAGAACATGACCTCAGGTTTACCGCCAAACGCGACATGAATTAAGTAAAACTAATACTAAATAAGCTTAATACATGCATCCGCCTAATTAAGAACGGTCTAGAATAATCAAGCAACCTGGAGGTCCCGATTTAGCACGTTGGCTAACAGACCGACTTTTTATTCATAGACAAATCGGATCTGATAAGAAATTTCCTTCTTAAAGGGGTGGAAATACTTATAATACTAAGGAGTTCAGTCAAATATGTTCCTTGTAAATAACAGTAGACTAGAGAGTTACAACCAAGTATCTCCTGCGGGAGAAAAAAATAGACATCCTCCTTTTTTATAAGTATAGACACTACGGTTTCTTCCATCCGTATAAATAAGTGCAGGAAGTGAGGATTCCTGCTTGCCATTGGATTCTAACCGAGCCATAATTGACTACATTAAATGCATTGTTTGTTCGAAATTTCGACTGCCGTACATTTTAAGAAAGCTTTGGATCCATATTTATGACTGATTATCCAAGGAATTGTTCACGTTTTTAATACCCTGGATATCAAGTATTGGCAACCTTTTTATTGTGTGGTTAGATATTATGCAGTGATTATTATAATATTATAAATCATTATATTTGAATCTACATATATATATATATATACATATATATATATATATATATATATATATATATATATATATATATATGATTTTTGCAAATTTTCTGTGATTTGGTCGTTATACTTTATACTATGCCGTCACATTTCACCTGGTAGCATCGCAGGAACAAACAAACAAACAAATTAGGATATAAAAATACAGCTCAACATTTTTTTAAGTAAATAAAAAAAGCATTTATTCCAGCAATTTTCATCAATGTATTTAACTGTGTTTCCAAATATTAACACATCAAGCATGTCTATCGACCCGCTCTTTCGCACATGTGTATTTGTCGTCGCTTGCCTTTCAGTTCTTTTAGAACACGCGGCGCATTTTCTCTCTCTTGTCATCCACGACTCAAAACAGGTCTGATCACTTCCTATGGTCAACTACGTGCTGTCGTTCTTTCAGCATTTTTTCCTCTTCCTTACAGCGATGTTAGCGCGTGGAGACTTGCTTAACTTGCATATGTGCTAAGACGGCTATTGTTGATAAGATTTTAGCTAGTCAGTGATGATAGGCTGCTGCTGATTTTCTCACACACGCCGATAGAGCTCTGTTACAATAAGAGGGCATCACTTCGCTATATCTATAGCAATGCAGCAATATATGATTTGTTTTCACAGAAGTGCTTAGAACGGGTTATTATGTTAAATAATTTTCGTGGTAGAACTATATTTAAATATAGCAGCTTAAAACAAAGTGTAAATGTATATGAAGACTGAGTAGATAAATTGACATCTATTTCAATAACTCCGTATACACAAACAGAAGCCCCACTCCATGGGTAAGCACTGCCGTAAATTGATTTCCCCCGCTGCTTGCTTAGCGGAAGGAGATGATATGTGTTTGTAAATAAATAAACAAACAAGTCGAGCACTGAAAAAAGCGGTGGGAAATGTTTACATTAATAGATATGTGATAATATCGTTTGGGGAAACCGAGCCAATATGCAACCGGGTAGTTTTGCCTACTATCAACTAGATGGTTGTATGTTCGATCTCTTGTAAGAGTTGGGTGGTAATCTAGACATGTTGAAGAACTGTGAAACACCGAACCAATTTGTCTGTTATGTTTGTGTGTGTGTATGTGTGTGTGTATATATATACCGTAGGTTTTCTTATCCTTGTTTTTGGAGAATGTTGCATAATATACAACATATTAATATTGTATGTATTGCACACCATTTAAGGTCCTTATAAGTTTTATATTTGTCCTATAAAGTGTTTCACCTTACGAGAACTGGGTATCTTTTGGCGAGTTTAGTATATAAGATAATAAGATGTATATGCATATATATATATATATATATATATATATATATATATATATATATATATATATATATATATATATATATGTAGTGATCTATTCCGGTTTTTATCTATAGGAATTGGTCCATGACAAAAGCTATTGTATGAGCGAAATCTAGAATTCTTAATTGAATAACCTTTATATTTTCGCTTACGTATAACTATTGTTGAATTAAAAGAAACACTTGACAATAAGTTTTTGGGACCCCGCCAAAAAGTGGGTGGAACTGTACCATGCTAGACAACTACTAACACCCGAAAGTATCATGTACCTCTATAAGGCCACCATTCACCCTTGTCGATCCTTCCGTTTGTCTGAACGCATATTTCTTAATAACTATTCCTTGGAATTTTTTGAATTTTTGCAAAAACATAAAACATGATATGAGTAAATAATTAACAGAACAGATTTTCCAGGAAAAAATCCGGTTGCCCCCTTACGGGTGCTTTTCCTGCTAAAATGGTTAAAATTGACACTTTTGTGCTTATAAAAAATATTGATGACTTGAATGTTTATAAAACTTTCTGGAAAGTTGTAGTTAACTGATTTCTATATAATTTTGTTTGTCTATACTTGGCGTTAACTCTTAGCGTGTCCCAGGGGCTATTTTAGGGCCAATGAAAACACTCCATTTTTGGGACTATTTTACAATATTTGCCCAACATTTTCTGTGTATGTGTGTTAAGCATTGTTTTTTAGTGTTGAAATAACATTTAAATATGTTAAATCTTTGCGGACTTTTGCGCCAAAATGGAGGGGGGCAGATATGGACTTGGTGATTTCCTTTTTTGCAGGGCGCAGAATTCAAATTAACATATGTTAAGGCATGAAACTGAACCTTTTGTTCATTTTCACCCAGATGAGACGTCCACTGGGGACGTTTATGACTAAATAGGGGGGGGGTCAAATGCTGAACATAATCATTTTTTTATGCCTCGTTCATTTTGCACTCACGGGTGACCATGAATGCTTCACTTTTTATATTTAACTTGAGAACGACCGTATTCCACTCAACTGAAATGCAAGCACGCATAACTGTATTATTGGAATGAAGCTCTACCTAAAGAATTTCCATTTGGACTATTATGATCAATCTAAGATAAAAGGATAACATTTGTAATAAAATGAGTTATAACTCTGTATACCTTATAAAGTAAACAATTATTTTAGTTTAGTGGATAACCTACACTATAGAGAACGAATGTGGGTGCAAGAAACAAGTTAAATTTTCTGGCATATTGCGACACTGATTTTGTAGCCTGCTAACCCCATAAAAGTAGTATCATCTACATGTTATATGTCAATACAATTTTATTCTATTATTAAATGTGTCTATATTTTATAAGATAATGATTATATCAAGTCTAAGTTACTTTAGGGAACAGAAAGATGCTCCATTTTTTTACAAAGTTAGAAACAGATTGGATGAAGGTTCTAGACTTTGTGATTTCACGGAAAGTCAGACATTGCCAAAGGCATTAATTTCAACTTAGTCGAACCGGGGTTTATTTATACATTTTTTGTTAGGTGTTAAAGGAAACTAGCTGTTTTCAGCAATGCACAATAAGTTCCAGGTAGAAATTAAGAGAAAAATCCAGATCAAGCACACAAGGAATTTTGTAAGTACTCCAGATATTATTACCAAATATAATTCATTAAAAATACAAATGCGAATTTTGATTTTCAATAAACCATGGACTTTCTATGAATCGCATGATTTTAAATAACGTGTTTATATGTATTTACACTTATTGGTAATCGATATTTTATTTTTTTCTCCTGGTTTTGAGAAGGGTACAATGTTTGGACGAAAACGATAAATAAAAGAAGCCCTTTTCATCTGAGGGCCATACACTAGGAATTCAGTTGATAATACAATTGAACTTTCAGTTGACATTTTGTGGGACGACTGCCCAAATACTGTCGTGACATTTTTCAATCGACCCAAGGATCAGGTTTTTCATCGATTTTCGTTCCGGAGTTTTTCGAGACCAGGAATTTTCATAGAATGTGAATAAATAAAAATCGATATTAATGACATATACACGAATGTGTTAGTTAGTTTCTATAATATGATAACCGAAACTTGTCGACTGCTGAATAAATAAATATAATATCTATCAAGCAACATATAAAAAGATCATATATATATATATATACATATATATATATATATATATGTATATATATATATATGTGTGTGTGTGTGTATGTGTGTGTGCGTGCGTTTAGGTGTATATATACATGTATAATATATATCACATAATAAATTATACGAGTAAAATTTTAGTTTTTTTCAAAGTAAATCTAAATACAACATATATATATATATATATATATATATATATATATATATATATATATATATATATATGAGCTAAATAGAAGATATACCCGATGAATCAAGAGCAAGACGGCTACAAATAATCGAACTTAAAGGGACAGTTATTTTTTTTAATATCACTCGCTTGGAATGTATGAGATAATTGGTGAATGTCTGGCATCCTATCGGATTCCACATATCCAGCTACAAAAACAGGACAAAAACTATTAATAAAAAAAAACACGTAGGTTTTCATTCATGCTCCCAAAATATTTTAACAATTCTTTCTAGACTGAGACATTTAAAAAAAAATTGATACACGGTATTCATCTTAAGGAGCTGGGTATTTAAGTAAAATCCGGCTTTGGTTCTAACTTAAAAAAGTACAAATACATGCTAATGATATGAGTGTAGTATTTTAAATCTGCAACAGACAATGTTGCAATAGATTATGTTGTATATAGTATCATTTTTTATGTTATTGCTTATGATAGAAACGATTACTGGGATGGTTATTATTCTGTCAACGCTCGGGATGTGTGTATTGCATGTATTTTACTAATATTTGCGTTACTACTCATTGTGGAGACTGTGCTTCTAAGCACATGACTAAGCCTATCAATCATGGCGCATTGCTTTCCACTTCAATTTTCTCACAGTTTTAGCCATGCTCACAATTTAAATAAAATGTCCACTTCTAATAAAATAAAGTGAATATGACCTGACACGCTTTGTTAACCGTTAGCACCGTGTAAAATTCAAACCATATGACACAAGTTTTTTTTTTCTTTGTGTTAGATAAATCCAGTTTTTTTTTAATATGCGGAAGTAACGCAAATTAAAATAAAAAGTGTAGCCCATCAATCATGTTACGCTGCTTGGCACTTCAGTTTTGTCACAGTTTTTGCCATGCTCTCAATTTAAATAGAATTTCCATTTTTTAATAAAAATCAAATGAGTATGACCTGACACGCTTTGATAACTGTGATGATCGTGTAAAATCCATACATAATGACGTAAAATTATTACTTTTTCTTACATAAATTCGGAGTATTAATTAAGCGGAAGTAATGGCAATTAAAAATAAAAATACACATGCCTTAATTGGTCCGATATAGCTATGCGTCGTTTGAATGTTTATTATTATTATTATTATTATTATTATTATTATTATTATTATTATTATTATTATTATATTCCTCATCTTCAGAATGTCTGGCAAAAGCGCAGATAAGCGTTTGATGTTTATCATTTTCCTGTGGTGCAAAATGCATTCGAACTGTGCACATCCAGATATTCGATCTTTGCCATTAACTACGTAGCTACCAGCACCATCTTGCTTTTAGTAGTCATGCACGCTACTCTTATTCTATATGTCAGTCTGTCTGACTATCTTTTCTATGTATTTCTCTCGTGTTCTCTCTGGACTTGTTGGAGACACTCTCTGTTTCCTTTTTGCCTATGATATCCTCTGAGCGCAATGATTTTTTTTCGTAATAGCGTAAGTTTTTCAAGGTTGTTTTACACAGATATCACTCTCAATTTTCTCTAATCTTCTCCTCTCTATTTATCTACCTACCTATCTCTCAACCTTAACATTATATGCAGAGAGATGTCTATCTATCTATCTATCTCTCTATCTATCTATCAGTTGTAAATTATATATATATATATATATAGACAGAGAGAGAGAGAGAGTGAGAGAGCGACTGAGAGAGAGAGAGAGAGAGGCAGAGAGCGAGAGAGAGATAGAGAGAGCGAAGCAGTTGTATTGCTTAATGTTGGAATATTTATTTTGTGTACCCAAACTATTCTCCTTATCAGCAAGGTCATTCGAGTTCTTCGCCTCACTCTACGTTCGCAGACTTCCTTTTACATCCAATAAAAGACAACCGCAACTCAAATCATTGTTACAAGTTATTCAGTCTTCCTACCATTTTGTAACAGTCGGTCGTTGTCTTGGCAATAATTTTCCGTTATTACGTTTCACCGTCGAAAATGTCAATATGTGTACCGTCGTGACTTAAGTGAGATGTTTGTTTTGATGACTAAGGCATTTCGGACAAAATGGGCCCGGTCTGTTTCGCAAAGCTACTGCAAAGAAAATTAAATTTTTTCACTCTTTCTCTCTCTCTTTCTTACTCTCTCTCTCTTTCTCTCTCTCTCTCTATATATATATTATATATATATATATTATATACATATATATTAGTAAGTTTTAAATATATATATTGCAATGTAGATACACATAATATTCCGTGTTTCATTCTCCCAAGGATTAAATGCGAAATAATATGTGTAGCTGACATATATATTTCTTATAATAACTACCAAGCTCTCCCTAAGTATTGAGCACTGTTGAAGTAAATACTGAACATTTACTCATTAATGTATATTTTCGTATATTAATTCATGTGATAAAATCAGGTATATATATATATATATATATATATATATATATATATATATATATATATATATATATATATATATATATATATATATATATATATATACCGTCGTTTGCAGAACTCAGATATGAGAATATAATTTGCTGATTAGGATTGAACCAGTACCAGCTACGAAGTGTTTTATATGATCCAGGAGGCACAACTTCGTGTAGCACACACTTCAGATGTCAACATTCTCTGAGACAATCATTTGTTTGATATGCAGGTTCAGGAAGCTATCTAGCAGCAGGTTACCGGTATACCATTTCGTTTTAATTATTTTGTTGTTTTGTTTTTTTTTTAATTCGGGAGAGCAACTCACCAGTTTATACCAGATACCAACATGAAAATGTCATCGATGTAAATGTTATTTTAAATTGTAAATAATATTTTTTAATACATACATACACTAGTATTTTATGTATATGCAATCATCAATGCAGGAGGTGCCAGGAAACGATGTGCGAAGGGATGCGAAGACCACCAAAAAATAACTTTTAA
Organism: Euprymna scolopes; assembly: GCF_053919585.1. NCBI lineage: Eukaryota > Metazoa > Mollusca > Cephalopoda > Sepiida > Sepiolidae > Euprymna > Euprymna scolopes. The sequence continues at coordinate 41,303,901 of NC_136519.1, forward strand.
CTCTATATGGAAGGAACAGTTCAACGCTACGAAATTATGAGAAATTTAAACATTATGGATTCTTAATGCTTCTGCCTTTATTTTTATTTTGTTTATTTCACTTTATTTTCCTTAATATTAAATTTTTCTTCTTGTTTTCATATTTAGTTTTACATCTAATTTATGTCCAACTCTATTATTACTACTATTATTATAATTGTCATTACTATTATCTTCCGTACTATTATAATTACCCTACTATTATTTGGTATATTTTACCACTCTCATAAGTAGCTATGGTTCCCTTACTCCCTCATTTTAACATCAATATGTATACTTAACCTTTTACATCAAGTTATAGGCACTCATAGTCATTACAACCCTAATCTCCAAACGCCCCCTTATGATCATACTCCATATATAATAACAGTAGAAACTTGTAAATATATTGTAACATATTACCTTTCAGTTTTACAACCTTACATAACCCTCCCACCACCAAATTAATCAAAAATTACCCGCTCCATAGAAAATAGACACACCATAAACCGTTAAAATAAATTACCACACAGCAGCAATGCACCCACTATTCAACCATAATACATATACCCCTTAATCTCAATACTATGTTAAAGACAATTTATATTCTTATATATCATACCATATATAATAAGCTTCTCCTTATTTATTTAGACTTCATTAAAGCTTCCCCAAAACTCAATAATTCCTCTTAAACTTTTTCATCCCTAACGAACCTAACGCTAGACGCCGCATCTCCCTCATGCTACCTAGCACCTTCTCTACTCTTCTGATGAGAAGCGTTAGGCTTCGAAATGCCCTGGCATAAATAGTCCCTTCTATCCCCCAAATTTTGCCTGCATTCCATTATTCAATAAATGATCCATTCTATATCTACCAATATATAGTTTTGTGCTTTATTTCATTCTCTTGTTGTCCTATTGTATAATCTCCAATAATTATTGTTGAGATGGCATTATCATGATAAGGCTGCTTTTGTGGAATTGATCTTTCTCTTTTCTCTTTTACTTAAAGCTATATGAATATAAATATATATATATATATATATATGAATATAAATATATATATATATATATATATATATTGTTTATGTGAAAAAAGTAATAATTTCCGGCGATTTTAAATAGTACTTCTTCTATTCCCCATAATTGAATCATGATTAAGAAAAATAAAAAATCAAATGGTGAGGTACATCCGGTGTTGAACAGGACATCATTCGATTTGTAGTCAACTGCTGTACCCTTAAGCTATATGGTCAGATTATAATATATCTGGTTATTCAAGAAAGAAAATATTTGTTTTGATTTTATTATCTCCCTCGGTCTTTCTAACGTAAACTATTTCCGTGCAACATATGTTTTTGTAAATATAAAGGGAAAAGGCTATTTTTAAGATCGGATTTTTGCGATCTACTATATTATCGGATTAATTTCTGTACGAAACATACATATGAACGCTGTCATGCTTAGTAATTAGATGAGAATAATGGAAATAGTATTCAACAAAATAGATAAATTAATAGGAAGAAACTGAGTTAGGCATTCATCAATGTTTCGTCTTTATTTCCGGACTTCATCTGGATGAATTAGATTTTTTAAAAAAAAGCACCTGCACACGATTTGAAAATTTTTCCTGTGCAAGGTTTGTCGCTGTTCTATTTCAGAAACGGAAAAAGACGTTGGAAATTAATAAAAGGAGGGGAGCTTGCATTGGTAAAGGAAGGGAGATTTTTTACTAACGTCATATAGTCGTTAACATGTTTTAAAAAGGT
>NC_136519.1:41310689-41323189 GCF_053919585.1 Euprymna scolopes
ATGTTAAAAGTGGCTTTCTTAATAGGGTTATTTCAGCACGGGACCTTCTCTGCATAAGTACCATCTTTTGTTTATTAAATTATTAGGTGAAAGTATAGAATAGTAACAAAACGTCCTCCTCATGTTAAGAATGTCTTTCTAAATAACGTTATTATTCTATTATATTATTATGGTACTTTCTCTGCCCTTTCTCGGCAAGACTGTAGTTTAGGTGGAAAAATAATCTACAACGCTTTATCACATAAAAGGAACTAATTTCCTTAATCACCGGTACGTTACTATGCCAATAATATATAAAGAATAATATAGGTATTTCAGAAGTTGTTTTTGAAAACAACTTAAAAAGAAACAAAAAAAACTTGTGTATATTGCTTTTAATTAAAATAAAAAAAAGTTGTTCGTAGGTTACAATTATGAAACGTTCTATTCATATTAAAAAAAATTGTATGTTCCGTGTTGTTTTTTTTATTCTACTCAATGAATACCTTTTTTAATGATGAACAATACATAAATAGAAATAATAAATTATCAGGCTTCTTTAAACAATATTTTCTTTAATTGTTTAGTTCATAATTGAATCACGTGATTATTATTAATTCACGCGAGTAGTTATAAACGATACAAATTAATATTAAACGCGCGTAATCTCTTGCAATTTATTATTTCTGTTTCAAATTTAAATTTATTTATTGTACAATAAAAAAAACACGGAACATATATGAATAGAACGTTTCATAATTGTAACACATGAAAAACTTTTTTATTTCTGTTTCTTTTTTGTTTCTCTGCATAAGTACCATGTTTTGTTTATTAAATTGTAAGGTGAAAGTACAGTACTCATGCAGAGAGTGATCCGTGTTGTAATAATAACGTTAATATTTTAAAAGCCATTCTTACCATGGGGAGGGTGTATTTTAACCTTACAATTGAATAAAAAAAATAAAATAAAACTAATAAAACCTGGAAATACGATTTAAAACATAGCGACGACAAAAAAAACTGTTCTTTACCAACAAATCTCATATCGAAAAACAAAAAAAAAACTCAAAAAGCAAGCGACAAACTTTTTTGGGCCTTATTAAATAAAGAAAAATGTGTAAATTAAAAAAATTGGGAAGATAAACAAATGAATTATGTTTTTTTTGTTTTTGTTTTTTACTTATCGAGTTAACAGAAAATGAAATCTTTCGTCAATTCGTGGCTGTGAAATGAATCGAACCGGAAGTTCAGTTTTATCAACAGAACAGATTCGCAGTAACGGTTACAAAAATATATTTATTTTATTTAATATTTTAATAATTCGAGAGGTAAATTTATTTTAATAACATAAAAACATACCTCGACTCTAAAGATGGGTTGTCTGAAAATTTGAAATAAATTGGTAACGTAGGAATATGGTTTTATTCGCTTTTAACGAACCAAATTTATCTGTATATATATATATACATATATATATATATATATATATATATATATATATATATATATATATATATATATATATATATAGGTGTCGATATATTTATGGATATATATTTATATGGATACATTTATATCCATTTATATGGATACATATATATATATATATACATATATCGATATATATATATCTGTATATATATGCACATATATGCATACATATCTATATATCTATATATATATATGTCTATATATATATATATATATATATATATATATATAGCGGTATATATATATATTGACATATTGATATACATCTATATATCCATATATTTATGGATAGTGATATATATATATATATATATATATATATATATATATATCGATATATATATATATGGATAGTGATATATATATATATATATATATATATATGGACATATATATATATATATGTAAATATATATATATATTTCTGTAGAAATATATTTTTCTTATTATATAGCAACCCTTATATAAGAAGCTCAATGTGAATACAGGGCAATACATAGAATAAATGACGAACATTTATATTCCAAAGTGCATGATGTTGACAATTTTGTATTTTATTCCTTTACATCAATTGATTTTTACAGCTCTTGGTTTTTGCAATAAAATATATAACTCCAATAGTCAACATCATGTATTTTGGAATATAAATTATTGTCGTCATTTATGATATATATATATATATATATATATATATATATATATATATATATATATATATATTTGCCTATACGCATATATATATATATATGTGCATATATATGCATATATATATGCATACATTTCTTAAAATACTATTTTCTTATCAATCACTTAATCACTCGCTGAATTTTCACAGATGATCGACGTCTGATTCCGAGTCTTTTCTCTCGTATTATTTGACCCCAGGATCTAATAAGTGTCTTTAGTTGAGCCAACATGTCGAGTATTTTTAGCATAAGTGGCAACCAAATTTCACTCTTTCATGATTGGAGTTATATATTTTATTGCTAAGCCCAACATGTACTTCACTGGAATCTACAAAAATAAGTGTGTTTCAGTTGGTAGTATAATAAAGGACATGGTCAGTGCTCTAATTAACAGCCGAATTATTATAAGGATTTCCTTTTCTTAGATGGGTTTCCCCCATACTTGTTCACTTAAAGATATTTTTCCAGACTTTGCTGTACGGGCATTAAAGTTGCCGTAGACTTTGGAAAATTCAGTATATTATGATCGCTAGGGCGCTAGCAGCTTCTTTTCCTTGTTTTGATTCTCAAGTATATATATATATATATATATATATATATATATATATATATATATACATATATATATATAGTATATATATATTTCAATCTTATATGTTTTTTTGTATAGAGTGATGTAGTTCTTAGTTGATTAATTGTTTCTCTGTCGGATATATACTCGACGGTTCAAACAATGAAAATAGTATTCTGTTGTTATAGTCCTAGTCATTGCTATGTATCTTCTGAACGTTGTAACCAATATCTATTATTTCAGGTTGAAATAAACAGTTACAATGAACAGGAACCTGACTACATCCTACTAAAACCTGATTCTCTCAGCTGGCGAATGTCAAAAATTCAACCTGGGTGCGAGAACAATTTAAAAGAAGGATATACAATGAAATTCTGTTATACACTTGGAAAAATGACACAGAAACTTATGGAATGCTTCACACTTCTTTTGGAATCATCTTGTATAAATCTATTAATTGGGTCAGTAGTATTTTCACCAGGAGAATACACCAGTCCACAACCCCATCTTTTTCGCAAACTATTCGACCACGATCGACACCAAGACAGTTTCGCACTCTCCCCTTTATCCAGACTCTGGTCCCTGTGACTTTTGGATATTCCCTAAACTCCAGGAAAACTTTAATGGCTGCCGTTATGGGACAATTGGGGAGATGACAGAGGTTGCGACGAGGGCCATTGACATGCTCACAGAAGAGGGCTTTCAAGGGTCCTCCCAAAAGTTGTAGGAACAGTACAAGTGCATTGCAGCCTGAGGAGATTACTTCGAGATGCTTTAGAGCTTCATGTGTGTACTATCAATAAAATTGTCTATACGAAAAAAGTCTGGAGCCTTACTGAAGGCACAAAGTACATTGCGTAACAGCCTAATCTGACCTTCTTTTAAACCATGAGTTTCTTTTTAGTTGAATGCTTATCTAAAACTGACGAGCCCCGCCAGACCGAAGCAAATTAGTGCATAAATCATTTGGCATACACTGCTAATGCATTTCCTATTTTCCTTATCTCCTTATAATTACACGAAGCGTCCGTCCAGAAAAATTTCTTCACTAAATGATGAACAAAATAAACTAAATTATCCTTATAGATAATTCACTTTCTTTCATGCTACAAATATTTGCCGCAGTTATACGACTCTTGTTTGAACAGTAAATTATTTCATTTTTTTACTAACAAAAATGATGAGCCACAAAGACTGGTGTATCACCATATAAGTCAGCAACCTTGGTCCCCAGGATCTGTTTTTATACATAGTCTCAACACTCTGCAACGCCGTTTTACCAAGAATAGCGTTGTCGCGATCCATAAACCTCCAGAGCCCGCTCCACCACTTTAATAATAAAAACAAAACAACCACTAATTATGCTGACGGTGAATGTTGGTCGCATCGACTTTTTCTGTGCGGAATAATTCTTCTACTTCAGATGCGCGTATGTGACTGGTGTTGTTTCTTTTAGAATCTCACAACTTCAATACATCTAGAAGAGAGATTAATATTCCAGGTCCTTAATGCCTGATTTCAATCTCATGTCGATGCATTTTAAATTCCCTCCGATCAGTTAATAGGGAGTTGATTTTTAATAGCCTGTGAGTATTTCTTTATCAGCAAAAAGAAAAGAAAAACGTTACTTGGGGAACTTAAACTTGACAAATATTATATTAATCAAGTTGATATTTGCTACGGCAGTAACATGTTAAGACCGCTTTGAAGTGATACTTGTTTGCAATGCATCTGGAAAGGCTTATTCTTTAACTGCCACGCTGACACAAACTGTAAGAAGATTTCTTGATGTGAAATGTTGAGAAATTTATATTATTCTTACTTATTTGTCTATCCACGAGGGTAGAGTTAGACACTATTATTTATGTGGGAGAAGGAACAAAAATAAAAATTGTTAGAGTCGTGAAGAATTTCCCCTCGACTAACCGACAACAGAAAATTTTAGTGCACATCAGAACAGATACTACACTTTGATCTTTTTTTCACTCTCACGAACGTTTCTTAAAGTAAAAACTTAAGAATGCTATAATATTGCTGTGCCTGCTAATCCTACCTTTTTCTCAATATTCTATTCTCTCTAGATTCTTGAAGACGATGTATACACGCGCGCACACGCGCACGCACACACGTATGTATGTATGTATACATATATATATATATATATATATATATATATATATATATATACACACATATATATACACACTTCACTTAATTTATATATTTTCTGATTGATAGAGTATGCTAATATGTAAGTAAGTAAAACAGACCAATTTTAGATAGAAATTTTTGACTGATTATTCTGAATCCGGAATCGGGAATCGGAACTTCTTGAGGTAATGAAATCGGAAACGAATCGAAAAATATATGCCTATTTTCTGACGACAAAAAAAAACGAATATTTAATTATAGTTTATGTTTTAAACATTTCCCCAAAAAGAATGATTATTTATGAATTTCAAATAACCAATAAAACTAAAACCAATAGATCTCCACGCTCAGAAGTTTAATTGAACGGTCGTGAATATGCCCATGCATTTAACATGTGCTTTGATAATAATCTAGAAAATACAACTGTATATGTTCAATATTTAGTGATTATAATCAGAATCGGTACACTGTGTGAATGCGGAATTTAGTATGAACTCCGTAATTGTATATTGACCTGGAAAAATGTTGGAACCGTACTATCACAAATTTTGATATGTTTCTGGTTATGGCTATAAAAATGTCACGCAACTTACTTCCGAAACGTGAGTTTTTTTTCAGATTACTAAATATGTACCTGCTACATATAACACTAGTTTATCTGTTTGACTCGAACTGAAAATGTCAGTGACACGTGATTATGAACACACATAAACACTCCCACATTCGCAAATGTATGTATATATATATATATATATATATATATATATATATATATATATATATTATTCTTACTTATTATCTTATTCTTAGTCTTGTTTATTATATATATACATACATATACTAGCTGTAACCGGCCACGCGTTGCTGTGACTCAGTTTGTTAAAATGGAACACATTCCTCAAGAAAAATTGCATTTTGTTCGTTTATTTACTTTTATTATTTTTTGCAATTTTTTTAATCAATAAAAGTTATTTTTTTCCCGAAAAAAATATTAATTTTTTACCATAAATGGTTAGGTGAAAGTTTTTTTTGCAGGAAAACTTGCACTTTTTTTAAAAAGAAATTTGGCAGTAAACGTTTCTCTTTTAAAATGGAATTTTTATTATAAAAAGAACAGATTAATGCTTTACATGAACACTGTAAATAGTTCTGTGAATGTAGAGAAAAGTTTGATTCTTTTTTTCATGAGAATGTACAAATTATTTTTTTTAACAGATGTTCAGAAAATAAAGAGAAAAAATACTTCCATCATTGATTATGCAGAAAAATAAATAAAATGTAGATATAGTGTTTCAACATTATGCTTATAAATTACGATAAAACTTGCTGAGTACGCGCTGTTTTACGGTTGTTGTAAAAATGGAACGGAAACTTAAATTTTACTCCGTTTTAATCTTTCTTTATTTTTTAATTGACCCCCCCCAAACGAATATAATCAAAACAGTAACATTCAACAATTGTACTTTATATATATAAAACACAAAATATTAAAAAAAAAAGTTAATAACGAAAAAGTCAGTTTGGTATATCTTTTTGTTATTTTTTACATAAGTCCAGCTTACCATTCACATTGGAAATGTCGACATTTATAGGTTGTCGGGTACGTTTACAACGAATAAATACTCCAATCTAGTAGATGTATCAGAATTTTTGTAGGAATTTTTGACACCCCTATCACGAAACTGTAAATAAAATATAAAACATTCGTAATTTCTCTTTTAAAAGTGGGTTGTTTATTTTCTTTATGGATTATACTTCCAAAATAAACTATTAAAGTTGTTTTAAAAGTAATCGACATGTTTTGTTATTTTTAAAAAATCAGTAATGAATTTTACGAACTCAATATTTTTCAATTTTTAAAATTTATAAATCTATGAACATTTTTCTATTGATTCTATTTTTACGATATTTTCAGGATCAATGCGACATTTTATGCTCTTTCCAATAAACCGAATATAATGTTTTAGACAAACGTTTTTTTTACATTCACGCCCCCCTATTTTCAAGTGTCTATTAAAAAGTAAATAATTAATTTACACACCAAAGTTTTATATATCACAAATTGAAGAGAAAAGGTCAATAAATAATATATTCAAATTTAAACAAAAAAAGTAGTTCTTTTCGAAATTTACCTGTAAAGTTCGAAGTTTTTTTTTTAAAACCACGTTGTTTTTTTTCTTTTTTTCTAATGAAACGTTGGCCCTTGCTCCTTTAATTGAAAAAAATTAGGGCTTGAATTACATTTTTCGAGTAGTTATAAGCTTGGAAAGACAGGGGGTCGAATAATTCACGCCTCCCATTTTGAAATGTCTATCAAAAAGTAAATAATTAATTTACTCACCAAAGTGTTATATATCAGAAATTGAAGAGAAAAGGTCAATAAACAATATATTCAAATTTAAAACAAAGTAGTGTTTTTAGAAATTTACCTGTAAAGTCCAAAGTGTAAAACTTAAAAAAAAAACACGTTGTTTGTTTGCTTTTTATTTTTTTTTAATGAAACCTTCTTCCTTGCTCCTTTAATTGAAAAACATTTAGAGCTGGAGTTACATTTTTCGAGGAGTTATAAGCTCGGAAAGACGGGGTGAAATTATTCACTATTTTTCACGATATTTCTGATGCACCTACCAATCTACCCATGTTAGAACAGCTTTCGGAATAGACACCCCTAACCTTGCCAGCATACCCGAAAAGCTATAAAAGTTCACGTGTCGAATGTGAGCGATGAGTTGGACGTAATGTAAAAATGTACCAAATTTAAAAGGGAGCGGAATTCAAATTTCCGTTCCATTTTTACAACAACCGTAAAGCAGAGCATTCTATGCAAATTTTACCTAACTTACTGTATTAATGCTATTTTTTTAAGCAAAAAAATATATATATTTATGTTTGGCTATACATTCCTAAACTCATTTAACCCTAACTAATTTAGGTGACTGAAATAGGAATCTAACTGAATATTTTATTTCTTGATAGTATGTGAGAAATTTATTTTTCTTCGAATTCATTAATATGGACTTTAGGGGCTTTTTTCGGAATGTTCCTGTAAAAATGATTTTTCATTGTTACAAATTACGATACTTTATTTATATAAAAAAAGCGAAAATAAATTCTTGCTTTTTTTATTTACTACTGAAAACCATAACTTTGATAAAGGTATTTTTGTTTAAACAAACTAAAACATTTTCACTAAGAGTTAAGTACATATAATTAGTTCATTATATTCTGCGATCATTAGTTGATAAATACTGGAATTTTCATTAAAATTGGTTAATTTCCTGATTTTTAGTGAATTTTTAAGTATAGGGAAGGATCAAAATGTTTATACACTTTGTGCGTCGGCATTAATTGGCTGTCCCACCCATTTTTGGATGAATATTTGATAGCATAAAACTACGTGCGGTTAATTTAAATCAAATTTCAATCATGGTAACATTATCAATAATCATGTGATTAAACCCATTGAAAATTTACCGATATTGTAAACACATTATCTTTACATGAAGCCTGTGAGACAAAAATATCCTTTTCTGACATTTAAAAAAAAAACCCGCGAGATCAGGAGAAAGAAATGTCCAGAAAATCACTAGATTTTTAACTTTTATCATCTGAAATTTTCAAAAATCGCTAATTCACCCCACCAAAAATACTCCATATTTTAACTTCCTACACTAAAAAAATTATAAACATAGTATATTCAATATATAAAATGTTCCGTCTTTTCTTACTATATGTTTTTGGAATTATTTTGAACCGGTTAGCTCCCAAGAAGGCTTATATATTTTATCAGCTAGATTTACCTGTTTTTTTTTTTCACAGGGGGTATTTTTTTTTTGTTTTTGCAAGAAACAAATCATAAACTCAAATTTTTTAAAATAAAAGTTAAATTGAAATATACTGCAAATTAAACATCACAATAATGGTGCAACATATTTTGAAATTAGAAAAAAAAAAAAAAAAACTTTGTTTTAGCATGTTAAAAGTATTTAGGTTGGTGGATAATTAAATTTTACTGTATTGGTATAAGTTTTTTTTTTTTTTTTGCTGTTGTTTCTTGCTTTTTACAATTTTCGATTAAATACTTCTAAATAAAGCGGTATTGCTTAGATCATATTTTAAACTAAACTTCGGAGGTTGGAATACCCCCCACCGAAAATTTACTTGGAAAAATCGATTTTATAGCGAGATTTAAGAATAGTAAGCGGAAAAAAGGTAAATAACAAAACAAATAATCAATAAATAATTGTTACCAAAGGCAATAAATGCTACTTTTTTTACTTACATGAATGAGGTTATTTTATGTTTTAAAGTATTTTCAAGCGCTTTTCTTTATTTTTCAATCTAACATTGCGGGTGTGTGGGTGCGAAATATCTACAGATTTTCTAGAATTACCCGCTAGATTGCAAACGAAATCTCCAGATCTAGCAGGAAAACCGCTAAATTGGAAACACTGGTCACGTGACAAGAAGCGGTAATAAATAATTGTCCCTAAATAAAAAAAATTGGCCTATCGGTAGAAAGAAAACCACCTATTTATCATAGAAAAATTAAGTATAATGTTATAATTAAAAAGAAATATATAAAAACACACATAGATATGGTCAACATATTATACCAAAACGTGGAAGCCATCCGTCCAGTGTTTTTTTAGACTATTAATTGCGAACGAACCAAGAGTTACATTTTTTTATATATATATAGATATGTATTTATACATCATTATGTGTATATATTATGCATATATATATATATATATACTTATATATACATATATGTATATATATACTTATATATACATATATGTATATATATATACTTATATATACATATATGTATATATACATATATATATATATATATTACACACATGTATATATTGCGCATATATATGTGTACATATAATGTGTGTATTTATTATATATGTATATTTATATAAAATATACATATATATGTATATTTTATGTATATATATCACGCATACACATATTACGGATATATATATACACACCCATATATATATATGACGCATACATATATATATATATATATATATATATATATATATATATATATATTACGCAGACATATAACGCATATATGTATGTATATATTACAACACATACACACATGTATATATGTATATAAAGAAAGAAATCTACAGAAATATTGATAAATGCGTCGAGAAATCAATGTAAGTGCAGTTATTTTCAGTTCCAATTTCTTTAGAATTATTTTTGAAAAAGTTACATTCAAAAGTTGAATTTAATATTTGCTAAATATTTTTTCAATGATTAAATGTATTGAAAATCGAACGCAAAGTGAATAAAAGTTCTGCATTTCAGTATCGAATTGAAAAGGGCTCACTTAGTTGTAATTACAAGCCATCATCGGATCTTATGATTCCATTGAGTTCTTCCCTTCTCGTAATTGTGAAAATGATTCACTTCCGACCTCCTATCATGTTCTGCGTTTTCTGTACTATTCGCAGGCCCGGCCGCCATAAAAGACTGGCGTCTCTAATTGCCCGATTATCGTGAAAAGGAGAAAACCATTACGATCGATTGTTGCGGTTTGTATCCTAGTCTTTTGTTCTTGCTCTCTCTCTCTCTTTCTTACTTTCTCCCTCTCTCTGTCTCTCACCACCTTCACATACATAGTTTTATATCATATATGTAGATATATGTGTGTACATGTGTGTATATATATATATTCATGTGTGTATATATATATATATGCATGTATATATGTATGCTCATAAAGTACATGTACATTTATGCACATCTGAATATGTATAGGTATATATATATATATATATATATATATATATATATATATATATATATATATATACATATATGTGTACGTAGAATACACACACACACACATATATATATATATATATATAAATACGTACACATATATCTATAGCTAAATATATATATGTATATATACGTATAGTTTTATATATATAATCATATATACGTATTCATGTAAGCATATATATATATATATGTAAACACACGTGTATGTGTATATATTACACATATGATCTGTATATATGTACACATCTGTACATGTGTACTCATATGTATATATATATATATGCATTTTTACTTATATGTATATATGTATGTTATATTTATAAATATATACATGTATACACATATGTATATATACATATACATATATATATATATATGAATATATATATATATATATATATATATATATATATATATATGTATGAATATATGTATTATAGACATATTTATGTATAATCGATGTTGACTAAGAACTAAAAAAAGGAACGGTAACAGGTAATTTCATACCAGCGCCATGCTTAGATGAGAACTTGTTATTTTAGTAGTATTCCTCTTCCATTGCCAAACTTCCGTGGTCATGACAGCGATAACTTGCATTGAATAAACTGATTTCTAAACACTCACATGTCGGAACTCATTTTTTATACATAATAAACTAGCGGTGTTTGCTGTAGTTACTTGTGCATAAATATATTAGAAATATATAGAATTTTTATTAAAGTTTAAAATAGTATTTGAAATCTGAGGTCAAGTAATAGAAAAAGCGTTTACAAGCTAATGCTTTTTGTTTTTATACTTCATATCCTTTAAGATAGATGTGTAAAAGTCAAACAACCTTAACATAATAAACCGAATGTGTTTACTTAATTTATTAAAATTCCAACAATTTCTTCTTTTACTTTAAACTGCAAACCTGTTATAAACGCACCTCTCTCTCTCGCTCTCTCTCTCCCTATCTTGCGCTCTCTCTCTCTCATATATATATATATATATATATATATATATATATATATATATATATATATATATATATATATATACATATATATATATATGTGTGTGTGTGTGTTTGTGTGTGTGTGTGGAAATATGTTGTTCTTATAATATACACCAATCCTCATTTTAGAAGCTCAATATAATTGCAAAGCACTATAGTGAATGTATGACAAAAGGCTATATTGCAAAGTTCGTAGTGTTGACCATCTTATGATTTATTCCATTTATTCAGTTGGCATTTACAATTCATGACAGTGTCTGTTTTGTAGTTCAAAATCAATCACTTAATAATTAAATCAATCTCCCTCCATTTTCTGTCTTTCTCTCTCCCTCTCTCTCTCTCTCTCTCTCTGTATATACACACGAACCCCAACACACACACACACACACGCAGACACACACACACACACACACACACACACATATATATATATATATATATATATATATATATATATATATATATATATATATATATATATATATATATATATATATATATATATATATATATATTAAACGCATTAATATGAAACATTTCCCCGGATTAACATCATGCAAGTATTATTTGGATGTAACCACTAATTTTTTTTTTTTTATCGTGGGTGGTATATATTGTTTATATAACGGCACTCGCTATAAACATACACATTGTATGTATTGGTGTTTAATCATGGGGCATGGTATCGACGTAAATCTGAGTTATGTTATATCAGAGAGTTTTCAAACGCGTATATATTACAGTTCATATTTACATAAAGGTATATTTTTCATAAAAAGAATAATACATGTTTCATACATTT